>NC_132923.1:13176509-13479539 GCF_047675955.1 Chlorocebus sabaeus
CTCTAGTGCCTCCTGGACCACTAGGAGATAGTATATAGACATAAAAGATACTAAAACGAGGTAGTATATAATAAATGCAAAATAAATTATGTGGGCTGGGCACGGTGGCTCACGCCTGTAATCCCAGCACTTTGAAAGGCCAACACCGGCGGATCACTTGAGCCCAGGAGTTCGAGACCAGCCTGGGCAACAAAGCAAAACTCCCATCTTTACAAAAAATACAGAAATTAGCTGGGTGTGGTGGCATGACTTGTCATCCCAGCTACTTGGGAGGCTGAGGGGGAGGATCACCTGAGTCTGGGAGGTCAAGGCTGCAGCGAGCTGTGATCACACCACTGCACCCTGGCCTGGGCAATAGTGTGAGACCCTGTCTCGAAAAATTAAATAGAAACAAACAAATAAATAAATAAATAAATAGGGCCGGGCACGGTGGCACACGCCTGTAATCCCAGCACTTTGGGAGGCTGAGGCGGGTAGATCACCTGAGGTCAGGAATTCGAGACCAGCCTGGTCAACATGGTGAAACCCTGTCTCTACTAAAAATACAAAATTAGCCAGGCGTGGTGCTGCATGCCTGTAATCCCAGCTACTTGGGAGGCTGAGGCAGGAGAATCACTTGAACCTGGGAGGTGGAGGTTGCAGTGGGCCAGGATCGCACCATTGCACTCCAGCCTGGGCAACAAGAGTGAAACTCCATTTCAAAAAATAAACAAACAAACAAATAATAAAATATGCCACAGCGTAATGTGGTGAAAGGCACTGGCTTCAAAGTTGGGAGATCTGGATTCTATCCCAATTCTAATACTCATCAGGCCTATGACCTTGAATAAGTCATTTAAAACCAGGGGTCTGGAGACTACTGTCTACAGGTCAAATCCTGCTCCACCCATTTTTGTAAATAAGACTGTTGAACTAGAGTCATGCTTATTTGTCTGTGTGTTACATATGGCTGCTTTGGGCTACAATGGCCGAGTTGGGTAGTTGCAATAGAGACATAAAGCCTACAAAGCCTAAAATATTTACTATCTGGTCGTTGCCAGACTCACTCTATTTCCTCATGTCTAAAATGGGACTAATTTTGCCGTCAGTCTCACAAAATTTGTCGTGGGAATCAAATAGAATAAAATATGAAGATACACCGGGCGCAGTGGCTCACGCCTGTAATCCCAGCACTTTGGGAGGCCAAGGCGGGTGGATCACGAGGTTAGGAGATGGAGACCATCTTGGCTAACGCAGTGAAACCCTGTCTGTACTAAAAATACAAAAAATCAGCTGGGTGTGATGGTGCTCGCCTGTAGTCTCAGCTACTTGGGAGGCTAAGGCAAGAGAATTGCTTGAACCTGGGAGGTGGAGGTTGCAGTGAGCTGAGATGGTGCCACTGCACTCCAACCTGGGTGACAGAGTGAGACTCCGTCTCCGAAAAAAATATATATATATTAAGATATGTTGAAAGAAAGGAAGGGAGAGGAACTGATGTTAATAAATTCTGTTAACCACTACTATCGGATCAGCTGAAGAGTAACATTTTTGAGAGCCTACTATATACTAAACCCTATACTAGGTGGGTGTTTTTTGTTTTTGTTTGTTTTTCTGAGGCAGAGTCTCACTCTTGTTGCCCAGGCTAGAATGCAGTGGCATGATCATAGCTCACTGCAGCCTGGACCTCCTGGGCTCAGGTGATCCTTCCACCTCAGCCTCCCAAGTAACTGGGATTACAGGGACATGCCACCATGCCCAGCTAATTTTTTGTATTTTTAGTAGAGACTAATTTTTTGTATTTTTAGTAGTTTCATTACGTTGCCCAGGCTGGTCTCCCAAAGTGCTAGGATTACAAGCGTGAGCCACCCCACCAGGCCCCAAACCCTGCACTAGGTGTTTTATGTACATGATTCCATTTAATGGAGTAAAGGGCCAAACACTGAGTGTATAGATCATGTTTAACAGAAAGAATGATAGGATGAACTTGAGTTAGTCATTGAAAGAGGGCAGGGTTTAGATAACAGAAGCAAAGCAAGAAAGGTTTGAACAAGAGCTTAGGGGCAAAAAGGTATAGTGTTCAGGAGTCAAAAAAAACAAAAAAACAAAAAACAAAAAACTGCACCAGAGGGATCATGCAGGGGAGCACAGGGAAAAATAGAGACTGTGATTGCAGATTTTGGACTTTCTTCTCAAAGCATTGGAGAGCCATTGAAGAATTTGAATAGGATATGATATGCAAAGCACTGTTCTAGGAAAATTAACCTGGTTATCAGCGAAAAGGGATTAGAAGTAAGAGAGACTGTTGGTACAGTGAAGTCTAGAGCAGACTGGTGGCAATGGAATGGATAGGAAGAAATGGATTTTAAGAGATATTCCAAATAAAGAATAAAAAGGATTTGGTGACCAGATGGCACCAAATTTTAAGCCTAGTTATCCAGAGGAAAAAACAAGAAACAAAAAACTATGGTACCTAGCAATACCACAGGTAGCACTAACAGAAGAGGAGACTGTAAAAAGTGGTAGCTGGCCGGGCACAGTGGCTCATGCCTGTAATCCCAGCAGGCATGGGATTGGGAGGCTGAGGTGGGTGGATCACAAAGTCAGGAGTTTAAGACCAGCCTGGCCAACATGGTGAAACCCCGTCTCTACTAAAAATACAAAAAATAGCTGGGTGTGGTTGTGGGTGACTGTAATCCCAATTACTCAGGAGGCTGAGGCAGAATCATTTGAATTTGGGAGGCAGAGGTTGCGGTGAGCTGGGATCGCACCATTGTACTCCAGCCTGGGTGACATGGTGAGACTCCGTCTCAAAAAAAAAAAAAAAGTGGTAGCAGGACATGTTTTCAGGAAAGAATAATTTGATTGGTGATTACTGGAAAACACATCAGACTGGAAACCGAGTTCTGTTCCACACATCATGTTGTCCTAGATAAGTCTCCTAAGTTTCATTTCTTTTCTTTTCTTTCCCTTTTCTTTTTTTTTTTTTTTTGAGACAGAGTTTCACTCTTGTTGCCCAGGTTGGAGTGCAATGGCTTAATCTCGGATCACTGCAACCTCTGCCTTCCAGGTTCAAGAGATTCTCCTGCCTCAGCCTCCGGAGTAGCTGGGATTACAGACATGCGCCACCACACCTGGCTAATTTAAAAAATTTTTTTTTTTGTATTTTTAGTACAGACAGGGCTTCTCCATGTTGGTCAGGCTGGTCTCGAACTCCTGACCTCAGTTGGGCCACCTGCCTTGGCCTCCCAAAGTGCTGGGATTACAGGCGTGAGCCACTGCGCCTGGCCCTAAATTTCTTTATGTATCAAATGAGGAGGTTGGGTTGAACTGGATGTACAAGAGGCAATTTTTTTTTTTTTTTTTTTTTTTTTTTTTGAGAGGGAGTCTTACTCTGTCACCCAGGCTGGCATGCAGTGGTGAATCTCAGCTCACTGCAACCTCCGCCTCCGAGGTTTAAGCAATTCTCGTGCCTCAGCCTCCTGAGTAGCTGGGATTACAGATGTGCACTACCACACCCAGTTAATTTTTGTATTTTTAGTAGAGACTGGGTTTCCCCATGTCAACCAGGCTGGTCTTGAACTCCTGACCTCCAGAGATCCACCCGCCTCAGGTGGGATTATAGGCGTGAGCCACCGTGCCCAGCCAAGAGGCATATCTTGGCTCTAAAACACTGTAAGTTTCAATAATGTTTAAGTATCAGCAATATGTAAATAAAACTGTCCAACAGAAAAACACTCAGTATGCCATCTCAGGGGAAAGATTGGGACTAGAGATAAAGCTGTAACAGTCTTCTAAGTTGAAGCAATAATTAAAGCCACAAAAGAATGTAGTCAGAGAAAAGGGCCAAGTCCTGAGCCTAGGGGAACACCCACACTTTGGAGTAGGTTGAAGTGGGGCCCTTAAGAGACCTAGACATTGCTGCCAGATAGGTAAGAGGAGGATTAGGATAGTGTGCTGTCATGGGATCTGAGGGCGGAGTGTTTCAGTAGGCAGCATCGAGTGTCAAATGATACAGAGAGCATAATGTACATAGCCTTTGTAAAGGGTATAGCTGTTGATTAGGGGGAAGCTAGATTATAATACTGGTTCTGTGGGCTCATTAGTAACTTTGGAAGGTACAACAAAGTGAAAGCAGCGGAAGCTAGGCTACAAGAGGTTAAGGACTGAGTGGCAGAAAGGAATCAGAAAGAGTATAAATAGACTACATTGTTGAGAATTATGGAGAAAATAAGAGGACAATCAGCCTTAAGATATGTTTTCAAGGAGGAAGGATCTGATCATATTTGTAATCAAATCATTCCATTGCCACCACTCTAGTCTGATCATACTTGTGATACTTGGACAAATAAATGTTGTTGGGACAAACTAAAGTTACAAGATAAAGAGGGGATATGTGACACAGCAAAAGTTCCAGGGGTGAAGGCAATCAGAAGCACAGATCGATAGGTTTGCCTTTAAAAGGAGGTCATATTCGGCCGGGCGCGGTGGCTCAAGCCTGTAATCCCAGCACTTTGGGAGGCCGAGACGGGCAGATCACGAGGTCAGAAGATCGAGACCATCCTGGCTAACATGGTGAAACCCCGTCTCTACTAAAACTACAAAAAAACTAGCCGGGCGAGGTGGCGGGCGCCTGTAGTCCCAGCTACTCGGGAGGCTGAGGCAGGAGAATGGCATGAACCCGGGAGGCGGAGCTTGCAGTGAGCTGAGATCCGGCCACTGCACTCCAGCCTGGGCGACAGAGCAAGACTCCGTCTCAAAAAAAAAAAAAAAAAAAAAAGGAGGTCATATTCTCTGAAAATAAGGGGAGGCAATTATTCCCTGAGAACAGAATACTTGAGAATGGGTGAAAGATGTGTAACTACTTTTGAGAATCACACTAAAGAGCAAAAAGCAATGACTAAGTTGTCAGAGAAGCCTGATGCCCTACAAAGGATTAGGATGAGAGAGGAAATGGTTTTGGTGGAAAGTGAGACAAATCAGAAAGAGGGTAATATACAAACAAGGGTAGTTATAGATCCATTCATGGTCTTCATTTTTGCCTCCTCCTAACACTGAGTTGCCTTCCTTAGTCCAGCATACATCTAGCACCTGCAGCTTTTTTTCTTTTTTTTTTTTTTGAGACAGAGTCTCACTCTGTCGCCCAGGCTGGAGGGCAGTGATGTGATCTTGGCTCACTACAACCTCCACTTTCCAGGTTCAAGTGATTCTCCTGCCTCAGCCTCCCGAGTACCTTGGATTACAGGCACCCACCACCATGCCCGGTTCATTTTTTAATATTTTTAGTAGAGACAGGGTTTCACCATGTTGGCCACGGCTTGTCTCAAACTCCTAACCACAAGTGATCTGCCCACCTCAACCTCCCGAAGTGCTGGGATTACAGGCATGAGCCACTGTGCCTGGCCTAGCTGCAGCTTTTTGAGTAAGTATGAAGCCTAGTGTCTTGAGGTGTTCCCAAGGCTGACAATTCTAGGGAGCCCTTTCCTCTTTACAACTGGCAACCACAGTGGCTGTTTTGGCTCTTGTGTTCCTCCTCTGGCAGCAGAAACCTACATATGCGTTTACTACAGGCATCAGCAGCTCCCATCAAAGCAAAGAGCTAGCCCAGAGCAGAAGAACCTGCAAGTCTGGGCCAGCTGGAAGATTACAAAGGTGTCAAAACAAAGGGAAAGGTATAGTGTCTAAGCCTGAATGAAAACATAAACCTGGCCGGGCACCAGGGCTTACACCTGTAATCCCAGCACTTTGGGAGGCTGAGGTGGGCGAATCACTTGAGGTCAGGAGTTCGAGACCAGCCTGGCCAACGTGTAGTGAAACCCCATATCTACAAAAATACAAAAATTAGCTAGGCAAGGTAGCATGTGCTGTAACCCCAGCTACTCAGGAGACTAAGGCCTGAGAATCGCTTGAACCCAGGAGGCAGAGGTTGCAGTGAGCCGAGATCGTGTCACTGCACTCTAGCCTGGGAAACAGAGCGAGACTGCATCTCAAGACACAACAACAAAAAAACCCATAAACCCAACTCTGAACTCTAACTGTTTCAAGGATGTTCCCTAGGAAAATAGCAGTAGAGTCCCCCTCTCCCACAAGTCTCATATTGTCATCCAGACTCTAACTTGGTAGAGCTCATGTTCACAAACATCCCCATCCCTTTTCTACTTTTACTGCAGCTCAGAGGATACAGATTAGTTTTGGAGGCAGAAAGTTTTCAATTTCCCCCAATCAGCAAACTGTTTAGGTATAAAAAAATTTCTTTAATCAGAAAGGATTTGTCTTCCCTCAACACAAATGCACACATTAAACGTAAAAATACATATATACATGAATATTTACACAAATTAGAAATCACAGTGGACAGCTGTATGCCCCGGGCTAGAGGTTGAGAAGATGCGCATCAGGAACAACTGGAGCATGGCTTCTCTGCTGCTCCCGGTGTCCTTTGGTCATCTTTCTGGCTAAGGTGGGTAGACTGGGAGGGGATAGGGTATAGCTCCAGTCTGATGGCAGAGTTACTGGCAAACTGTAGCAACGAGGCCCCTCTCCAGATAGTTTCATAGGCTCACCAGGGATGACAGGAGATGCTGTAGTAGGTGGGACTGGAGTGGTTGGGGCAGAGTGGGTGAAGGGTTGCACTCCATGCTGTAGGAAAAGAATGACGCCAATACCGGTTCCAGTGCCTAAAGGACCATGGCTAAAGGAGATAGTACCTGGGGAGCTGAGAGGGGGGTTGCAAATTGGAGTGGTGTGGATCCAGGTGAGGTTCATAGCTGGCCATTCTGTGAGGTGCCAAGGTTGCTTTGGTTTTAAAGCTAGATGTCCTAGCTGTGTCTGGTCCATCTTTTCCATAGGAGATGCAGGAGAGGAAGCGGCTGAATCACTGTGGTGGCTTGGAAAATGCTACGGAGGGGAGAAATGAGAAAAAGAAATGTGGAGAAAGCTTTCAGATGAGCTCCACCCGGTTACTTAAACCTTTGCATTCCCTGGGAACTCAGTTTGTAATACAAACATACCTCGTTTTACGCAGCAGATATGATCTTGCCAGGCCATGATTAAGTAAAAGTTTTAGTAACTAAATTATACTTTCATTTATTCAAAAAATAAATGGTCTACTATGGACCACATACTATATTAGACACTGGATATCCAGAGATGAACAAAAAACAAACAGTTCCATAGGTTCCCACTATTTATAAAATAATCCCTTTTAGAATTTCTTTGAAAAGAAGTCTATTTTTAATTGGAATCACCATTTCCCAAATTCTGTATTTAAATTTGAATATTCTATCTTGAGTTCTTTAAGAAGCGTAAATTAATATTCAGGCAAGATCCTCCTCCTATATTTTTTTTTATTTTATATTTGACAAAGGGTCTCACTCTGTCAACCAGGCTAGCACAATCATGGCTTACTGCAGCCTCGACCTCCCAAGCTCAAGAGATCCTCCCACCTCAGCCTCCTAAGTAGCTGGGACTACTGGTGCACACCACCATGCCCAGCTACTTTTTGTATTTTTTGTAGATACTGGGCTTCACCGTGTTGCCCAGGCTGGTCTCAAACTCCTGGGCTCAAGCAGTCCACCTGCTTTGGCCTCCCAAAATGCTAAGATTACAGGCGTGAACCACTGTGCCTGGCCTACTTATTTTTTAATAGATGAGTCACAGCAATAATAACCATGGCTGATTGAAAATTAGGACTGGTGATTATCTACAGGAGACTCTCCTTCTCCATCATTTGAATGCCCTCTATATACCCTATTATTTGAGGACAGAAAATAGGTCACTTCTTTTTTTTTTTTTTTTTAGATGGAGTTTCACTCTTGTTGCCCAGGCTGGAGTGTAATGGCGTGATCTCGGCTCACCGCAACTTCTGCCTCCCGGGTTCAAGCAATTCTTCTGCCTCAGCCTCCCAAGTAGCTGGGACTACAGGCATGCGCCACCATGCCCGGCAAATTTTTGTATTTTTAGTGGAGACAGGGTTTCACCATCTTGGCCAGGCTGGTCTTGAACTCCTGACCTCATGATCCATGCACCTCGGCCTCCCAAAGTGCTGGGATTACAGGTGTGAGCCACCGTGCCCAGCCGAAAATAGGTCACTTCTGTACCAGGTCTAAGAATCTATCAACACTGCTGCTATTAGTGCCCCCCTCTCCCACTTCCAGTGATGTACCTCTTATGACCAGCCCTTGAAACCCAGTGTAGACTCAAAAACTTTCAAAGGGTTTGGCACAAGGATACTTGGGCAGAAATGAAAAGAAGGAGGGGGAAAGGTTTGGGGGCAGTAGGGAAAAAAGAGTTTGCAGAGAGAAGCTGAGGTATCTTCCCGCATGAATCATTTGGCCAGGTAAAAAGCCTTTTGCATCTATGCAGAAAGCAGACAAGCTGTGGCATGAGGGATAGGATTAAACTTCATGGAGTTCTTCTCAGTGATTCAAACAAAACAACAAAAAACAAACAAACAACAAAAAACATATAGGAATCAAGACAATGCAGAAAGTTTAGGAATTTCCTTCCCTGAAAAGAAACTTGAAGAAAAGATTCAAAAGAAAATGGCAAAAGGGGACATTTCTGCATGCACATTTCATTTCCTTGGCTATTTTCCCACCTCTTCCTCATGTTCTTAAGTTCTTACCTTGGTCAGCTGATGCTTGCCACCACCCAATGATGACTTCTGGGCAGCTATATGTGGAAACCAAGTCTTTAACATCCCTTCTACCTGTAGCAAGGTTCCTAGGTAACGTTCCCTGTGAAAATGATATTGCTTTATGTATGTATGTATGTATGTATGTATGTATTTATTTTGAGACAGAGTCTCGCTCTGTCACCCAGGCTGGAGTGCAGTGGCGCAATCTCGGCTCACTGCAAGCTCCGCCTCCCGGGTTCTCGCCATTCTCCTGCCTCAGCCTCCTGAGTAGCTGGAATTACAGGCACCCACCACCATGCCCGGCTAATTTTTTGTATTTTTAGTAGAGACGGGGTTTCACCGTGTTAGCCAAGATGGTCTCGATCTCCCGACCTTGTGATCCGTCTGCCTCGGCTTCCCAAAGTGCTGGGATTACAGGCGTGAGCCACCGCGCCCGGCCGAAAATGACATTGCTTTAAAAAACCAGCAACAGGATTGAAGAAATCTCCTTTTTATGAAGACCCAAGGAAAGAACCAAGGGGACTTACCCCATCTGTGGCTTCTGCAAAACACCTACAATACGCTGGATCCTGTCCATTGCCACACTCTGCTGAAAACTGCTTAATCCTGGGGATAGGGACAGAGAGAGATTAAGGATTGAGATTCAAGCATGTAGTCAGGTAAAGGACGAACAGAAGGGGGCTAAAATTGATTGATCTAAAAAAAATTAAGTCAGGCCAGGCAAGGTGGCTCACGCCTGTAATCCCAGCACTTTGGGAGGCCGAGGCAGGTGGATCACCTGAGGTCAGGAGTTTGAGACCAGCCTGGCCAACATGGCGAAACCCCATCTCTATTAAAAATAACAAAAATTAGCTGGGCATGGTGGTGGGCGCCTGTAATCCTAGCGACTGGGGAGGCTGAGGCAGAAGAATCGCTTGAACCCAGGAGGCGGAGGTTGCAGTGAGCTGAGATAGCACCATTACACTCCAGCCTGGGCAACGAGAGCAAAACTCCGTCTCAAAAAATAATAATAACAATAATAATAATTAAGTCATAGTAGCAAAAAAGGAGTAATATAGGCCCCAAACAAGAACTTAAGAGAAATACACATCAAAAGAGGGAAAGAGAGAGAGAGAAATGAACCTAGCCCAAATGAATGCAACTAATGAGATTACCTCTCTCAAAACGACCCATCTTCAGCCCATTGAGTAGATCTGTGAGAGGAGGTATAAATCCTTGGAGTTCTTTACACTGTAGGAAAACAGGACAAAGGCTGTGAGAAGACCAAGAACTGTCCACACCAGCAGTGGCTCTTCCTTCACCTCCAAATCTGGGAGTCATTACTATCCGTATAGGGTCCTTATCAACCAGCTGGGTGCTAAGCCACTCCAGGAGAGTCTCCTTTCACCTGCTTTCTCTTACCTTCTGGGCAAACAGCAGGTCTCCCTCTGTGGTACAACCTTGGATGTTTAGACGGGTCTCCAGTTCACCATCTCTTGATCTTTTCGCCCCAGATCCTGCCATAGGAGAAGCCGAACCCCGCTGTTCCGGATGAGATGGTGTATGTTGGTTACTGGAAACCTTGGATCGATGCCTGCAGCGGATAGGACCCGGGCTGGGCCGGGAACCTCCCCTCTGCCCAACAGTGTCTGGCCTGGGCCCATGGGCCCCCTTGTCCTCCCTCTCATTATCAGAGGGGAAGCCAAAGTCACCGTTCACTGGGGAGGTGGGAAAAGACGAAGAGAGAGAGTAGGAGGAATAGGAAGAAATGCTAGATGGAGAATCCATAGGTCCAGAAGCAGGGGCTGGAGAGCAGCTCCTGGAGTACCCAAAGATCGGAACCTGCAACTGAAGAGCAAAGCGAGGGAGTTTGAAACCGGAGTTTAAGGATTAGGAAATGGACTGGGAGATTGGGGTGTACTGCGTGGGATAATATTTATTCTCCCCCTTCCCAATATTACCAGTCTCAGACACAATAGAAAAATACATTTCTACCCCCACCCCCGCCCATTAAGAACCTGGGATTCCCTCTCTGGCCGCCGCAGAGCAGCTCTCTGCCTGACGCGGCCTCCGTTCTTTTCTTCCCTCAATTCAAATACCTGACTTGAAAGACACCTTCCCCTCCGCCCGTTGTTCGCCAGGGTTGTTCGCCAACCTGAGTCCGCAGCAAGCCTCTTCACCTAAGCCATGCCACCCACGAGAAGTCAATCTGCGCAAGCGAACCCACCTGGTGACCCTACAGGACCCGCCCCCATAGAGACTGGCCTCCTGCCCTCTCCCAATCTTTCAAGATCAGGATCCCTGTGCCGGTCTCTCTGGGCTCGCACCTGCCACGTGATGCAAACCCTCCCAATAACAAGATCTGCATTCAGCCCCCAGATCCACTCCCAAATCCTCCCTAACAGCTCGCTTTTCCTCCGAATATCCTTACCTGTTGTCAGCCGGCTCAGCCCTGGCTCGGTTTCCAGCTCCTTCACCGTCTCTCCGGGTCTGGCTACCCACCTCCGCCTCTCAGCGGGCCCCGCCCCTTCCCCCTCCCAGACACGTGCGGCCTGGCACGTGCCTCCCCCTGCTTACACAGATCTCGCGCCCTCATTGGTTGTGTCGCCGGTAACACGTGATTCTCGTTACTGAAGTCCATAGCCCATTTGCTACAGTACAAAGGGCCTCAGCCAATAGAGGGCAGCCAGGTGATGATTGGCTGTAAGGGAAGCATTCCGTGCTCCGCCCCTACATGCGGCTGCCGGAGAGGACCCGGTGATGAGAAAAGGAGGAGGGTGGAAAAAGTGGAAAAGAAGGGAGGGGAGGAAAAGGGCGGAGTCCGTGGCCTTAAATAGGATGGTGATGCGCCAGAGACGCGCAGCTTGAGTGTGCAGAGATTGGTTGTGCCACTGAAGGCGTGTGCCTCCGGACGTGGGACCCCGGGTTCCGTCTTAGGAACTAACTCATCTGCCCCCTCTTTGAACACCTCCGCTCACGAGCGCAGCACGTGGAAACCATCAGTGATTTGTGTCTGCAACGTGTGTGTGAGAGAATGGAAGTGTGTGACACGGTATATTCTCCCGCTCTCGGCGGCCCAGCCCTCGTGACTCTCCGGTCTCTGTTTCACCTCCCCCACCCCTTTCTCCTCCAAGCTGGGTGCCTCCTGCCCTGCTGGGTGAGGAGGGTGGGGATTGCAGCCGAGAACACCGCGTCCTCTCTGGCTCCCGCTGGGGCGACTCCTCCGGCCCTTTTCTTACATAACCTATCACGCACGTTACCAGCTCAGATGCCACCCCGCCACGACGCTAGAGGTCAAAACGAAACTCAGTTTTTCCTGACTTTTTTTGTCCAGGCTTCTTGGGCCCGGCGTCCTGAATTATCTGATTCCAAGCACGGGGAACAGAATGGGGTAGGTCCCTGATCTCCTAGGTTATGGCTTTGTCCAGCTTCAGTGCCTTCATTTGTCCCCTAGAGAAGATTCGAAAGACTTTGAAGGAGGGGAGGGAGGCAAGTCCAGAGTTTAGAGAGTCTCAGAAATAACTGGGACGTTACTGTTGTCGTTGCGGCTTGCATTTTGAGAGTACAAGGGAGAGGAGAGCAGGGCCAAGGATTGTGAGCTGGTTAAAGATAGTACGTCGCAGAGACCGCAAGGGGGCAGCCCAATTCTCATTAGGGTCCCGAGGATAGCGATTTAAAAAAAAATTTTAAGTGTTTGTCCCTGCCATAATTACCAACTGCAAAAGGCACATTGTTGGACAGAGGTGTGGGTGGGGGTGGGTAGGTGTGAATATTTTAAATCTATTCTAAGTAGTTTTTGATATTTTACCTTATGTTTTAACAATGTGCTTATTCTTACAAAAAGAAAAGATTCAAAAACCTCAACCCCGTTTCCCCAAGCACACTGTTTCAACACCATATTTAATAAAATAAAACAAGAGAATTACCAATATGGACTGCGAATAAACCTGTTGTCTGTGGGTGCCCTTCTCCAGTCTTCTCCAAACTGCAGATTTTTTCAGTCCATAATGCCCTCTAATTCAGTTGTCACCCAACTCCCCTTCCAATCTACACTTGCTGCCTCTAAATCCTGGTGCTCTCTTTATTGTGACTTTAGAACAGACACATGAAGGAGTAGATGGTAACCAGATTATTTCACTTATTTATTTTATCTTCCAATTTCCCCTTGCCAAACTCCCATCCAAAGAGTCATAGCAGCCTTCTCCCACCTAAAAAAGCAGAGAAAGAAAAGAAAAGAAAAGAAAGAAAGAAAGAAAGAAAAGAAAAGAAAGAAAGAGAAAGAAAGAAAGAAAGAAAAAAAAAAAATAAAAGAGTCAGGAGACCCGAGAAACCCCTTCATGCCCCCCACACTCTACGGAAACTCCCCAGATATTCTGAGCTGGGATTGCTCTGTGATAGCTCCTGGGAAGGATGTGTGTGTACCCCTCTTCTCCACAGTCCTTTCACCTCCTGCTGAATCTCTTTATGCTCAATGGTTATTTAGCATCCCAATTTAAAAATGCTTTTCCTATAATACAATTTTCTCTTCCCTTCTCTCCCCCTGCCCTGCCATACATCAGAGAACCGCCACCCCTTCTGCCTCTGAACTTTGCCTCTTGACTCTACCAGGTTGTAGGACCCACCCACTTTGCCCTTTGGCATTCGCCGTGACTTGAATCATGGCTAGACTGGAACTAGCTTTGACTGTTCCAGACATTTTGGAAGCCTGGAGAGGTATTCCCCCAACCCCTTCATCTACTTGCCTCTGCTCTAGGAGATCCTGAAGGTCTCTTAGTTCAGAAAAACTAATGACTCATCACAAAAGTCTGCCTCAGCATCTCCTAAATTTCTTTAAGACCGAATAAGAAGATTTTTGTAAATGTGATCCCTCTTCTTTCATTTTACTTGTTATTTTTTGAGACAGAGTCTCATTCTGTTGCCCAGTGGCAACAGTACAGTGGCCAGATCATGGCTCACTGCAGCCTCCGCTTGATGGGCTTAAGGAATCCTTCCACCTGCTCCTCCCCAGTAGCTGGGACTGCAGGCCTGTGCTACCACACCCAACTAATTTTTATTTTTATTATTTTTTTAACGTCTTGTAGAGGAGTTATTTATTTATTTATTTTTAATTTTTTTGTAGAGATAAGGTCTGTTGCTCAGCCTGGTCTCGAACTATGTTGCTCAGCCTGGTCTGGAATTCCTGGACTCAAGCGATCCTCCCACCTCAGCATCCCAAAGTGCTGGGATTACAGGGATGAGCTACCATGCCTGAATCTCTTCCTTCAGTGGCTGATAATTGACCAGGCTGGAAACACTAGCCAGAGATACTGGTAAGAATTACTTCGGTTTAGTGTGGGAAGTTAAAAAATATTATTTCACAGACTCCCCCAAAGCCAGTGGCTGCACTCTTACCTTCTACATGAAATACATCCCCGCCTGAACAAAGGCACACGACAGGAGGAGGGGAATAGGACTCCGCAAAGTGGACACAGCATCATTCAGATCTGGACTCTGCTAAAATACAGACATCCCCACACAGTAGGCTCGTGTCATTCCTCCTACCACTTCTCCGTCCCCCTCCAGAAGGACTGCCACCTCTTTACAACAACCTCTGTCTTCCTTCCTTTGGGCTTAGAGAAAGATCCATCCTTCCCCATCACTGTAAGGAGTCCTTTCTTCTGTGCCTTTCAGCTATCCCTGACCATACCAGGGAGGCCAATTCAATTCAATTATTTCTATTTTGTATCTATTATATGCATGATACTATGCTAGTCACTGTGTTAGGTGCTACAGAGAAGGATATAAATATGAATAAGACAAGATTCCTGTCCTCAAGGAATTTATAATCTAAAGAGAGCCTACTATATACTTTATTTGTTTATTTATTTATTTATTTATTATTTTTTGAGACATAGTCTTGCTCCGTCGCCAGGCTGGAATGCAGTGGTGCAATCTCAGCTCTCTGTAACCTCCACCTCCAAGGTTCAAGCAGTTCTCCTGCCTCAGCCTCCCAAGTAGCTGGGATTACAGGCGCCTGCTACCATGCCTGGCTAATTTTTGTATTTTTAATAGAGACGGGGTTTTGCCATGTTGGCCAGGCTGGTCTCAAACTCCTGACCTCAGGTGATCCGCCCACCTCAGCCTCCCAAAGTGCTGGGATTACAGGCGTGAGTCACCGTGCCCAGCCTACTATATGCTTCAAAAAGAATTAACTGCCCTTATTGTCAATCTTTCACTTCCATTCTTACTGGGTTCTTTGATCTGTGCTCAACTATGTGCAGACTGCTCTTTGGTCCTATTCCGCTTTCCAGCTGTTGCTTCTCTTTTTCATTACCAGATTTTTTAGATGGTTGGTCTGTACTCACCTTCCTTTCCTCATAATGTACTCCCTCTTTAACTCCACAAAAATCTAGCTTTTCTGCAAGCACTCAATTAAAACTATTTTCTTGAGAGTTACCAGTGACCTCCTCCTCCTTGGCCTCTTGGTAACTTTTGATGGATTATATTAAACTTTCTCTTTTAGAATCTAAAATACAAACTTGGCTATCTGCCTACTTCTGCAGTCAAATCCTTCTCCATTCCATTCATTAATTTCTCTTCCTCCCACTCACTACAGGCACAGTCACTGGCCTTCTGAGTTTGTGTGTACTGGCTTTGTTGAGCTCATTTACTTTCATAACTGTCACTTTGCACTTAGAACTCTAGCCCTGATCTAGTTCAGTGACCTTTAGGACACCCTCATAGAGCTGTTACCATAAACTCAGCTTGGCCATTACCAAATTAATAAGTTCTGTCCTAAACCACTCTGGCCTCCCATAGTTCCCACTTTGGTCAATGATTTTCCCAGATATCCATGTGTAAAACCCATGAGTTATTTTAACTCTCTCCTCATTTATACCTAATATAAAATTATCACTCAAGCAAGGTATTTTCTTCATATTTATTTTTCTCCTCTCCATTCATAATGCCAGAATACAGATTGTTTCTGGAACAACGCAAATCTCATGAGTTGCTCTCCACTAAATTATTTATATCCTGCATACAACCTGATGAGTGGTTTATCTTTTATCTTTTTTTTTTTTTTTTTTGAGACGGAATTTCACTCTTGTTGCCCAGGCTGGAGTGCAATGGTGCGATCTCGGCTCACTGTTGCAACCTCTGCCTCCCAGGTTCAAGCAATTCTCCTGCCTCAGCCCCCCAAGTAGCTGGGATGACAGGTATGCGACACCACACCCAGCTAATTCTGTATTTTTACTAGAAATGGGGTTTCTCCATGTTGGTCAGGCTGGTCTTGAACTCCCGACTTAAGGTGATCAGCTTGCCTCAGCCTCCAAAAGTGCTTGGATTACAGTTGTTAGCACCACACCTGGCCACTTTTTCTAAAATATCACTTTTCATCGTGTTTTTACTATAATGAAGAACTTACTAGGCTCCTTGTTGATTATGAGTCCAGACTTCAGCCTGACACTTGAGACTCTCTGAAATTTGACCCTATGTTGCCACATGTGAAATTACCAAGCAAATATTAGGAGCCTTGTAAATTTTTTATTTTTCTTAATTCCCACTGTTCCCTTCCATATACCCTCTCCTTCAATCATACCCTATTTGTTAAACATATTAGGCTTATTCTATTCCCCACTCCTGTGCAGCTCTTTCACTCTTTTTTTTTTTTTTTTAGATAGAGTCTCGCTCTGTTGCCCAGGCTGGAGTGGAGTGGCATGATCTCAGCTCACTGCAACCTCTGCCTTCCGGGTTCAAGCGATTCTCGTGCCTCAGCTTCCCAAGTAGCTGGGATTATAGGCAGGCACCACCACGCCTGGCTAACTTTTGTATTTTTAGTAGAGATGGGTGGTTTCACCATGTTGGCCCTTGAACTAGCCTTGAACTGCTGACCTCAAGTGATCCTACCACCTTGGCCTCCCAAAGGATTACAGGTGTAAGCCACCACACCTGGCCTCTTTCACTCTTGGAATAACTATTCTTTCTCCTAATTGCTTCTGTCCTTTCATAACTACCCACCAATCAAAAGCTCATCTATTCTTCAAGGTGTATCTCAACCACAAATGCCTCTTGAAAGCTTTTCAGACAACTCTAACCTGTACTAATCTCTCTCCTTACACTGGCTAAAGCACTGCCAGTATCTTCTGCTTTCAAATTTATATATAATTTAACACTGTAACATACCTTTTCATTTTGTTCTAAGTGTTTCATAAATGTAAACTTGAATTTTATAAGTTCTTTGAGGACAGGAACATCATAGATTTCTTTTTGATCAGCATCAGTTACCTTGGCAGCCTTAGGCACAGATTACATACATATTGAATACTACTGAACTGAAATTTAACTGCACCATATCTTCCCAGTGTTCTGTATACAGGGTTAGTATTAAATCTCAGTGAAACATGGCCAAGTTGAGATGAACACCTACATTGAAGTACTAATTATTTGGTTCCCCCATCCACCAAAGCCTGGTATTCCAGGCCTCTATTACTCCAGGTCACTAGGGATATCCTGTCTCCCCCCAGCCCCCAATCCCCAATCAACTCACTGGTTCCGTTGTTACTGGTTTCACAGTTACAGGCTTCGGATGGTCTGCACGTGCTGGTTCAAGACTAATGGTAGTCCCTACTGCCTCTGTTGTGTCCTTATCCAACCTGTTCTACCCTCAGTAGGATTTGGGAAACACAGAGTTATCATTTTTTTCCATCCAACATCTTCATAGATTCTCTATTTAAAGTTCTCCCCTTCACCACCTCCACCCAGCCCAAGGACTTAAACTCAGGGATTCCCCCCTACCCTATACTTGCATAGATTTGTACCCATCTCATTCAAAAGTCCCTTGATGCCCCTCCTCAGTGTCTTAGCAAACTTACTGAGGACAATTTATAAAGTTCTGGCTTTTTTTCCTCCCCAGATAGGTTAACAAATCTGTTTTGGGCCTACTACTTAGTTTCTCCTCATCAAACTCATTTTTATTTTTGCTAATCAGATACATTTCAACATTGCCCAGTTTCTTTTCTTTTCTTTTCTTTTTTTTTTTTTTGAGATGGAGTCTGGCTCTGTTGCCCAGGGTAGAGTGCAGTGGAATAATCTTGGCTCACTGCGTCCTCCATCTCCCGGATTCAAGTGATTCTCCTACCTCACCCTTCTGAGTAGCTGAGATTATAGGTGTATGCTACCATGTCCAACTAATGTTTTTGTATTTTTAGTAGAGACGGGGTTTCACCATGTTGGCCAGGCTGGTCTCAAACTCTTGACCTCAAATGATTCACTCGCCTTGACCTCCCAAAGTGCTGGGATTACAGGCGTCAGCCACCACGCCTGGCCAGTTTCTTTTTAATTGTTACTTATCCTAAATCTTTTAGATGTAGAGGTCACTCACCAGCCTGTCCTCTGACTCAAATATGGAGTAATCAATGGTGAAATCTGCACTAAAGTCATCTGCAGAGGAGAAAGAAAATCAGTAATAATTAGAGAAAAAGGTAACTCTAGATCTGGAAATGAAAAGAGAAGAAATTGCTCAGAATAGTTTAACTTAAGTTGTAACATTTATTGGTATAATCCAATTTTATTTAACTGTAATGTTAAAAATGACTGTGAGTGTATACATTTTTATTTTCAATCTAGGTATCTAAAATAATTTACAAATTTGAAAAATTTTCAAGTTCTTCTTTTTTTAGAGTCAAGGTCTCACTCTGTTAACAGGCTGGAGTACAGTTAGTTCAATCATAGCTCACTGCCACCTCCAGCTCCTGAGCTCAAGTGATCCTCCCGCCTCAGCCTCCTGAGTAGCTGGGACTACAGCCATGTGCCACCATGCCCAGCTAATTGAAAAAAAAAAAATTTTTTTTTTCTATAGAGACAAGGTCTTGCTATGATGCTCAGGCTGGTCTTGAACTCCTAGGCTCAAGCAATCCTCCCATCTAAAAATGTCTTTTTTTTTTTTTTTTTTTTTTTTGAGATGGAGTCTCATTCTATCCCCCAGGCTGGAATACAGTGGCGTGATCTCGGCTTACCACAACGTCCAGCCTCCCGGGTTCAAGTGATTCTCCTGCCTCAGCCTCTTGAATAACTGGGACTACAGGCAGGTGCCACCATGCCTGGCTAATTTTTGTATTTTTTGTAGAGACAGGGTTTCACCCTGTTGGTCAGGCTGGTCTCGAACTTCTGACCTCAGGTGATCCACCCGCCTCAGCCTCCCAAAGTGCTGGGATTACAGGCATGAGTCACTCTCCCCGGCCCATCATGAGCCTTGATAGGTTTTGTTCATAGCCAGATTTTTCTCTGACCCCATTGCTCTGCTGCAAAGTGAAGAGCAAAGTCTCAGAACTAAATATCCTGAAGCCTCTCTCCAGTTGGCTATGAGCAAGAGCCTTTCATGTACTCACCATAACTGGGGGTGACTGTATAATAATAGACCACCTGATAATATTCATCCTCTCCCATTCTTTCTTCATCCTCATATTCTTGTCCTATGGGGACAAGGACTATAGGTCAAGGGACATCTGGAACACCTTACTAACAAAAGGACACCTGGAATTGACCTCAGCGTTCCCAGCTTTCTCGCTTTCTCGCTTTCTCTCTCTCTGTCTCTCTCTCTTTCTTTCTTTCTTTCTCTTCCCCTCCAATAGTCATACTCCCTTCCTGCCTGTGCACCCTTACACCCCTCTCAGTCTTCTGGGCTCCATATCTGTAATGAGGCCTGTTACTCTGTGCCCTTTCAATCCAGGAACTCCTAAAACAGAAAACAGTCCCCTTCACATACTATAAACCCAAAGGGAGAACCAAACCTAAAAAAGGTAGGAAGAGTAGAGACCAGGAATTAAACACGCCAAATCTTCTATTTAGTATGCTCCAGATCTTACTGTATTTGTGAGAGATCTTTTCTCATCAGTGTTTCTTACAAATAACACACACCCTTAGGCGTTGGATTTGAGCTTTAGTTCCAGCTTCACTGCTAACGGAGTAACCCTAAACAATCCACTTAACATCCGCTTTCTTAAAATGAGTCAGCTGGACTAAATGACCCATCTCCTTTAGTTTTTCTTCCCTTTCAGAACTAAAAATATGTGGCTTTGATATGACTGGATCAAGAACTCCAGGCCTCCTGCTAAACACTTCCCTGAGCTCCTTGAATGCTTTCCCTTCAACTCCAAGCTAATGACACAAGAATCTAGAGGAAAAGGAAACAATGAGAGACACACCTGGCAGACTGGGGAACAAAGGAGGGAAGGAGCCAAGCTACTGTTGGGACCCTGTCCCTGAAGACAGCCAGTTTTCCACTACCCTAAATGTCACCCCACTTCTGTGTCTTTACTAATAGCAGTTTTTTTTCTCCAATTCTCTGGGAAAGGAGATACCCTAACTACTAGTTTTAGACTGTGACACCTTCCAATAATTCTTCCTTCACCCTTACTTTAGCCCCTCTCATCTTGTTCAACTTCCGTGGTGATGGAGAACTGAGCTCAGTGTTGCTAGGGCCTCCTTGTATCTGGAGCTCCATCCTCCTCCTTTGACAGGACTCTGCTTTTTTTTTCCTTTCCTGGCTCTGCCTTCCAGATCTCCATTCTGCCCTCAACACCAAATCCTAGCACGATGAGAAAACTCTATTGCTCCCCATTGAAATGCACCTCTTACCCACTCCTCATTTTTTTTTCTCCCACCCCATTTATGGTAGAAGACCTGGCACAAAAGCTCAGTGAGAGGAGTGGACTTACCCAGGATAAATGGCACAGCAAGGATGGCTGCAAAGAGGATATCCATTCTGGATTCTGCACTATTGCTGTGAAAGTAAAAAAGGAAATTACAGTTTCCCACCAAACTTACCCCGCCTCCCCTCCTCCTCCAAAGCAGGGAAGGACCTGCAGCAACTCTTCTCCTCCCAGGGGGCAGAACTCCCCGCCTACTGGCTGACTGACTAGATCTCCAGTTACTGCCGGTCCCCAGCCAGAGCTGCCCAGATTGAGAGGCAAAAGGGGGTTTTGATACAAACATATTTCTTAAGCTCCGCCTGCCCTAGATTAGATCCATTCAGGACTTCCACTGCCATTACCAAAAAATAAAAAAATAAAAATAAGCCTACCAAGAAGTTTCCCCTCTCCTGGCTTTCCTTCCTTCCTCCAAAGCCTCATAAAAAGCTCACCCTCCCTCTCACTGTCCCTGACTTACCATCACCACCCCAAGTTGCGTTTCTCTCTGAGGCTTCATCAGTCTTTTTTCATCACAGTGGAAATGATATGAGGAAGGAGTGAGCATTTTTCTAGACTGAAAAGGTCCCTTTCTTCTGTCTGTCTTGAGCTATGGAGAATAGGAACAATATTTACCCATCATTTTCTGACTTAAAGCACCTACTGCATGGCTTCAGATAAAAGTCTCTCAGCCACGGTCAGTTATTTCCTCTCTGGTAATACTGACCTCACCTCACCTCTTTGTTTTCTTTTGAGACAGAGTCTCACTTTATCACCCAGGTTGGAGTGCAGTGGCACGATCTCGGCTCACTGCAACCTCCGCCTCCCGGGTTCAAGTGATTCTCCTGCCTCAGCCTCCCCAGTAGCTGGGACTACACGTGCGTGCCACCATGTCCAGCTAAGTTTTGTGTTTTTAGTAGAGGCAAAGTTTCACCATGTTGGCCCAGGCTGGTCTCGAACTCCTGACCTCAGGTGATCCACCCATCTCGGCCTCCCAAAGTGGGATTACAGGCATGAGCCACTGTGCCCAGCCCAGCCTCACCTCATCTCTTTCTCAACTTCCAGGATGCAAGTTGGGAGAAGGGAGGAAGCAGATAGTCTCTTTCCCTGCTACAGGTGCCACACCCTCCCTCCCACATTTGGTCACTTGGTGTGTTCCCTTCATTCAGTCCTACAGGAGTAAAGTTTTTATCCTTTCCTCTGCTTTTATGTTTCCCATGATCATTCAATTCAGAAACCCTTAGCAACGTATGTGCTAGGCACAGTGTGCTAGGCCTAGTCTGATAGGCACTGAGAGCTTACAAGCAAGGGAATAAGAAAAGACAGTTTTGCTTTGTTCTTAAGGGAAGTTAATAAGTATCTGCTCAACATCTACTATGAGTCAGGCACTGTGCAAGTGTCTGTGGAACCACCCATGAACAAGATAGGTTTAGAGCCTGGTCAGAAGATGCTGTGGTAACACACAATGGAGAGATGAAGCTGGTCACAGTGGCTCACGCCTGTAATCCCAGCACTTTGGGAGGCCTAGGCAGAAGGATCACCTGAGGTCAGGAGATCAGGAGATCAGCCTGGCCAACATGGTGAAACCTTGTCTCTACTAAAAATACAAAAATTAGCTGGTTGTGGTGGCGGGCGCCAGTAATCCCAGGTACTAGGGAGGCTGAGGCAAGAGAATCACTTGAACCTGGGAGGCAGAGGTTGCAGTGAGCCGAGATTGCACCACTGTACTCCAGTCTGAGCGACAGAGTGAGATTCCATCTCAAAAAAAAGACATGAGAACAATTGTCTCATTGCTATCCACCTGACTCTGCCTGCTGGGCTCAGAAGCAGGACATACTGGAGTCTTGAACACAGGCCATGATAATGCTACCCTCTTAATCTTATTAGGGAATAATTTGCCTTGTGACGTTCCATGTAAATCTTTTCTTTCTTTTTTTTTGGAGTCTTGCTCTGTCACCCAGGTTTAAGTGCAGTGGTGTGATCTCAGCTCACTGTAATCTCCACCTCCCAGGTTCGAGCTATTCTCGTGGCTCAGCCTCCTGAGTAGCTGGGACTACAGGTGCGCACCACCATGCCTGGCTAATTTTTTGTATTTTTATTAGAGACGGGGTTTCAACATGCTGGCCAGGCTAGTCTCAAACTCCTGACCTCAAGTGATCCCGCCGCCTTGGCCTCCAAAAGTGCTGGAATTACAGGCATGAGCCACTGTGACTAGCCTCTATGTAAATCTATACAATCTATTCCTCGGCTCCTTTCCAGAATTTCCTGGAAGACATGTAAAACACGTATGTGAGTGTGCACATATGGATTAAATCATAAATCACTTCCAGGAAGGAAAGCAAGTTTGGTTATCTTTAAACAATTTCTGTGGGTTTTTTTGGTTCTTTGGTTATGCTTTCAAAAACGATATTCCAGATTCCTTCCCTCTTTTCCATCCTCAGATTCCTTTGCCTAACATCTGCCCTAAGGACTAACCTCTACCCATTCAAATGAGATTACAATCCTCTCCTCTCCTACTTTAACTTTCTTTTTCTTTCTTGAGACAGAACCTCACTCCGTTGTCCAGGCTGTAGTGCAGTGGCGCAGTCGCAGCTCACTGGCACCTCTGCCTCTCGGGTTCAAGCTATTCTTGCTGCTCAGCCTCCCGGGTAGTTGGGATTACAGGCGCGCGCCACCACACCTGACTAATTTTTGCATTTTTAGTAGAAATGGGGTTTCGCCATGTTGGCCAGGCTGGTCTCAAACTCCTGGCCTCCCCAAGTGCTGGGATTACAGGGGTGAGGCACCGCGCCCAGCCTACTTTAACTTTCATTCACTCTAATATACAACCCTTCTCTCCAATCTGAGGAAAACGCACCACTGCGGTTCATTTTTCAGAAAATAAACAGAGGAAGTATGACATAAAAGGAACTTGGGGCGGGGGTGTCGTTTTCCTTCAACCGCATCGCTCTAATTGCTTTTAAACTCCCGGACTCTTTCAAAATGCCTTCCTAACATTTCTCTCCAGGCTCCTTTTGCTTCTCTCCGATTCTCTTGTCATTACAGATGAAGGCTTCATTAGCGATATACTGTATTCCATGTTTATTATACTAGCCTGTCCAAAGAGCTCCTACTTTTTAATGTAATCTTCATCCCTTAGGCAACAGCTGTAGCCCATTTCCTCTCATTCAAGTAAGAACAATACCCGTCCCTATCTCCCTGCGCCCCATCCTGTGCTCTCTTTGTATTTGTCTCTTAGATTCAAACAGGATCTACCCCCGCTGCAGCCCTTCAAGAAGAGGTATGATTGCTACCGCTTTTCCCCACAAAGTGACGAAAGGAAACAGCGACGGAGGCGCAACCGAACCCAGGAATCTGTGTCTTCACTGGTCCATTCCCGGCCCACCCCCATTAACCGGCTCGAGCCACTCCCAGGACGTAGTCAAGGCCTCGGAAGGCGACTACAACTCCCAGCACGTCGAGCTGCTCCGCCCGCGCTGATTCTCCATTGGCCTTCCGGGGGTGGGGATTAGATGGGAGGTGGCCGTGGGGCTGCGACCGGGATTTGTCCCCTCTTCGGCTTCCGTAGAGGAAGTCCCGCGGACCTTCATTTGGGGTTTTGGTTCCCCCCCCTTCCCCTTCCCCGGGGTTCGGGGGTGACATTGCACCGCGCCCCTCGTGGGGTCGCGTTGCCACCCCACGCGGACTCCCCAGCTGGCGCGCCTCTCCCATTTGCCTGTCCTGGTCAGGCCCCCACCCCCCTCCCACCTGCCCAGCCATGGGGGCTGCGGTGTTTTTCGGCTGCACTTTCGTCGCGTTCGGCCCGGCCTTCGCGCTTTTCTTGATCACTGTGGCTGGGGATCCACTTCGCGTTATCATCCTGGTCGCAGGGTGAGTAGGGGGTCCGGGAGACGCGGAAGAGCGTCGAAGAGAGAGGTGCGGAAGGGGCTGGAGGAACTGGGGCGAGCCTGGGAGCCTGAATTGGGGACGATAAATCGGAGGTGAAGTTTGGGCGGAGGTGAGGGGTTGGGTCTGGGAGATTTGCCTTTTCCCGCAGTTGGTTTCCACCTTCCAAGGATCTCACAGATTCCTCCTATATTCCTCCCAGCGACGTCAGAGAAGGCCCAAGGCCGAGACTCGTGAGGGGGCTGTGCTGACCTAGGCTGGCCGAGTCAGGTGCCTTAGGGGAGGATCCAGGAACGGATACCTCGCCCTTCGGTGCTTGCACACTCTGGCTCTCATCGCTCTGAAGACTCTTTAATTAGATTTCTCCCCTTTCCTCTGCGTTCACGTTTCCACAGATGAGTCTTTTGGTGGAAACAGTTACCCTACCTGGTCCATGTCTCCCTAACCATCCGGAAGGCTAACTTCCACCCGTCAAGCACCTTGGCTGGTTTCCCTCCTTGATTTCTCTGGCAGCCCTTACCATTGCTTGTCTCACTGTCCCTGTCTTTTCTCAGGGCATTTTTCTGGCTGGTCTCCCTGCTCCTGGCCTCTGTGGTCTGGTTCATCTTGGTCCATGTGACCGACCGGTCAGATGCCCGGCTCCAGTACGGCCTCCTGATTTTTGGTGCTGCTGTCTCTGTCCTTCTACAGGAGGTGTTCCGCTTTGCCTACTACAAGCTGCTTAAGTAAGATGATGGAGTGGTCTGGAGGGGAGAGGGGCAGAGGACTGCACTGTGGGAAGTAGGGCAGTCCCTGGGTGCTGGTTTGGAAGAGGAGGCACTAAGGGAGGACATTAGAGGGAAAGGAGCATTTCTGCCCTCCCTCATGTTTCCCCTACCCCACCCCACCCCAGGAAGGCAGATGAGGGGTTAGCATCGCTGAGTGAGGACGGAAGATCACCCATCTCCATCCGCCAGATGGCCTATGGTGAGCCAAGGGAGAGGGACTGGAGGAGGGAGTTGGACAGCCCCCTCCTCTAGGGAAGTCTCTAAATACCCACATGTTCTAAGTGGCTTCTTATTTTCCTTCATCCGTCACTTCCAAAGAAAGTTGGTCTGGAGGGAGAGTAGGCGTGAAAGAATTGTAACGGGGAATGGGGAGGCGTCAGTGGTGAACAGGCAATAGTGTGATCTCTGACATTGATGAGATCCTCCCTTCCCCCAGTTTCTGGTCTCTCCTTCGGTATCATCAGTGGTGTCTTCTCTGTTATCAATATTTTGGCTGATGCACTTGGTCCAGGTGTGGTTGGGATCCATGGAGACTCACCCTATTACTTCCTGACTTCAGGTAAGATCCAACTTCTATCTAGCCTTCACCCCCCATCCATCCTTGTCCCTGATCTGATTTATTGGCCTTCCCTGGGAGACTTCTTTGGCTCAACATCTCAGGAGGCTGGGAGAAGATCAGGGATGTATCTCCTCCCCATCTCCCTCCCTGCAGCCTTTCTGACAGCAGCCATTATCCTGCTCCATACCTTTTGGGGAGTTGTGTTCTTTGATGCCTGTGAGAGGAGACGGTACTGGGCTTTGGGCCTGGTGGTTGGGAGTCACCTACTGACATCGGGACTGGTGAGTTGGAGACAGGGGCTTAAGTTAGGGAGAAAAGCATTTAATGGTGAGTGGGATGTCGGGGAAAGGGTATCCTCACTTCTTAACATTTTTAACTTACCTGGGAGGAGGCGGAAAGGTGAGTCTTTTGAGGTCTCTCACCTCAGCATCAGTTCTAGCACGTGCTCTGGGGAGGAGGTTGAACGCATTAGTCAAACTGTAATGCAGAGGGCCTGAGGTGGTCAGGAGCGGCAGAAACCTTTGAGGTTCTGAGGAGCTGAAAATCAAAAGTCCCCTTAACCACAAGATGTTGGTGCTCTGAAGGGAAAGACTGGGGAATTTGAGAGAGATGTCTGGGAGTCAAAGGTACAGAGAGAATATGGGGATTAGGTCGGGGGAGAATCTAATCTCTTTCCTACTCTTACCCTCCTTCCTAGACATTCCTGAACCCCTGGTATGAGGCCAGCCTGCTGCCCATCTATGCAGTCACTGTTTCCATGGGGCTCTGGGCCTTCATCACAGCTGGAGGGTCCCTCCGAAGTATTCAGCGCAGCCTCTTGTGTAAGGACTGACTACCTGGACTGATCGCCTGACAGATCCCACCTGCCTGTCCACTGCCCATGACTGAGCCCAGCCCCCCGGCCCGGGTCCATTGCCCACATTCTCTGTCTCCTTCTCGTCGGTCTACCCCACCACCTCCAGGGTTTTGCTTTGTCCTTTTGTGACCGTTAGTCTCTAAGCTTTACCAGGAGCAGCCTGGGTTCAGCCAGTCAGTGACTGGTGGGTTTGAATCTGCACTTATCCCCACCACCTGGGGACCCCCTTGTTGTCCAGGACTCCCCCTGTGTCAGTGCTCTGCTCTCACCCTGCCCAAGACTCACCTCCCTTCCCCTCTGCAGGCCGACGGCAGGAGGACAGTCGGGTGATGGTGTATTCTGCCCTGCGCATCCCACCCGAGGACTGAGGGAACCTAGGGGGGACCCCTGGGCCTGGGGTGCCCTCCTGATGTCCTCGCCCTGTATTTCTCCATCTCCAGTTCTGGACAGTGCAGGTTGCCAAGAAAAGGGACCTAGTTTAGCCATTGCCCTGGAGATGAAATTAATGGAGGCTCAAGGGTAGATGAGCTCTGAGTTTCTCAGTACTCCCTCCCCAGACTGGACATCTTGGTCTTTTTCTCAGGCCTGAGGGGAACCATTTTTGGTGTGATCAAATACCCTAAACTGCCTTTTTTTCTTTTTTGAGGTGGGGGAAGGGAGGAGGTATGTTGGAACTCTTCTAACCTCCTTGAGCTATATTTTCTCTCCTCGAGTTGCTCCTCATGGCTGGGCTCATTTCTGTACCTTTCTCCTTGGTCCCAGACCTTGAGGGAAAGGAAGGAAGTGCATGTTTGGGAACTGGCATTACTGGAACTAATGGTTTTAACCTCCTTAACCACCAGCATCCCTCCTCTCCCCAAGGTGAAGTGGAGGGTGCTGTGGTGAGCTGACCGCTCCAGAGCTGCAGTGCCGCTGGAGGAGTCAGACTACCATGACATCGTAGGGAAGGAGGGCAGATTTTTTTGTAGTTTTTAATTGGGGTGTGGGAGGGGTGGGGAGGTTTTCTATAAACTGTATCATTTTCTGCTGAGGGTGGAGTGTCCCATCCTTTTAATCAAGGTGATTGTGATTTTGACTAATAAAAAAGAATTTGTAATTGTGGGGGAACTTGGCTTTTAAGGGAGGGGATAGCATGTTAATTGAGATTTCTGTCCTCTCAAATCTCTTGTCCAGCCACTTTCCTAACCTGTCAACCACTGATCTCCAAGCATAGCCTTGGTGCAAGGGCAGAAATCTGGGCTAGTGGTTTAACATGTCTGAAACTTTGGGTTAAGTGTTTTCCCAGAAGCTAATCTTTCCATCCAGGGGTGGGATAAAAGGAGTTAATCACCCATGCTTCTTTTCCCCATCCTTTGCACATCTTTACCACCTGAGGGATTCAGGAACCTACCCACCCTCAAGAGCCTCAAAGGATAGGCCGGAATTAAAGTCAGAAACTTTAATTTCCAAATATATTGATCAAAAATATACAACTTCAACAGCAACTCTTTATCCTAAGGAGAGATCCTGCAGTATATCTAGGGAAAGGGCCATAAAAGTGAGGGGGTAGAGGACTTTGGGATATATCCCTGCAACTAAACAGAGTTTGTTCTCTGCATTAACAACACAGGGATTTCCTCATTTCCTACATGTTTGGAGAGGCTGAAGGCTCTGCAGTTCTTCCTCGAATGACAGCCTGGGTCCATTCCTCTCTGTAGGAGATGTCCAGGGGAAGGAGGACGTCTGCCTACTACTTCTACAGTGTTTCTGGCCGGACTGTACACCCCATTTTAGAGGCTTCCCGATAGGCATTAGGGGAAGTCATCCACATCCACGGTATCTGAGAGGGAATTTATGCCTCAGTCGTGGCTCGTGCTGAGGTGAAGACCACAGTCTTTCGGTTTTCCAGCCTCTTCTTCCTGGAAAGGGGAGTGGCTCGTGAGAATGACTGCTATCTAAGTGAAGCAGATTAGAGGTGGAATAGGAGAATGATTTTTAATAGAAAAGAGGGCTGGGCGAGGTGTTTCACACCTGTAATCCCAGCACTTTGGGAGGCTTGAGGCAGGCGAATCACTTGAGGTCAGGAGTTGGAGACCAGCCTGGACAACATAGTGAAAACCTGTCTCTGCTAAAAATATGAAAATTAGCTGGGCATGGTGGCACATGCCAATAGTCCCAGCTACTCAGGAGGCTGAGGTGGGAGGACCACTTGAATCCAGTAGGTGGAGGTTGCAGTGAGCTGTGATAAAGCCATGCACTCCAGCCTGGACAACAGTGAGATCCTGTCTCAAAAAGCGGGTGACTCACGCCTGTGATCCCAGTACTTTGGGAGGCCAAGGCGGGCGGATCACCTGAGGTCAGGAGTTTGAGACCACCCTGGCCAATACGGTGAAACCTTGTCTCTACTAAAAATAAAAAAATTAGCTGGGTGTGATGGTGCGTGCCTATAGTCCCAGCTACTCAGGAGGCTGAGGCAGGAGAATTGCTTGAACCCAGGAGGCAGAGGTTGCAGTGAGCTGAGATTGTGCACCACTGCACTCCAGACTGGGTAACGGAGCAAGACTCCATCTCCCAAAAAAAGAAAGAAAGAAAGGACTGGAGGAATGGAAAGTAGGACCTCACCGAATCTTTCTAGCAATGAAATAAACAGCCAGGAGAAGGCAGAGACAGCCAACCAAGATTCCTACACCTAGACTCAGCATTTCACCTGGGGGAGATAAAGGTAAAAGGTGTCAGCCTAGGACTAACAGATTTTGAGCCTTTCCCCGACTCGGTGAGGATGCCTCCCCTCCCCACAATATCTTATAAGGCTGCCTTACCTGTGGTATACAAGGATCCCGCTGTAAGAGAAGAAAGTGGGTCAGTGGGACTTCAGATCCCCATCCCAGCTGGGAGCAGCACTCTGCTGCTATGCCTGGGAGAATCACCCAGGCACCCTGGGGTGGGGGTTGGTTCCCAGTCCAAGCAAGTCCCGAAAACCCCTCTCCTATTAGCCTTTTCTTCCCATTGGCTCCCTAGTTCCTGCCATTGTGTTCCCCTCAGTTTCCCATCTCTTCTGAGCCATGCAGAATCACCTTGGCTGAAGGAAGCAAAGACCATTCGCTGATTGAGAGGCTGAGGGGCTCGGTAGTTCTGTACCAGAAGCTTAGAGGGCTCCTCTTCTGTGGAGAACAATGTCCCCTGAAGCTTTTCCAGCTGAGGAGCAGAAGTGTGGGAGAGGTGTCACTTTGGGGAGTGGGAAGGGGTCTGAAGTTACAACTGTGTCTCGCCTCACCTCATTTCTCCACCACTTACCTGTTCCATTGAAATTTGGGACCTTCTATAGAAGACTGTCCAGAGCACACTCTGGTAGCAAGGGGGAGTTGTGAGCGAGCCATTGTAGCGGAAGTACTGCTCCAGCTGTGGGGGGAGCAGCTCTCTTAGGTTGAAGGGAGGCACCGAGGTCTTCTGATCTGGGGAGAACAGACTGGGACTCATCTTCCTTGTAGTGTGTCCTAGCTTACCTAGATAGGGCTCCCAGATGCAGAACTCCTTGGCTGTAAGTAATTGCCTCATCCCAAGGCTTTTTAGGATATTTTTTGAAAGTTTTTTGAAAGTCTAATCTTACTTCCTGCTATAGGTTTTTAAGGCTCACCTTTATGACTGATTTCATGCAAGTGACTCAGAATGTGTTCATAAGCTATATTCTTAGTCTCACCCACCTGGAAGAGGAGGAAAGGGAGAGAGTTTGGAATGAGTCCATGTTTGGAATAAGAAATTTATGTACAGAATAAATGGTCAGGGTGGGCTGCTGCCTGCCATAGGAGGGAGGCCAGCAACAGAAATAGGTGTGAGGGTTGCAGAGGAAGCGGAGAGAAACCTGGAAGGGACTGGGGGCTACTGACCTCAATTAGGATGCCCAGGACAGCCAGGCCCTGAGGCCTCTGAGCAGCCTCACTCAAGCTGTCATAGGAATCAGAGTCATAATGTACAATGTGGAGCTGAAGGAATTAAGAGGGAATTGAATCATGGGATGTCCCCACCCTCTTCAAGGCCTTGATACTAGCTGCCACTGTTCCCCTGCTGTCCTCTAAGGTCCAGATCCTTTCCCCAGGACCAACCATCCCTGTTACTTTGAGTCCCAGCTCTTTGTTCCCTGGTACCTCTGCAACTGTGGCTTCACTGTTGATCTGGTGTTCTGACCCCCCTGGGGATCCTTTCTGACCCCAGTGCAGGTGGAGCTGGGCAGCTACGTATTTTCGGGGAAGTCCACCCAGATACAGGGTAGAGGGCAGAGAGAGTTGCACTGTGAGGAAAAGAGCAAACTAGGATTGGTGGAGGAATGTGGATACATTCCCACTGCTGGGTTGCCACCACTTCTTGGGAGACTTGGCCCTCTTCCAGTTTTCTCCCCCAGTAGCACCCAGTTTCTCCCACAGGCCAGTGCTTTTCTAGTATATCTTCCTTTTTCTCGGTTCAAGTCAGTGCAATGATACTAACCTACCTATTGAGCTTGATTATAAACATTTTGATTCCTGCCTTGGCTACAGGATCTTGATCCCTATTCTCATATCTCCAAATTCATGGACAAAGGTTTTTGAGAATTTGCAGGTTAGGAGAATGCTGCTTTCCTCTGACTCCTGAGCTTATTTGTTTATGTCAGATGGGTAATGTGCCAACATCATAACAAGGTTCGAGGGTGGCACATCTTACGCATGCTCATGAACACCCCATCATCACGCTCATGAACTACAAAAGGATCTGACTCTTAAATTCTGAGCTGGAGCCTACAACTCCTTTGAGCCTGTGCTTTTACCTGTGTGGCCATTGTTATGCAGGTCCAAAGGCTCGGTGCCAGGCTGGTCATATCCGTGGGGCTGCAGAGCAGGCAAGTCAGGGTCAAATGTCACACTGTCTGTCTGAATATCGATGGGCGACTGGGCATTGTTTCCACACTCAGGGTAAGAGGCTGGCCAGTGGTCCTGACCATGTGGGCCTAGTGGGGGTTACCAAAGACATTGGTCCTGTCCTCCAGCTGTAGCTAACCTTCAACAACCCCCCGTCCCTTTGACCCTTCCCCTAACCAAGCCATACATCTGGGTGGAGGTAGAAATGAACTTCCCTCCACTCAGTTAAGACCCCAGTTGTACAGGGATGGGTGAGGTAGGAGTCCCGTTGATTCTCACGCTACAGTTCCCCTTCCTTACCCAGAGGCAGTGATGATTCCCCAACTATCCTGATGAATGGGGAGTGGTAGCTCTTTTACTTACCTGTATTTTGAGGACAAGAAAGCTGAATGGGGGGAGAGGGGATGCATAGAAAACCTGAATACCTTGAGAGATGGGATTAGAGAGTAGGAGTAGAAAAATGGGAGAAATAAAATGATCCTAGGTAGGCCAGGCACAGTGGCTCATGTCTGTAAGCCCAGCACTTTGGGAGGCCGAGGCAGGTGGATCGCTTGAGGTCAGGAGTTTGAGACCAGTCTGGCCAACATGGTGAAACCCTGTCTGTACTAAAAATACAAAAATTAGCCAAACATTTTTTGTATTTGTAATTGGGTGGTGGACACTTGTAATTCCAGCTACTCGAGAGGCTGAGGCAGGAGAATAACTTAAACCCAGGAGGTGGAGTTTGCAGTGAGCCCAGATTGCACCACTGCACTCCAGACTGGGCAACAGAGCAAGACTCTGTCTCAGAAAAAAAAAAAAAAGATCTTAGAGAGATAGGGTCTCCTGGAGGCCCCCTATCAAGTGGCCTTGGGATTCAGTTATCTTAACTTTTCATCATTCATTTCTTGCTCTCACACTGACCGTTTATCATGGGCTCTGGAGTTCAGTTAAGTCATTAATCAGTAGTTCATAGGAACTGAGTTCCACCTCCCCCAGGGTCACAAACTATCCTGCCAGCCTCTTCCTTACCCCTGATCTCCACCTCTGTCCCAATTTCAGATGCAGGTTAGGGGTAGGATGGATTAGGATAGACAGAGCCAGAAGGAGACCTGGCAGCTAAGCTCCCAGAGTTCCCACCCAGCTTCCTTTCCACCCCAGCTCCCTCCCTCCTACATGATTTACTGAGGACTTAACTAGCTTTTCTGCCAAATCAGGAGGTGTAGGATTTGATGATTAGAGCAGGATCTAGGAGCCATATATGCGAAACTCAAGGCAGGAGGAGATCCAGAAGGGAGGAGCTAGGGTGAGAAGCTAAAGGAAGTCTCCTCCCACCCGCACAGTGTGTCTTCTTGCCAGGTGAGGAGGTCCCAGTGTGAAGGGGTTGTCGGGAGGCCGCAAGATCTGCTCACCCTCGTATGTCCAGTGTTGACCTGCAAGGCAGAATAGTTTGGGTTACAGCCAGCGCAGCCTGAGGCAGAGCCCTGTCCTCCACGCTCCCCTCCCTCCAGCATTCTGTACTGCTCCACCTCCCTCTCTGCTGTCTCTCCTCCCTCCGCTTCAGCACTTTCCAAAGGAAGCCCTGAAACTGGACACCTCTGTGGAAAGGTCGGGGGGCCTATTTAAAATCACCAGCCAGTCTGTGCTGGTGCCTGCCGAGTAAAAGGGGAGGAGGAAGGAAAAGAGGTAAAGCCCAGAGACTAAAATTAACCTGGATCCAAATGTGCGATTGGCCTAACCCTTACTTTTCTCTAACCTGTGCCAAATCAATCTAACACTTAGAAGATTGGGATGGGTGAGGTGAGGGTGTGGGCAGAGGTTTTGAAGGATAGGGACTAGAAAGTGGGGAGGAGAAAGGAATTCAGAGTGTGTGCTGGGGGGTGCTACTGAGGGCAGAAGGGGGGATTATTCCTTTGCTTTGCAAAATTGCATGAATAAAGGCACTGAGCCGTAAAATCATATGTAAATTATTCCCTTCTGGTCCCATTAGCTCTAGAGGAAACTCCTCATCACCAGGAGGCTCAGCTCCCTACATTCCCAGATGGTTAGGGAAGGGCAGGAGTCAGGGCAGGGTCTACTGTAGATTGAGGGTGGTGGGTGGGCACAGGCGGCCAGGCTGGCAGGGACAGGATGAAAGTGAAGCATTGTGTGTAGAGAAGAGAGCTGCCAGCTGGGTCACATGCCAGGCTCTCGTGCAGCCCTGTCTGACTCAAAGGCTGAGGGTCTGCAGGTCCAGCCCCTCCATACGGCCAAACTGCCTCAAGAAGAAAACGAAGGGCTTCGTGGTTTATGCTGCAATATTCATACTACTAGAAAACTCTGGAGAAAAATCCTAAATTCCTTCCTCTTTCTCTCTCTCTTATTCCCTTAAATTTCTCAAACTTGTGAGTTGTCCTGCTCTTATCCTCGACCTATTCTGCTGGCCCAAGGGAGAGCTGGAGGCAGCCTCTCATTTACCATCTCTGTGGGACCCCCCAACAACTCGAACTCCCTGGTCTGTAAGGTGCCCGTCCCCTCTGGTCAGAGCCTCAGCACACTTATTATGTCTCTTCCTCCTCTTTCCCTATTTTTTTCTTTCTCCTCAGATGAGATTTGTGACTCTCCATTTGGCTGCCCACCTGCCCCCATCCTCTCTGCATTTGCCTTCTGCTCTCTGGACACCCCCCTCACCCTGCTCTTTCCACAAACCTCAGTTACACACCTAGTATGTGCTGGATACTGTGCTAGGCACAGGAAACACAAAAATGAGGTCTAGGAGTTCCTGGGAACACTCCTGGAGTGCTTCGGCCTGTTCTCCCAAGAATCCCTCCTCATCTCCTGGGAGCTCCTGAAAGTCCTTTGTAAAGTGTCAAACAAATGTTGACTCTTACTGCTACTTTCAGAGGATAACCAGGGAGTTAGTCACTCCACAGAATGAAGAGGGAATCTTGGCCAAAAGGGGATGAATTGGAGATCAGGGTCTGAGTTGGGCAGGAAGTATTCTTCCCCTACCCCCATCTATCCTCTTTTCACTCCAGGCCTCTTTGACTCCCTATTTGGAGGAGTTTGTAAATAAAGAAGTCCAGGAGTCCTGCCTGGTACCAGGGGGTGGGGGAAAGAGCTCTGGAGAAAATCTGTAGCCTGCAAGAAATTCCAGCACTTGCGTATGTACACACCCTGCCCGCCGCTAGTTCTCCCCGACCTCCAGTAACAGCAAGGCTGGAGAGACAAAAGGTAAAGAAGGGAAGTGGTCTCCTCCACACCCTGCTGTTTTTTCCTCATCTCTGAGCCTATTATTCCAGCTTCTAGGCTTCCTTTCACACCTCTCCTCCCCGCATTCGGCACACCTGGCGACATGTGAACATCAGTACAAATCCACACACAGACATTTAGTTGTACCTACCCCCATCTGCAGCCAGGATCCAAATCACCTCCAGCAGGAGGGCGGAGAACAACATAGTGTCCCAGGAAGGGGTGCAGGGGACTGGGAATTTGAGGACTAGAGGACTAGGACAGGCAGAGAGAGAGAGGGAGGGAGGGGGGGGGGGGGGAGAGAGAGAGAGAGAGAGAGAGAGAGAGCGCTCCTGGCGTGAGTGTATTTATCTCTACTTCTCTTGCTGTTTCTGTCTCTGTGGGCTTCCAGGGGATTTGGTGTTCAGTAGGGTACCATGGGTTTCTGGATCCCCAGGACAAATCTCTTGCTGCCTTTTTCTCTGCCCTCTCTCTTTATCTCCCTCTGCAGTCTCCACTCCACTAGCTGGCCAGCGACTTTACCACTGCCTCCTGCTTTTAAGGTGGCTCTGGACGGGTGTATGTGTGGAGGGGGGCCTGCCTGGGCTGCTGGTGAACAGCTCCTTAAATAGCCAATTAGGCATGCAGGATGGCCCCACTCGGAGCTGGAGCGCGGCAAGTTTCACTGGAGCCCTTGCCCTGGCTCAGGAGCCCAGCTGGGGTGAGCTCTTCCTTCCTCTGCTAGTCACACAGATGCTGCTTAGACAGGTGTTCTCTGGAGCAGGCGGGGTCAAGGAATGGGTTTTGGGGTTCAACTCAGCCCCCTCAAGAGGACACTGTATTTTCATCCCTCCGCCTGGCTTCACCTCTGAGGAGCAGCTGCCTGGGTGGTATGGGGCAGATGGTGGGGGTACCTGTTCCCAATTTCCTGCAGAATCTGAGCTGCCCTGGAATGGGAAGAGTCCAGAATTAGGAGATATATAACAAGAAGGAATTGGGGACTCAGGGTGCAGGCGAGGGGTGGAGGAAGTCAAGAACTAAAACCTGAGTTGTGTCCTGAGTTCTAAGGAAGAGAAGCAAGGCGAGGAGAACTCATCTGGAGCAATCTCTTCTGTGCCTGTCACCACCCCCTTCCCACGGTGAGGCCTGGGTCCACGTGCCTGTGTGGCCTGGGGTGGGGGGAGCGTTGTTTGCTGGATAAAGCCCATTTGTGTGCCCAGTGGGGGAAGGGTGTAGCAGCACCATGGAGAGACAGCGGCTGTAACTGCCAGACCCAGCCACCTCCCTCTCCAGGGAGCCCAGATCTAGGGCGGCTTTTGTCACTGAAGAGGACACTGACCTCTGGCAGAGAGGCCAGGGCAGGAGGAAAGAAGGAGAGACTTTGGAAACAATCACTACCACCATCAGAAAAAGGCGGTCTCCAGAGAAAGAGAGGGGAGGGACCGGAGAGACCATGTGATCCAGATGGAAGAGGGGCCCAGGGTCTTCCCTCCAGCCCAACAAAGGGCTGAAGCAGGACATGTGGCACTGAATGAAACCTGCCACCAAGGAGCTGCGCCAGTGGAGTATGGAGGCTGCGCGTCTTAGGAATGTGAGCTGATGTTTGCTCCCCACGGGACTGGAAATCCCGATTGGAATGTACATCCTAAATCCCTCGTTAGAGAATGTGAAACCCACAGATGCTTTCAAGCCAGACATTGAAACCTCTTTCTTCTCCATGCCCTTCACCAGAGGCACCAGCCAGGAGGATGCACCCATTTGAAGCTCCTTCTGCCTTCCTTGCTCCTGCCGAGTAGCAATAAATAGCCAAACAAAGGGAGCAGAAGCTAAATAAGGGCGCAGGATAAAAGCCAAATGAACAGAATAATGCATGTGCTGGATCATCAGCTCCTGCAGAGACAGGAGCTCACTGTGCCTTTCTGTCCCCCGTGATTGATCTGCAAAGCAAAGCCATTTTGCTGATGTCATTTCCCTTCTTCTCCTACCACCCTCTGAATTATTTGTCCCCTTCAGGAAAGTTTTATGTTTTGAGGTTCCCCAAAGCCCCATCCATCCCATCTAAGAAGAGTAAAGGCTTGAAGTATAAATTAGACTTCCCGGGAATCAGGGTACTTAACACAAAGAAACAAAAAAAGAAAGCAGAGACATCTTGGTATGAGAAAAGAGATTTAGTAGGAAAGAAGAGGTCTGCACAGAATGACCTCTCCACCGGGACAGAGTTCCCGTGGAGCACTGAGCTGAGATTCCGATTCCCAAGGCAGATAGCGTGTCTTGCCAGGCGCCACCTCCTGGCTCGTCTATGAATTTTTAAATTTTAATATAAGATGTTTTGTGTATGGTTCCTTCTGGGAGGTATTTCACTGCTGCTGGGCTTTGGGATTTTGCCTACACAACTGAATATTGTTTCACAAAGATATCTTAGCCCGGAATCAACACTTCCCTGATCTTGGGTGAGCAACGCATCCAGGTGCTTATGCTTCCCAGATGACAAAGGCCCACCTTTCTAGGACAGAGGGAGCCAGGAGGCGAGCGCCGTCCTCCAGGCACTTGACTTTATCTTGATCTTTGGCTTTACTGTGGACATTTCTGTTGTCGCTTTCTAGCTGTGTTGATTTGGAGTAGGTGTCAAAAGGACCCTTATATGTAAGTTAAAAAAAAAGGTGACACAGCTCCCTCTCCCCATCCGGTCTCAGTTTCCACTCAAACTCTGGCACCTTTGTTTTAGCTCTGACCTCACTCTCAAGCCCTTTCCTTGCTTGCATTGGCTAAAACCCTTAAAACCAAAACCAAGCATCCCACTGCCTTCTGGCGCCATCTCCTGTCCTTGTAGATATACTGAAACTTGACTGAGGTCAGGCGCGGTGGCTCATGCCTGTAATGCCAGCACTTTGGGAGGCCGAGGCAGGTGGGCCAGGAGTTCCAGACCAGCCTGGCCAACATAGCAAAACCCGGTCTCTACTAAAAATACAAAAATTAGCCGGGCGTGGTGGTGCATGCCTGTAATCCCAGCTATGCAGGAGGCTGAGGCAGGAGATTCGCTTGAACTCAGGAGCAGGAGGTTGTAGTGGGCTGAGATTGCTCCACTGCACTCCAGCCTAGGTGACAGAGTGAGACTCTGTCTCAAAAAAAAAATTAAGTAATTTTGGAAAAATGACCCTTTGGATTATTTTCTTAGTTTTCCAGTTCACATTACACAACAGATGCAGTATGAGAATCTTGTAAATTGAGGACCAGTAAAAGTTTGTGGTCTGAAAATTTGCAAGTCATTTAATTATAAATGATAAGTTACAATATTTCAGTTGTAATTTTGTGTCATACATTGATTCCATGAACAGAATGCTGCCTGGTACATAAGTGTTTGTTGATTGAATGAATCTAGTAATTGCAACAGTTATTTACTTTCTTTCACAGAATTTTAGAACAGAAGGGCCCTCAGGCATCATTCTAAACCCCTTGTTATACCCTGTAAAACTGAGTTTTGAGAGATTTAGGGATTCAGCCATGGTTAGTCATATAACTGTTAGGCTAAACCAGAACAAGGACACAGGCACCAGTGAGCTTTCTCCTACACCATTGGTTCTCAAATGTCAAAGTGCATCAGAATCACCTGGAAAGTTTTTTAAATTTGGAAAACTAATTAAAATACAGATTTCTGACCAGGTGCAGTGGCTCATGTCTGTAATCTCAGCACTTTGAGAGGCTGGGGCGGGCGGATCACCTGAGGTCAGGAATTTGAGACCAGCCTGGCCAACCACTGCACTCCAAACTGGGTGACAAGAGCAAAACTCTATCTCAAAGATAAAATAAAATAAATAAATACAGATTTCTGGACCTCACCCCCATAGTACCCGATTCTGTAGTTCTGGGTATGTCCAAATCTACATTAGCATTTATCTTTCTCTTTCTCTCTCTCAATGTTTTTTTTTTTTTTTTTTTTTTTTTTTTTTTTTTTTTTTTTGACAAAGTCTCGGCCGGGCGCGGTGGTTCATGCCTGTAATCCCAGCACTTTGGGAGGCCGAGGCGGGCGGATCACGAGGTCAAGAGATCGAGACTATCCTGGCCAACCAACATGGTGAAACCCCATCTCTACAAAAAATACAAAAATTAGCTGGGCGTAGTGGCACATATATGTAGTCCCAGTTACTTGGGAGGCTGAGGCAGGAGAACCGCTTGAACCCGGGAAGCAGAGGTTACGGTGAGCCAAGATTGTGCCATTGCACTGCAGCCTGGGCAACAGAACGAGACTCTGTCTTGTTTTTTTTTTTTTTTTTTTGAGATGGCTCATCGTAACCTCTGCCTCCCAGGTTCAAGCGATTCTTCTGCCTCAGCCTCCCGAGTAGCTGGGATTACAGACATTTGCCACCACACCTGGCTAATTTGGTATTTTTAGTAGAGATGGAGTTTCTCCATGTTGATGAGGCTAGTCTTGAACTCCCTACCTCAGGTGATCTGCCTGCCTCAGCCTCCCAAAATGCTGGGATTACAGGCGTGAGCCACCACACCCAGCCTCTCTCTCTCTCTCTCTCTTTTTTTTTTTTGGAAACAGGGTCTCACTCTATCGCTTAGGCTGGAGTGCAGTGGTGGAATCATAGCTCACTTCAGCCTCAAACTCAAGTGATTCTCTTCTCAGCCTCCTGAGTAGCTAGGACTATGTGTGCATGCCAGCCACCATGACTGGCAGGTTTTAAAATTTTTCTTATTTTTTATAGAGACATGATTTTGTCATGTTGCCCAGGCTAGTCTCGAACTCATGGGCTCAAGTGATTTGCCCAGCTCGGCCTCCCAAAGTGCTGAGATTATGAGCATGAGCCACCACAGCCACCTCTTTCTAGTCCCCATGAATAAAAACACTATAAATACTTGAGTACAGGTCTTTGAGCAGACATATGTTTTTATTGTTCTTGAGTAAATACATAGGAGTGGGAATAAATAGATACTGAGTACTGGATTGTAAGGGAAGCGTATTTTTAGCTTTGTAAAAAAACCTGCGGGGCTGTTTTTCTTTTACTTTCTTTTCTTCTTTTGAGATGGCATAGCTCTGTTGTCCAGGTTGGAGTGCAGTGGCATGATCTTGGCTCACAGCAGCCTTTCCTTCCTGGGCCCAAGCCATCCTCCCACCTCAGCCTCCCAAGCCTCTGAGGCTACAGGTTCATGCCACCACACCCAGCTAATTTTTAAATTTTTTCGTAGAGACAAGGTTTTACCATATTGCCTAGGTTGGTCTTGAACTCCTGGGCTCAAGTAATTCTCCCGCCTCGGCCTCCCAAAGTGTTAGAATTACAGGCATGAGCCACCATGCCTGGCCTCTTTTATTTTATTATTATTTATTTATTTATTTATTTTTGAGACAGAGTCTGGCTCTGTTGCCCAGGCTGGAGTGCAGTGGCATGATCTTGGCTCACTGCAACCTCTGCCTCCTAGGTTCAAGTGATTCTTCTGCCTCAGCCTCCCAAGTAGCTGGAACTATAGGCACATGCCACGATGCCTGGCTAATTTTTGCATTTTTAGTAGAGACAGGGTTTCACCATATTGGCCAGGCTGGTCTCGAACCCCTGACCTCATGATCCACCTGCCTCAGCCTCCCAAAGTGCTGGGATTACAGGTGTGAGCCACTACACCCACCCTATTTTTTTTTAAATAGAGATGGGGTCTTGCCATGTTGCCCAGGCTGGTCTCATCTCCTAGGTTCAAGCGATTCTCCTGCCTAGGCCTTCCAAAGTGTTGGGATTACCAGTGTGAGCCGTTGCACCTGGTCCCCAGACTGTTTTTCATAGTGCTTATACGGTTTTTCTTTCCCATCAGCAATGTATGAGTTCCAATCGTCCTCATCTTTGCAAGCACTTGATACTGTCCATTTAAAAAAAAAAAAAGTACGGCTGGGCACAGTGGCTCACACCTGTAATCCCAGCACTTCGGGAGGCCAAGGTGGGCGCATCACGAGGTCAGGAGTTCGAGACCAGCCTGGCCAACGTGGCAAAACCCCGTCTTTACTAAAAGTACAAAAATTAGCTGGGTGTGGTGGCAGGGGCCTGTAATCCCAGCTACTCTAGAGGATGAGGAGGAGACTGTCTTGAACCCGGGAGGTGGAGGTTGCAGTGAGCCAAGATCATGCCATTGCACTCCAGCCTGAGTGACAAGAGCAAGACACCATCTCAAAAAAAAAAAAAAAAAAAGTAGCTATTCTTCTAGGTGTGTAATGGTGTCTCATTTTGGTTTTAATTTAGGATATTAACTTTTTAAAGGGTTTTTGCTATATTACCATATTGCCTTCCATAAAGGTTATACTCCTCCAATGGTATTTATATGAGTTGTTACTCTTTCCTTCTTTGGGGAGATAAACAAAGGACTCTACAACTGGTGTTTCACACTAGACAAAAATTCAATATTTTTCTTTCCCTTGTGACCTTTTAGCTATCACACAGGAATAAAATTCACTTGTAACAGGGTTAAATTTCTGTACAGTGAATATCATCCTCTCATGGACTTGCAGAATAAAATGAGAGATATGTTCATTTGGAGGAAATTTTGGTTTAAAGATAAGTCAAGGCTACATTAGTGAGTATAGCAAGCTCTTCAAAGACACATATTGAAAGTAAACTCATTATTTCATGAGAAAGTATAACACTAAAATAATATATACTAATGCAAAATACTGTTTGTCAAAATAGCTCAAATAATTAAGCAGGAGAAAATCATAATTAAATAGATCGATTGCACCAAATAGTCACCCAGCTTCTATCAAATTTCAGTATATTTCAGTAGAATTACATTCAACTCTGATTACTTAGATTTTGTTTTTGGTGTTTTGTGGAAGCAATTGGCTTGATCAAGCTAAAATTAAATGGAAACACAAATACAACATTGGCAAAAAAAACTAAGTGGTATTAATAAATAAACAGAGAAATATACCTATTGAAACATGACAGAAGAGTATAGCAAGGTCCTGTCAACAGATATTGTACATTGAATAAGTTTGAATTTGGCATGCTAAATTTCTATATAACAAGATATAGCCAGGTGTAGTGGCTCACACCTATAGCCTCAACACTTCAGGAGGCTGAGGTGGGAGCATAGCTTGAGCCCAAGGAATTTGAGGCTGTAGTGAGCCATGATCGCACCACTGCACCCTAACCTGGGTGACAAAGCAAGAAAGACCCTGTCTCTAAACCCAAAAAACCAAACCAAACAAAAATCAAAAAAGTTAAACAAACAATATACCTACATTCTTATCTTTCACCACAGAATAAAAAAAGTTGATATCAGTTTAAAGACTGCTGGTCCACTCAATATGTTTCATTGTGTTTGTGGAAGGTCCACAAGTCAGAGGTTAGCTACCTCACTTATTATTGTTATTATTTTTTGAGACGGAGTCTTTCTCTGTTGCCCAGGCTGGAGTGCAGTGGCGTGATCTCAGCTCACTGCAACCTTCATCTCCCGGGTTCAAGTGATTCTCCTGCTTCAGCCTCCCAAGCAGGTGGAATTACTGGCTCCCCCAACCAAGACCAACTAATTTTTGTGTTTTCAGTAGGGATAGGGTTTTGCCATGTTGGCCAGGTGGTCTGAAACTCCTGACCTCAGGTGATCCACCCACCTCGGCCTCACAAAGTCCTGGGATTACAGGCGTGAGCCACTGTGCACGGCCTATTTTTAAATTTAATTTTTATTTTTATCAAAGTAGAACAAGTACATAGTTTAAAAAGTCAAATAGATCAACATAGGTTATAATTAAACATTCTATTCTTCCCACATCTAATTCTTACTTCCCAGAGATAATTGCTGCAACTTTTTAACTTCCTCCTAGTATTCACCTCAAATTTCCGAAAACGTGTTTATACTGCTATGTCTTGATTATTTAAAGTTTTAGGTATTTGTGAAAGCTAAAGCAATTCCATTTTGGATGCTAATCCACCATGTTGGCTTCTGATTAATCTTAGTTCTGGGAAGGCCTCTAAGATTTTAAGTTTACCTGTTGTTCCTGGTGTAAGAGCAGGTATTACCATACATTCTGCCCTTAGCTCAAACAACCTTGATGTTATCATATCTATACATCCCTTCTGAATCACCCTTTCCCTGCAGTACAGAAGCCCCAGGTCTGGGGGTAATGGAGCAGGAAACTACCATCTCATCTCAGTATTGCCCAAGAGACACACATAGCCTCTGTTCATAAGTCTCCATTAAATGTTTATTTCTAAGAAACTGGACTTGTCAGCCTCTTTCTTTGGCTTCTCAGCTTCCTTGGACTTTTGGAACGGGTTTGCATAGGCCCGCCCACTGCCACAGTATTATCTATTAACTTCCAACCATAAAAGATGAGGAGTTACTACTTTTACATAATACTTCCTTCCCAAAACACACTTCTCCTGCCCCCAGCCCCTTGGAAATAACTATTATATCATAATATTAGTTAAATTAACATTTATCATCAATATTTACTCGCAGTTTAGCCAAGAAGTGTATTATATTTCCTTTCTTGTATAACTTTTAATTTCCTTCAAATTAATAATGGCCTTATTTTTTATTTTGTTTTAGTTTTCTAGTTGCTTATTCATCTCCAAATTCACTGTTGAAAATCTAACTCTCATTTCATTATGTTGCAACATGTCAGATATTCATTCTGTCATAACATTTTTTTTTTTTTGAGACTGAGTCTCACTCTGTCGCCCAGGCTGGAGTGCAGTGGCGCGATCTCGGCTCACTGCAAGCTCCGCCTCCCGGGTTCACGCCATTCTCCTGCCTCAGCCTCCCGAGTAGCTGGGACTACAGGCGCCCGCCACCTCGCCCAGCTAATTTTGTTTTGTGTATTTTAGTAGGGACGGGGTTTCACGGTGTTAGCCAGGATGGCCTCGATCTCCTGACCTCGTGATCCACCCGCCTCGGCCTCCCAAAGTGCTGGGATTACAGGCGTGAGCCACCGCGCCCGGCCTGTCATAACATTTTTTAAAGAAATATTCCTCTTGGGGCCGGGTGCGGTGGCTCACGCCTGTAACCCCAGCACTTTGGGAGGCCGAGGCGGGCGGATCACGAGGTCAGGAGATCGAGACAATCCTGGCTAATACGGTGAAACCCCGTCTCTACTAAAAATACAAAAAATTAGCCGGTCGTGGTGGTGGGCGTCTGTAGTCCCAGCTACTCGGGAGGCTGAGGCAGGAGAATGCCGTGAACCCAGGAGGTGGAGCTTGCAGTGAGCCGAGATCCGGCCACTGCACTCCAGCCTGGGCGACAGAGTAAGACTGGTCTCAAAAAAAAAAAAAAAAAAAAAAAAGGAAAAGAAATATTCCTCTTGGAACCCTTTATCCTCCAGTTCTGAGTTCAACTGGCTGTTCTCCCTGGAAGCTTTTTAGTAACTTTCCTTTCTCCTGGGTGTTACATAATTTCATGATAATATGTATTGGGTGTTTTTTGTTGTTGTTTTTTGTTTTTTTTGTTTTTTGTTTTTTGCAGGGGTGGGAGGCAGGGTTTTGAGACAGAGTATCCCTCTGTTGCCCAGGCTGGAGTGCAGTGGTGCAATCTTGGTTCGGTGCAACCTCCATCTCCCGGGTTCAAGCAATTCTCGTGCCTCAGCCTCATGAGTAGCTGGGATTACAGGTGCGGGTCACCACTTTCAGCTAATATTTGTATTTTTAATAGAGATGGGATTTTACCATGTTGGCCAGGCTGGTCTCAAACTCCTGATCTCAGGTGATCTGCCCATCTTGGCCTCCCAAAGTGCTGGGATTACAGGTGTGAGCCACTGCACCTGGTTTCATCTTTTTTTTTTTTTTTTTTTTTTTTGTCAGAGCAGGAGGATTTGAAGTTGTTCTTATTTATTGGAAAGGCACTCAGTGGTCTTACTTGTCTAAAAGCTTAGGCCTTTGAACTCTGAGACATTTTCTCATTTTATGTCTTTGACGATTTTGTTCTCTATCTCTGGAACTCCTATTAATTGTGTGGTGAATCAAGCCGGGCGTGGTGGTTCACACCTGTAATCCCAGCACTTTGGGAGGCCGAGGTGGGTAGATCACGAGGTCAGGAGTTCAAGACCAGCTTGGCCAACATGGTGAAGCCCTGTCTCTACTAAAAATACAAAAATTAGCCAGGCATGGTGGTGCACGCTTGCAATTCCAGCTACTCAGGAGGCTGAGGCAAGAGAATTGCTTGAACCTGGGAGGCAGAGGTTGCAGTGAACTGAGATCGTGCCACTGCACTCCAGCCTGGGTGACCCAGCAAGACTCTGTCTCGGAAAAAAAAAAAAAAATTGTATGGTGACTCTTGTAGAGTGATCACTAATACCCTTAACCTTTCTTTTTTCCATCTCTTTGCTTTTTGTTCTACTTTTAAGGATATTTTATCAACTTTAATTTCCAATTTTTTCATTTATTAATTTCTGTATTCATATTCTTATTTATTTTATTTTATTTTTGAGACAGAGTCTCACTTTGTCACCCAGGCTGGAATGCAGTGGTGTGATCTCGGCTCACTGCAACCTCGGCTCACTGCAACCTCTGCCTCCTAGGTTCAAGCGATTCTCCTGTTTCAGCCTCTCAAGTAGCTGAGATTAGAGGCACCTGCTACCACGCCTGGCTAATTTTTGTATTTTTAGTAGAGACAGGGATTCACCATGTTGTCCAGGCTGGTCTCGAACTCCTGACCTCAAGTGTTCCATCTGCCTCAGCCTCCCAAAGTGCTAGGATTACAGGTGTGAGCCACCGTACCCAGCCATGCATTCATACAGTTAATTTTCATAGGCTTCTATCAATGTTATTTTAATGTCAGTTTCTTTTTAAATGAATACATTATTTTTCATGATATTTACTTAGTTTTATTGTTGTTGTTTCCTTCTGCTCCCTGCCCTGTCTCTTGTTTCCTCTAAGTTCTTTTTTCAAATTTGTTTATCTTTGTTTTCTGCTTTTATGTGGAAGTTCTTTCTAAAATATTTGGTGATCCTTGTCTATCCATTCACATTTAGGAGTGAGGCACTTAAAAGGTATGTGTAATATGTCTGCAAGCTTATTGACTGGTAGGCTGCATAGTGAGGGGATGGAACAGGGATGTGGCCATTTCCTACCATTTGTCAGTGTTGCTGAGCTGATGTCCTAGCTGGTCAGTTTCTCCAGGAAGGAAAACTCTTACTTTTTACCTGAAGGTATATACAATTGTAAGATGAATGAAGGAGAGAAAATAGTTGGTTTTGAGGGGAGGGTCTGACTGTTTGAAATGCAGATTTTCACTTCTGCCGGTTTTCAAGACATCTGACTTGGCCTTAGTTATGCCTTGTGACTTTGAGTTTAGAGTAACTGTATTTTGACCTCTGTAGGCTAGAGTTGGGCAGGGGATTCAGCTGCTTTTAATACAACCTTCAACCAGTCTTCTGTTTTAGCCCTACTCTCACCCTCATTATCAAGGGTTCTTAGTACCTCCAAATTCAGAACCTTTGAGGGATCTACAGTGTAAATCACTCTCTTAATGTCCTGAAGGCAGTTAGGTTTCGATATCTCCTTTCTGCTAAGTTTTTTTTTTTTTTTTTTTTTAAGGCAGAGTCTCACTCTATTGCCCAGGCTGTAGTGCAGTGGCATGATCTCGGCTCACTGCAACCTCCGCCTCCGGGGTTCAAGTGATTCTCCTGCCTCAGCTTCCCAAGCAGCTGGGATTACAGGTGCGTGCTACCATATCTGGCTAATTTTTGTAGTTTTGTAGAGATAGGGTTTCACCATGTTGGCCAGGTTGGTCTCGAACTCCTGACCTCAGGTAATTCGCCTGCTTGGGCCTCCCAAAGTGCTGGGATTACAGGCGTGAGCCACCACTCCCGGCCCTGCTAAGATAAGTATTGGGGGTCTCTGAAGGGGACCCCAATAAGAGCATTCTTTCTTTGTTCTAAGGTCCTGAATACATTGAGAAATCAAGCAAAAAATAAATATAGAGGTCAACATATCACCTTTATTACTGCTTGAGACCAGACTGGAGGATGTGGGTTAGTATGGGAGTCAATGAACCTGCACAGCTCACGCCTGTAATCCCAGCACTTTGGGAGGCTGGATCACCTGAGGTCAGGAGTTCAAGACCAGCCTGCCCAACATGGAGAAACCCCATCTCTATTAAAAAAAAAATACAAAAATTAGCTGAGTGTGGTGGTGGGTGCCTGTAATACCAGCTACTTGAGAGATCACACCACTGCACTCCAGCCTGGGCAACAGAGTGAAACTCGGTCTCAAAAAAAAAAAAAAAAAAAAAAAGCCAGGCGTGGTGGCTCACACTTGTAATCCCAATACTTTGGGAGGCCAAGGTAGGCTGATCACCTGAGGTCGGGAGTTCAAGACCAGCCTGACCAACATGGAGAAACTCCCATCTTTACTAAAAATACAAAATTAGCTGGGTATGGTGACGCATGCCTGTAATCCTAGCTACTTGGGAGGCCGAGGTAGGAGAATCACTTGAACACGGGAGGCAGAGGTTGCGGTGAGCCAAGATGGTGCCATTGCACTCCAGCCTCGGCAACAACAGCGAAACTCCGTCTCAAAAAAAAAAAAAAGAGCCTCCTAACTGTATCCCAGGAGCAGGCAGCCTGGGCAGATCTCAGCATGGAGGAAAAAGGCAGAAAATGTGTTCTGATGGGCGGGCTCCTCTTCCCAAGAGCAAGAGGATAGAACTGAGTGGAACAGTCCTTCAAGAGTGGATGAACACTCAAGCCTGTAATCCCAGCACTTTGGGAGGCCGAGACGGGCGGATCACGAAGTCAGGAGATTGAGATTATCCTGGCTAACACCGTGAAACCCCGTCTCTACTAAAAAATACAAAAAAAACTAGCCGGGTGAGGTGGTGGCCGCCTGTAGTCCCAGCTACTCGGGAGGCTGAGGCAGGAGAATGGCGTGAACCCGGGAGGTGGAGCTTGCAGTGAGCCGAGATCCGGCCACTAGTGGCACTCCAGCCTGGGCGACAGAGTGAGACTCCGTCTCAAAAAAAAAAAAAAAAAAAAAAAAAAGTGGATGAACAAAGGGCTGAAAAAGGCCCAACCGGCCGGGCGTGGTGTCTCACGCCTGTAATCCCAGCACTTTGGGAGGCTGAGGCAGGCAGATCACAAGGTCAGGAAATTGAGACCATCCTAGCTAACACGGTTAAACCCCATTTCTCTTGTCTTGTCTTGTCTTGTCTTGTCTTGTCTTGTCTTGTCTTGTCTTGTCTTGTCTTCCCCTCCCCTCCTCTCCCCTCCCCTCCCCTCCCCTCCAGACCTATTTTCACTTTTGTTGTCCAGACTGGAGTACAATGTGGCTCACTGCAACTTCTGCCTCCCTGGTTCAAGCGATTCTCCTGCCTCAGCCTCCTGAGTAGCTGAGATTACAGATGCCCGCCACCATGCCTGGCTAATTTTTTGTATTTTAGTAGAGACGGGTTTTCACCATGTTGACCAGGCTGGTCGTGAACTCCTGACCTCAGCTGATCCGCCTGCCTCAGCCTCCCAAAGTGCTGGGATTACAGGCGTGAGACACTGCGCCCAGCCAGTTAAACCCCATTTCTACTAAAAATACAAAAAATTAGCTGGGCATGGTGCTGTGTGCCTGTAGTCCCAGCTATTCGGGAGGCTGAGGCAGAAGAATTGCTTGAACCTGGGAGGCAGAGGCTGCAGTGATCCAAGATCGCACTGCACTCCAGGCTGGGCAACAGAACATGACTCTGTCTCCAAAAAAAAAAAAAAAAAAGAAGGAAAACCTCAGAAGTAAAGAAGCATATCTGAATTACGTTGTTCATCAGCTTTACAAATTCCAAAATTTTGTTGAGGTCTCTCCTCAGTTGTCTTCTTGCTCATTCTCTTTGTCCTTCTGCATTTAGATCTTATTCTTTCAAAGTCATTTTAGTAAGATTTGGGAGGAAATACAGGTAAATAAAGATATTAAATTCTCCATATTTAACCATAAGTTTCCAGTTTTTATTTATTTACTGAGTGCAGTGGCAAAATGACAGCTCACTCTAGCCTCAACCTCCTGGGCTCAGGCGATCCTCCCACCCCAGCCTCCTGAGTAGTTGGGACCACAGGTGGGCACCACCACGGCCAGCTAATTTTTTATTTTTTGTAGATACAGGGTCTCGCCATGTTGCCCAGGCTGTCTTGAACTCCTGAAGCAATCCTCCTCAGCCTTCCAAAGTGAGATTACAGGTGTGAGCCCTATGCTTGGTCTTTTTTTTTTTTTTTTTTTTTTTTTTTTTGAGATGGAGTTTCGCTCTTGTTGTCCAGGTTGCAGTACAATGGCATGATCTCGGCTCACTGTAACCTCCGCCTCCCAGGTTCAAGCGATTCTCCTACCTCAGCCTCCTGAGTAGCTGGGATTATAGGCGCCTGCCACCACACCCAGCTAATTTTTGTATTTTTTTAGTAGAGACGGGGTTTCACCATGTTGGCCAGGCTGGTTGCGAACTCCTGACCTCAGGTGATCCACCCACCTCGACCTCCGAAAATGCTGGGATTACAGGCGTGAGCCACCGCGCCCACCCTTTTTTTTTTTTTTTTAAATAGAGACAGGATCTTGTTATATTGCACCAGGCTGGTTTAGAACTTCTGGGCTCAAGCAATCCTCTGCCTCAGCCTTCAAAAGTGCTGTGATTACAGGTGTCAGCCACTGGGCCTAGCCTCAAGTTATTTTTTGAAGGTAACTTTGTTACCAAAATTACAAATTTGGCCAGGCACTGTGGCTCATGCCTGTAATCTCAACATTTTGGGAGGCCGAGGTGGGTGGATCACTTGAGGTCAGGAGTTTGAGACCAGCCTGGCCAATATGGGGAAACCCTGTCTCTACGAAAAATACAAAAATTAGCTGAGCATGCTGGCGCATGCCTGTAATCCCAGCTATTTGGGAGGTTGAGGCAGGAGAATCACTTGAACCTGGGAGGCAGAGATTGCAGTGACCTAAGATTGCCCCATTGCACTCTAGCCTGGGCAACAAGACCAAAACTCCATCTCAAAAACAAAATACAAAAATTAGCCGGGCGTGATGGTGCACTCCTGTAGTCCCAGCTACTCAGGAGGCTGAGGCAGGAAAATTGCTTGAACCGTAGGTGGAGGTTGTAGTTAGCCAATATCATGCCATTGTTCTCCAGCCTGGACGACAGAATTACTGTGTTTATCCAGTAGCACAGATGACAAAGAGTTGCCTTAAGATAAATTTGTAAATTTTTTTTTTCTTTTTGATATGGAGTCTCTCTCTTTGTTGCCTAGACTGAAGTGCAGTGGGCAAACTCAGCTCACTGCAACCTCCACCTTCCAAGTTCAAGCGATTTTCCTGCCTCAGCCTCCTGAGTAGCTGGGATTATAGGCATGCGCCACCAAGCTCAGCTAATTTTTGTATTTTTAGTAGAGACGGGGTTTTACCATGTTGACCAGGATGGTCTCGATCTCCTGACCTCGTGATCCATCTGCCTCAGCCTCCCAAAGTGCTGGGATTACAGGCGTGAGCCACCGCAACAGCCAAAATCTTTAAATCATATCTATTTGAATTGCAATATGGATTTGTTTCTAGGAGACTTACTCTTCTAATTTTGTTTGACTTTGGCTAATGTTAGAACTTGTTTACACTCACTCCCTTAGCATGTAGAGAGGTGATTCAAACTGGGAAATCTCAACCTAGCATTTTATTTTTGCAGATATTCCACAGAATTTTGTATTCATGTGGCAGTAATCAAGAGTTTACTGTAACAATATGCAATCTTCTCTCTTCACCATTTACTGACAATCTCTTCAGAGAAGAGGATCCCAAATTAAAGAAAAAACTTGAAAAATCCTGGAAAATATAGGGTAGTTCGATCATTTTATAGTTTTCATGCTGCCAATCAGAATCTTTTCTAAAAATTATTTGATAAAGATATTCGACAAAGGTTTAATAGATTAATCAAGTTTACTAGGCTTATTGCAGTGGCTCACGCCTGTAATCTCAGCACTTTGGGAGGCCTAGGTGGGAGGATCACTTGAGCTCACGAGTTCGAGACCAGCCTGGGCAACATAGTGAAACTCTGTCTCTACTAAAAATACAAACAAAAACAAAAACAAAAACTCCAAAACTAACCGGGCGTGGTGGTGCATGCCTGTAGTCCCAGCTACTTGGGGAGCTGAGGTGGGAGAATAATTTGAGCCTGGTATGTATAGGTTGCAATGAGCTGAGATCCCACCACTGTATTCCAACCTGGGTGATAGAACCAGACCCTGTCTCAAAAAAAAAAAAAAAAAAAAAAAAAAGTTTACTTATTAGTCATCCTGGAGTTTTTGTATCTCAATGGGAGTCATAAGATTGAGTATCTATTTGTGGCATTTTGAGCATCAATAGGTAATAAGAATGATATTTTAGGGAGCAGAACTTTTTGTGCACCCATGAATTAAACAGGATTATATTGGTCATCTTTGGAAAAACAGTTGAACTTCGAAAAAGAGGAAATAGAGGAAATGAATTTGAGTTTCATATTTACAAATTACTATCACTACCTCTTGTTTTAGTTATCTTTTAGTTATCTATTGTTGTTACTGTTTACTTATTTATTAATAACTAGTAAACTACCTTAAAAATGAGTAGTTTAAAACAACAACTATGCTTTATGTATTCAAGATTCTTTTGCTGTTGTTGTTTGTTTGAGACAGGGTCTTACTCTGTCACCCAGGCTGGAGTGCAGTGGCATGATCTTGGCTCATTGCAGTCTGGACCTTCATGGCGTAGGTGGTTCTCCTACCTCAGCCTCCCAAGTAACTGAGACGACAGGTGTATGCCATGACGCCTGGCTTTTTTTGTATTTTTTGTAGAGATGGATTTTTGCCACGTTGCCTACGGTGGTCTCAAACGCTTGTGCTCAAACAGTCTGCCTGCCTCTGCCTCCCAAAGTGCTAGGATTATAGGCGTGAGCCACCACATCTGGTCTTACTCAAGATTCTTTTTTTTTTTTTTTTGAGATGGAGTTTCGCTTGTGTAGCCCATGCTGGAGTGCAATGGCGCGATCTCGGCTCACTGCAACCTCCACCTCCCGGATTCAAGCGATTCTCCTGTCTCAGCCTCCTGAATAGCTGAGATTACAGGCATGCACCACCACGCCCGGCTAATTTTTGTATTTTTAGTAGAGATGGGGGTTTCACCATGTTGGTCAGGCTGGTCTCGAACTCCTGACATCGTGATCTGGCCACCCTGGCCTCCCAAAGTGCAAGGATTATAGGTGTGAGCCACCACATCTGGACTTACTCAAGATTCTTTAGGCCAGGCGTGATGGCTCATGCCTGTAATCCCAGTGCTTTGGGAGGCCGAGGCAGGTGGATCACCTGAGGTTGGGAGTTCGAGACCAGCCTAACTAACATGGAGAAACCCCGTCTCTACTAAAAGAAAATACAAAATTAGCCGGGCATGGTGGTGCATGCCTGAAATCCCAGCTACTCAGGAGCCTGAGGCAGGAGAATTGCTTGAACTCAGGAGGCAGAGGTTGCGGTGAGCGAAGATCATGCCATTGTACTCTGGCCTGGGCAACAAGAGCAAAACTCTGTCTCGAAAAAAAAAGAAAAAAAAAGAGAAAGATTCTTGAATTTGGCCAGAACATAGTGGAATAGCCTGTCTCCTCCACGTGGTGTTGACTGGGCAGCTCAACAAAAGGCTGGAGGATCCAAGTCAACTTCACTTGCATGGCTGGGGCCTGCACTGGTTGGCTGGGACAGCTGGAGGATGTCTGGGCTCTCTATCCCTTCATAATCTCTCATTTCCCAGGGCCTCTGTCTACAATGAAAGATACATGGCCACTTTCTCCAATAGGGTATTTAGACCTTCTTTATACAAGAAATGGCTTCCCAAAGAGCAAAACAGAAACTGCCAGGTCTCTTAAGGAATAGGCCCAGAACTGGCACAGTGCTATTTCCACTACATTCTATTGGTGAAAGCAAGTCACAAGACTAGCCCAGATTCAAGGGAAAAAGAAACAGACTCCACCTCCTGATGGGAGGAGTGCGGTGTGTGCACAGGGATGGGAGAAACTGTTGATGACTATTTTTCTACTTTTGCAGACAATTTACCATACCACTTAACCTCATAAAATTCAGTTTTGTTTTTGTAAAAGTAACTCACTTTAGATCTACAGATAGAATATAAATATATAGACATATATCCCCTAACTCTAAGGTCCTGTACAAATACAAAAACCTATATTGCCTTAAAAGGTGTTGACCTGGAAGTTTCTCAAAGCATATTAGCACAGTGGGCATCTAGAATTATTGGTGTTCTCTGGGTATTGATCATCTCTCCTGGTGCTAAGGGGAGCAGGAGTGACCCTGCTGGGTGGTTTTCTGGGACAGGATTTCTCAGTGGTACGAGTGGAAATGATTTCTGGTGGTTCCAAGTGAGTTTAAACTCTGGAGAAAATGCATTAGTTGCACTGGCCTACCTTTATTTATCTTTAAACTGCAAATTAACTAGTTTGGAAAAGAGAAAGTTAAAAAGTTAAGAGAACAGCAGAACAGCAGTCTGTAGTTATTCTTTTTTTCTTTTTAGACAGAGTCTCGCTCTGTCACTCAGGCTGGAGTACAATGGCGCAGTCTCAGCTCACTGCAATCTCCGCCTCCCAGGTTCAAGCATTTCTCCTGCCTCAGCCTCCCAAGTAGCTGGGATTACAGGTGTGTGCCACCACACCCAGCTAATTTTTGTACTTTTAGTAGAGACGGGGTTTCATCATGTTGGCCAGGATGATTTCGATCTCCTGACCTCGTGATTTGCCTGCCTTGACCTCCCACAGTGCTGGGATTACAGGCGTGAGCCACTGTACCTGGCTTATAGTTATTCTTAACTCCTACTCCATCACCTATTCCCCAAGAAAGCATCAACCAAATTATTTCCTAATAGAAGTATGAATTTAAAGGCCAGACACGGTGGCTCACGCCTATAATCCCAGCACTTTGGGAGGCCAAGGTGGGCAGATCACGAGGTCGGGAGATCGAGACTATCCTGGCCAACACGGTGAAACCCCATCTCTACTAAAAATACAAAAATTAGCCGGGCGTAGTGTCGTGTGCCTGTAGTCTCATCTACTTGGGAGGCTGAGGCAGGAGAATTGCTTGAACCAGGGAGTCAGAGGTTTCAGTGGGCCGAGATCGTGCCACTGCACTCCAGCCTGGGTGACAGAGCAAGACTCCGTCTCAAAAAAAAAAAAAAAAAAGAAAAAAAGAAATATGAATTTAAATTAGTAGCTGAGACTTATTTGAGGTATAATCAATTATTAAACCTTTCTTAAATATCCACTCTGTGCTCAACACTGTGCCCACTCCTATGAGTGATGCCAGAGAAAGCCAAATTACTGACTTAATTTCCCTCTAGGAAATTCCAATCTAGTTGGGAGCAATCAGAATTAAATAACATATATGAGTGCCTCACACCTGTAATCCCAGTGCTTTGGGAGGCTGAAGTAGGCGGATCACCTGAGGCCAGGAGTTCAAGACCAGCCTGGCCAACTTGGTGAAACTCCATCTCTACTAAAAATACAAAAATTAGCCAGGCGTGGTGGTGCACAGCTATAGTCTCAGCTACTCAGGAGGCTGAGGCAGGAGAGTTGCTTGAGCCCAGGAGGTGGAGGTTGCAGTGAGCCAGGATCTCACCACTTAATTCCAGCCTGGGCGACAGAGTGAGCTCTGTCTCAAAAAAACGAAAACACACACACACACAAACGTAAATGAGATGTTGCAAGGCATCATAAGGTAAATGCTAAACGAGTAGAACATTTAATAAGTGCTGAGAACATTTAACAAGTGGAGGGAAACTTGTTTAAGGTAGAAAATAGCATAAGTAAAACTAAAAGGATCTGAATGACTATCAGCTGTCATCACAGAACAAAAAGGGTACTAGTGAGATTTTGTTTGTTTTTTATTTTTTTTTTGAGATGGAGTCTCGCTCTGTCACCCAGGCTGGAGTGCAATGGCGCAATCTTGGCTCACCGCAACCTCTGCCTCCTGGGTTCAAGTGATTCTCCTGTTTCAGCCTCCCAAGTAGCTGGGATTACAGGCGTCCACCACCACGCCTGGCTAATTTTTTTTGTATTTTTAGTAGAGACGAGGTCCACCATGTTGGACAGGCTGGTTTCGAACTCCTGACCTCAAGTGATCTGCCCGCCTTGGCCTCCCAAAGTGCTAGGATTACAGGTGTAAGCCACTGTGCCCAGCCCACTAGTGAGATTTGATCAGAAAAATGTGTGCTAGGAAGTTGTTCTAATTACTATTGCTACCCTAACAACACCGGATTTAGATATTTAAAAGAATAATGATTATTTTATTATTTCTGGTGATTTCTGTGGCACAGGAGTTTGGGAAAGCCTGAGCTGGCTGGTTCTGACTCATGATCTCTCCTGAGGTCAGACGGTGGCTGCAGCTGGAATGGTGGTTGAAGAAGCTGGGGGCTGGCTGGGCACCTCTCACTCTCTTTACGTGGTCTCAAGGCTTCTCCAGGTGATGGCCTTTATAGGTTAGTTTGGGCTTTCTCAGATGGTAGGTATTTGGAGAGAGCCACTGTCACACATCCCCAGGAAGCAGACTGAGATGTCGGGACATTTGTTGTTGAGTGATACTGGGACCATTACCTGTGGAAGGGAGGAGAAAGAAGCAGGATTAAGTAGAGAGAAAAACTGAATGGCAATGCTGTCCTAACGAAGGCCTCAGCTGACCCCGACAGGGTGCTCTGGAGCTAGGATGACCCTTCTGAGTTTGTCTAAATCTGGGCAAAAGGGCAGGCTGGTCCTTTACACCTCTGTGTTAATCACTCACTGGATTCAGGCTTCCCCAAAAGGAGGTATAACCTTGAGTGAGGTAATCTTGAGCCAAGGCAATCCCCTACAAGGGCTGACAGTTTAGGGTCATCTTCCAGTAGTACTCCCAGTAGCTATAGGAACAAGTTCCTCATTCCTGAAGGAAAAGCTGGGTGGTACATCACAGTGTCCACCACAGTTCTGACACCGTCCATGGCTTTCCATAGAGGGACTCAGCCATTTTGTATGGACCTGGCAGAGAGGAAGCCGGGGGAATAAATGTCCAACCTCACCTTCCTCCTGACTTGATTTCCTTTCAGGACCAAGTCCAGGAAGCCATAGGACTTCACGCAGTCCATACAGGTTTTGTCTTACGGAGCAGTATGGAGAAGAGTGAAGAGTAGATCTAGAAGTGCAAACAATATATTCAGCAGCAGTAGATGAGCTTGGTTTTTGAGTGTTAAAGGCATGTTGAATTTAATAGTATCCTGAGGGGCCGGGTGCGGTGGCTCACGCCTGTAATCCCAGCACTCTGGGAGGCCCAGGCAGGTGGATCACGAGGTCAGGAGATCGAGACCATCCTGGCTAACATGGTGAAAGCCTGTCTCTACTAAAAATACAAAAAATTGGCTGGGCGAGGTGGCAGGCGCCTGTAGTCCCAGCTACTCGAGAGGCTGAGGCAGGAGAATAGCGTGAACCCGGGAGGCGGAGCTTGCAGTGAGCCGAGATCAGGCCACTGCACTCCAGCCTGGGAGACAGCAAGACTGCATCTCAAAAAAAAAAAAAAATTATATATAATAATAATAATATACCAACGGAACTTTCTTACTGGTAGATTAAAGGAGTTTCTGAATCACTCTCTCACCTGCTCCACTTAACTAGGTTACTTTTTTTTTTTTTTTTTTTGAGACAGAATCTTGCTTTGTCGCCCAGGCTGGAGTTCAATAGCATGATCTTGGCGCACTGGAACCTCCACCTCCTGGGTTCAAGTGATTCTTGTGCCTCAGCCTCCCAGATAGCTGGGATTATAGACAGGCATGTGACACCACGCCCGGCTAATTTTTGTGTTTTTAGTAGAGATGGGGTTTCACCATGTTGGCCAGGCTGGTCTCAAACTCCTGGCCTCAAGTGGTTTGCCCACCTTGGCCTCCCAAAATGCTGGGATTACAGGCGAGAGACACCGTGCCCACCTTAACTTGGTTACTTAACCTCACTTTTCATTTTGCCATTTAAACCTTACCTAATTGCTTCATCTTAAAGAGTGATCTGATCTGGTACATGAGTTTGGCTTTGGCTTTTCTCCTGACTAAATTTCACTCTTTTTTTTTTCCCCCCCTTTGAGACGAAGTCTCGCCCTGTGGCCCAGGCTGGAGTGCAGTGGCGCGATCGACTCACTGCAAGCTCCGCCTTCCGGGCTCACGCCATTCTCCTGCCTCAGCCTCCCGAGTAGCTGGGACTACAGGCGCCCCGCCACCGCGCCCGGCTAATCTTTTTGTATTTTTAGTAGAGACAGGGTTTCACCGTGTTAGCCAGGATGGTCTCGATCTCCTGACCTCGTGATCCACCGCCTCCGCCTCCCAGAGTGCTGGGATTACAGGCGTGAGCCACCGCGCCCCGCCCTATGGTGTACTTTCTGCAGCCACTATTCAATGGTAAAATGAGTTCATGGCCTTTCTTCACATTATTTCCAGGATACAATTTAACCCCAATCTTCATCTTTTATTTGAAACCCTACCATCTGACATCAGTAATAATCTCTTCCGTCTCTTCTTTGGCTTTCATACATTTTTTTTCCTTCTTTACCTACTCCTCAGTTTCCTTGAGGACTTTAGTAGACAATCCCTCCCTCCTCTCTTTTCCCCTTCAACCTTGTCCCTTCAACCTTGTTTTGCTCTCCTTTGCCTGAGAGTCCTTGGACATTTTATTTATTTAATTATTTTTTGAGACAGAGTCTCACTTTGTCGCCCAGGTTGGAGTGCGGTGGCGCCATCTTGGCTCATTCTGTCGCTCAGGCTCATTGCAATCTCCTGCTCCTGGATTTAAGTGATTCTAGCGCCTCAGCCTCCCAAGAAGCTGGGATTACGGGCGCGCCCCACCGTGTCCGGCTAATTTTTGTATTTTTAGTAGAGACAGGGGTTTCACCGTGTTGGCCAGGCTAGTCTCGAACTCCTGACCTCAGGTGACCACCCGCCTCGGCCTCCCAAAGTGCTGGGATTACAGGCATGAACCACCGTGCCCGGCCAGCATTTACATTTTAAATGTAATCCTCTTTGAGGAGCAGTGTGTCTCTGTTGGGGGTGGAGTAGGGAAGGTGGAGTTGTGAGGATTCTGTTGGAAAGCCGAAGATCTCTAACCTTAGAAACAGGAAAAATAGCAACCAGTTCTGGGAGGTATGGGACTAATTCCCCCACTTTCCACCTGCTTCCCCATATCATTTGGAATTTATTTAGTTATTTATCCTGAGAAAGATGTAAGGCAATAAGAATGATAGAATTTAAGCAAGAGCTAAGAAAAAAGACCCTCAAGACAAAATTTTAAAAGATAATTTTTTTTTTTTTTTTTTTTTGAGACAGAGTTTGGCTTTTGTTGCTCAGGCTGGAGTGCAATAGCACGATTTCGGTTCACTGCAAACTCCGCCTCCCAGGTTAAAGCAATTCTCCTGTCTCAGCCTCTGGAGTAGCTGGGATTACAGGCGCCCGCCACCACACCCGGGTAATATTTTGTATTTTTTGTAGAGACGAGGTTTCACCATACTAGTCAGGCTGGTCTCGAACTCCTGACCTCAGGTGATCCCACCGCCTTGGCCTTCCAAAGTGCTGGGATTACAGGTGTGAGCCACCACACCCGGCTAAAAGATAATTATTATCCCACTCTTTCATATCCCATCCCACATAGACAAACTGGTTTTTTTTTTTCCTTCTTCTGTCTTGAACACTAAATTTTAATCCCCTGAGGGGGTGCACTGTTCCTGGAGGTACTGTAATACCAGGTGGATGCGTTAAGTGAACAAGAAAGCTCCTATTGCGTCTTCCTGCTCCCCAAATCCATTTAATATATTGGACTCGGATAGAAAATATATCAGATATTAAACTGTTAAGAACAGATCCTACACTTGATCTTAGCCAAAAGGCAGAGAAGAAGCGATAAACACTTTTAAAAGCACACTTTACCTACAGATTTCCATGGAAACCAACCAAAGGGAAATTAGAGAGGCATTGCTGTGCCATTTCTATGCTAATTAATGTCTGATTTTCATTAGGCCAGCGTTGTTTTCCCTCCAAGGTCTTAGTGTTTATTACAGCAAAAATTAACTCAGTAACAATTCCTCCAGGATAGTTTTATTTAAATATTATTAACTCACATACTTCACCCAACTGCTTTCAAAATTGTTGTCTTCTATAGTGTTAAACTACCATCTTTAAAATCTTGGCCCTGGCTCTGCATCACGGAAGGTCAGCCTCTGTGAAAAGCCTGACCCCAGCAGGACAATGCCACCAAGGCATCTTTTTAATGTGATGCGCACGTTGCTGTACACCTTGGCTGCAAAGCAGAGGCTGTGCTTTTAAAACGGCCAAGAGCTAGTGCATGCCGTGTGGTGAATTATCAGTATCGCAACTTGGGCACGGAAGGATGCTTTCTCCCTCTTTAACACTAACAACAGAATAAAAAACCAAAAACTAAAAACCAAATCCAACAGACAACAAAACCGTCCGAGTGCCTAGGGAAAGCGCGCCAACTACATAAAGAAAAATAGGGGGGGTGCTGGGATTCAAAATCATTTCTCCCGGACGTACACCCTCCTGGACCTATCAAAATTAACTGCGCCCTTGATCGTAGCCAATAGATACGGAGTTTCTGGTCCAGGTCCTCCCTGAAGACTGATAGACATTTACCTAGCCCAATGGAATAATGTGACGCTAAAGAATCAACCAATACGTTTGGGAGGTGGGTGGAGTGTAGGCCAGGGGGTTGGCGGTGCCGTGTCATGGAGGCTCAGTCTCTGAGCAGCCATTGAAGGGGAAGGAACTGCGGGTGTGTGTGTGTGTGTGTATGTGTGTGTGTATGTGTGTGCGCGCGTGCGTGCGTGTGAGTGCGCGCGCTAGTGTGTGGACAAGGAGGTGGGGGCAGCTGAGTTAGAGTCCCAACTCTTGGACTCCATTTGCTATTCTCTTCTTTCTCCCCCACACCTATCTGGTGGTAGTGGGCGTTTATATTTGCGTTCCTTTTCATTCATTTCTAAATCTCTTAAAAATTTTGGGTTGGGGGTATTGGGAAAGGCAGGAAAGGGAAAAGAAGGAGAGTAGTAGCTGAAGAGCAAGAGGAGGACATGGAGATGAAGAAGAAGATTAACCTGGAGTTAAGGAACAGAGCCCCGGAGGAGGTGAGATGACTCAGCCCCCACCCCTTCCCCATCAGTCCTGTATTCTGAGGATCGGATTTCTGGTGGTCCTGGGTGGGTGTGCGGGGATGGAGTAATAAGTTAGCCCCCGCCCCCCCGGTTTAGGGTTGGGGAAATGTTTAATTTTAAGTTTTAAATCATTAAAATCTTCTACTTAAAATGGCGAAGGGTTGAAGTTTCTAGGGGCGTTTTTGTGTGTGCATGGGGGCTTAGCTCCTTTCGGCTTTCATCGAGTCGGGCGTCTTGGCCTCGTGGGGGCGGGAAGCGGGCTGGTGGGGGCGCTCTGCCGCTTCGCTCCCGGCGCTCCTCCTCCTGAGGGCCAGCGGCGTGGGACGCGACCCCCCAGTCCCACTCGGCCCCTGCCGCAGCCATCGGCGCCTGAGAAGTTAGTCCAACTTTTCTGCAGTGCGGCCAACTCATCTTTTTGGGGGGTGGGCTCCCCCGGCCTCGAGGCCCTGGGCGTCCGACGTCGCGACGGGCGCGGACTGGGGTCGCTTTCAGGGTCCGCGCACTGTCTGCTCCGGCGGCGCCCACTCCTCCGGGAAGCCGCGCGCGCCGCCCTCCGCCCTCCGCCCTCGGCCCGGCGGAATCTGGGTCAGCCGCGGGTTCTCTGACCGCGGGCGAGTTTGGGGACTCGTCGCAGTGACCGGAGGTGGGGAGGGGACGGGAGGCGTAATCCGCTTCTTCCCCCGCCGTGTAACGATATGTGGCATGTCGTGTGGCCGCAACTCTGAATTTGATCCCTGGAGACGGTTTCACAGAACTCAACATAAGGGACGTAGTAGTTTCGTGCTTTAAAGATGGGTTCGCCGAAACTAAATGATGCGCTCTCACTGCTGTTGCCTTAGTTAAAGAGACGGGGTTGGGAGGGGCCACATGAGGCGGGTCGCGGTCAACTTTTCTGGGGTCGGGCAGGAGGCGTTTCCGCCTCCTTTTCGCGGTTGCCTCCTCGGCCTCACCTACCCAGGGCGAAGGCGCGAGGGCAACGCGGGTTGGGAGGCGACCCCTTTTTTCCTTGGGGAGTCCCCGCCCGGTGTGGGGTTTCCCGTCAGTCGGAGCGGCAGGTCGCGAGAGCAGGGCTGGTGGCCAGCGGGGAGCCTCGCAGAGGAAAGCATCTGTCTTGCTGAAAGAAGCCCTAGAATTGGAATGTAAGGGAGTTGTCTGTAGCTGGATCGACCGATCGATAGAAGGATATAACTGGGGTGGTGTCTGTGCAGACCCGCATAGAGGATGAGCAGGGTCTGTCTGGGCTTTCGCGTACGGCGTGTGGAGTGGCAACTAAGACTTTTTTTTTTTTTTTTTAAGGTGCCTGTTTTCTGAAATTGGCAGGGGCCAGGGAGGGGAAACAGTTGCTTGCTATTAGGGTCATCCCGGAGAGATCTTGAAGTTTCTAGAACTTATTCTTAGGGGCTTCAGGGAAAAAACAAAATCAAACTTGAAAAGCTGTCTCTCACAAGCACACGTTTAGAATACTTTTTGGTGGCTTGGGTTGGAAAATTGAATCCCGCCCCCGCCTCCCCCGCCAGGATTCTTTCACTTAGTGATTGTAGTAATTTCTTTGCCAGTTTTGGGAGTACAGGACGTTGCCTTTTTTCAGCTTCTTCCTCTGTGTTGTAATAACGGTCTCTTACATTTGTATAGACAGTTTACAAAGCACTTTTCCCGTTTGTTATTTACTTTCCTCCTTACACACTTGTAAAGTGGATTGTGTTATTCTAGAATCCAAATTAGCAGACGGAGTCTCAGGGCAGTGAAATGATTCACGCAAGTGCAGGAATTGGTTTTCTGACACCAAATCTAGTAGCCCCCACTCCTCAACTAAATGGGGAGTGAAGACGAACCAATTCACAGCCCTGCGGCAAACCAAGTGTGACTCTAGGCAAGCCATTCTTGTTCTCTGGGCCATAGTTTCCACGTCTTCAAAACGGAGCTCAAGATGCTCTCTCTGGCAACAGAAATAATTATGTCAAAATCGTATTCAAATAGAGAAGGTGGCATTCCTTGTTGTCAAATTTTAGCCCTCGGATACCTCAAACAGGTTTTCACATTGGGTATAGAGAACCAGGATCTTCGGCCTTTTCCTTAAAGATTAAGTCCATTCAGGCCCACACCAGGAAGTTTGTTACTACAAACTCTTACCTAATAGGGAATTCAGCCCCATTCCTTGAGGAATGGGGAAAAGTGCACAGAAATGCTATTATACCAGAGTGGTAGGGAGAAATAACATTTTGTTAAGAATGTATTGTTTTGGGTGATACTGTTTGGCCTGGATGTGAGAACCAATAACACCCTCTGGGCTGTTGCCAGAGGAGCTTTCTAACATTTCTTCATAAAGGGTAAGGAGGCTTTTTTGAGTTATGATGGTATTTATCAACCAAAGAGAAGGGGTTTTAAACTGAAAAAGTGATTAAACAGTTTCTTCTCTTTGTAGGTTTTTTTTTTTGAGATAGAGTCTCGATCTGTTGCCCAAGGTGGAGCACAATGGTGCGGCCTTGGCTCACTGCAACCTCTGCCGCCCGGGTTCAAGTGATTCTCCTGTCTCAGCCTCCCAAACAGCTGGGATTACAGGTGCCCACCATCATGCCTGGCTGAGTTTTGTGTTTTTAATAGGGACAGGGTTTCACTGTGTTGGCCAGGCTTATTTTGAACTCCTAACCTCAAGTGATCCACCTGCCTCAGCTTTCCAAAGTGCTGGGATGACAGGCGTGAGCCCCTGCGCCTGGCGCTTTTTGTAGGTTTTAGGGCAGCTCACTTGAATCTTTTCCTGGTAGCTCAGGTACCCCCTCTTTGCATAAATATATTCTCTGATGTTGAGAGTCCTCCTTATCAGGGTCAGAAACAGGTTTCACATGGGAACTTCTTCAACGTTTGTTTCTTATGTATCAGTGATTTGAAGCAGGCATTGAACTTTAGTCCAAGTTTAAATTGAAAAAATGGCCAGGCGAGGTGGCTCATCCCTGTAATCCCAGCACTTTGGGAGGCCGAGGGGGAGGATCACCTGAGGTCAGGAGTTCAGGACCAGCCTGGCCAACATGGCGAAACCCTGTTTCTACTAAAAATACAAAAAAATTAGCCGGGAGTGGTGACATGCACCTGTAATCCCAGCTACTTGAGAGGCTGAGACAGGAGAATTGCTTGGACCCAGGAGTTGGAGGTTGCAGTGAGCCGAGATCGTGCCATTGCACTCCAGCCTGGGTAACAGAGCAAGACTCCATCTCAAAAAAAAAAAAGAAGGAAAAAAAAGGAAAAAAGAAATTTAAAAGATTATAGTGATGACTTTAGATTGTATATCAGTTTTGGGGGGAAATGAAAAGGACTTGTGTAAGGGGATTGCTGGGGTTTTTGTTGTGTTGTGTTTTGTTTTAACTGATAGGCAATCAAACTGGAGATTGGTGGTTTTAATAGTTACATTTCCAGAGTGTCAAGACCCAGGTCTCTACCTAAACAGATTACAAACTAAAGAATCATTAATTAATGTTTTCCCTCTTACAGGTGACAGAGTTAGTCCTTGATAATTGCCTGTGTGTAAATGGGGAAATTGAAGGCCTGAATGATACTTTCAAAGAACTAGAATTTCTGAGTATGGCTAATGTGGAACTAAGTTCACTGGCCCGGCTTCCCAGCTTAAATAAACTTCGAAAAGTAAGTTGGCATTTACGTGAAGCATCATGATTTAATGTCATGGCTATTATGTCTAGTGTTTGACCAAATGGAATACTATTCTGCTTGCTAATTAGAAGTTTTTAAGTTTCTAGAGATAAGAAAAAGTTATATAGGATTTTGAGAATCAGCTCTAATACTGCTTTTATAAATTATTTACTTACTTATTTTTAAGACAGGGTCTTACTCTGTCACCCAGGCTGGAGTGCCGTGGTGTGATCTTGGCTCATTGCAACCTCTGCCTCTGGGACTCAAGCATCCTCCCACTTCAGCCTCCCAAGTAGCTGAGGCTACAGGCATGCACCACCACACCTGGCTAATTTTTGTATTTTTTGCAGAGACAGGGTTTCACCATGTTGTCCAGACTGATTTCAAATTCCTGGGCTCCAGTCATCCTCCTGCCTCAGCTTCCCACAGTGCTGGGATTAGAGGAGTTAGCCTCTGTGCCTGGCCTAGAAATTTAAATCTAATAGTGAAATTGCCTTATAATATAAATTTGTATTTAATATATACCAAATATTTTTCTCTACATCATGAAATCCAAATGTAGTACAACTAGAATCCAAGCTGGGTTAAGAGCCCATTATGGAGGTGTTCTAATACATTATTTGGCAGATGTAGAAAGGAATTTGGAAATTAATGATCTATAGTGATAGTTTCTTGAAGCCAGAGAGAATGACAGTTTTTTTTTCTTCAAATTGATATACTTTAAAAATCTTTGATATACTTTAAAAATCTTTGATATGCCAGGTGTGGTGGCTCACGCCTGTAATCCCAGCACTTTAGGAGGCCGACGCGGGTGGATCACCTGAGGTCAGGAGTTCGAGACCAGCCTGGCCAACATGGTGAAACCCCATCTCTACTAAAAATACAAAAACTAGCTGGGTGTGGTGGCGGGTGCCTGTAATCCCAGCTGCTTGGGAGGCTGAGGCAGGAGAATTTGCTTGAACCCAGGAGGCGGAGGTTGCAGTGAGTGGAGATTGCACCACTGCACTCCAGCCTGAGTAACAGAGTGATACTTCGTTTCAAAAAAAAAACTTTGATATGATACCTTTACCATTCTTTGTTTTCTTCCTATGTTGAATGTATAGTTGGAGCTTAGTGATAACATAATTTCTGGAGGCTTGGAAGTCCTGGCAGAGAAATGTCCAAATCTTACCTACCTCAATCTGAGTGGAAACAAAATAAAAGATCTCAGTACAGTAGAAGCTCTGGTAAGTGGAACGGTTTTGTCTCTGGACTTGCTTTTTTTGGTTAAATTTTCTGAGATTTGTTTGTGTCTATTAATTTCTATTTAACTCAAAACTTATGAATTTTTTGTATGTTATGATCTAGGCAGTTACTGATTTCGTTTCTTTTAGACTAAAATATTCAGATGAAATTTTAAATCAATGAGAAATTTATTTTATCATCAACTTCAGGAGTTGACTATCTGGTTTTAAAATTTCCAGGTTTTTTTTTTTTTTTTTTTTTTTAAACCTTTTATTCTTTTTCCTTACTTCTTGATTATTTTTTGAGTTATTTTATTATTTGCCCCCTTCTTTCCTGGTATGAGGGAAGGAAAAGAAAAAGTGACACGAGGCAGGAGAATCGCATGAACCCAGCGGGGGAGGTTGCGGTGAGCCAAGATTGCACCATTGCACTCCAGCCTGGGCAACAAGAGCGAAACTCCGTTTAAAAAAAAAAAAAGAAAAAGAAAAAGAAAAGAAAAAGTGACATGCTGAAAATTATTGCTCTGATTTTGAAAAAAGATTGGAGGCTGGGCACAGTGGTTTATGTCTGTAATCCCAGCACTTTGGGAGGCAGAGGTGGGAGGATCGCTTGAGTCCAGGAGTTTGAGGCCAACCTGGGCAACATAGTGAGACCCTGTCTCTACAAAAATAAAAAATTAAAAAAAATTAGCCAGGTGAGCTGGCTGTGCTTGATATAATAATCCTTCATTATAAAACTCAAAAAATACAAAAATCATTCTCAATTTCAAATGTATATTTTCTGAATCATAAATTAAAAAGAAATGATGTGGTTGGGCACGGTGGCTCACGCCTGTAATCCCAGCACTTTGGGAGGCCAAGGTGGGCAGATCATGAGGTCAGGAGATTGAGACCATCCTGGCCAACATGGTAAAACCCCATCCCTACTAAAAATACAAAAATTAGGCCGGGCGCGGTGGCTCACGCCTGTAATCCTAGCACTTTGGGAGGCCGAGGCGGGCAGATCACCTGAGGTTGGGAGTTTGAGACCAGCCCAACCAACGTGGAGAAACCCCGTCTCTACTAAAAATACAAAATTAGCTGCATGGAGGCACATGCCTGTAATCCCAGCGACTCGGGAGGCTGAGGCAGGAGAATTGAACCCAGGAGGCGGAGGTTGTGGTGAGCTGAAGATCATGCCATTGCACTCCAGCCTGGGCAACAAGAGCAAAAAGTCCATCTCAAAAAAAACAAAGCAAAACAAAAACACAAAAATTAGCTGGGCATGGTGGTGCACACCTGTAGTCCCAGCTACTCGGGAGGCTGAGGCAAGAGAATCGCTTGAACCCGGGAGGCGGAGGTTGCAGTGAGCGGAGATCACGGCACTGAATTCCAGCTGGCAACAGAGCTAGACTCCGTCTCGAAAACAAAAACAAAACAAAACAAAAAACATGGTATTTTAAATCTTGAATGTAAGTTTTAACTTTACTTTTCCAGCAAAATCTTAAAAATTTGAAAAGTCTTGACCTGTTTAACTGTGAGATCACAAACCTGGAAGATTATAGAGAAAGTATTTTTGAACTGCTGCAGCAAATCACATACTTAGATGGATTTGATCAGGAGGATAATGAAGCACCGGACTCTGAAGAGGAGGATGATGAGGGTAATCATTCTTAATACTCATAAGTGTGTCATTATTATAGCCTCTGCTCTAGCTGTGCAAATTAGATTGGGCCTGGAAATTTAGGTTTGAAAAAAAAAATCCACAAGAAGATATTAGTAAGACAAGAAAAAAATTAAAAACCCGTAGCTCTAGCCAGTATTTCTTCTTTTATATTTCCTATAGTTTCAGGGAATTTAATGACTATTAGAACATGAAGCTCTGTGAAATTTTATATCTGTAGAAAGTTGTACACCCAGTAAAAGTGGCAACCTCTTAAATAGTATTTTTTTTTAAAAAAAGAACCACTTGTAATAGCCAAAAAGTAGAAACAACCGAAGTATCTATCAACTGATGAATGGAATTTTTTTTTTTTTGAGACAGAGTTTTGCTCTTATTGCCCAGGCTAGAGTGCAGTGGTGCAATCTCTGCTCACTGCAACCTCCGCCTTCCGTTTTCAAGCAATTATCCTGCCTGAACCTCCCAAGTCGCTGGGATTACAGGTGCCCGCCACCACTCCCAACTAATTTTTTTATAGTTTTAGTAGAGACAGGGTTTCACCATGTTGGTCAGGCTGGTCTCGAACTGCTGACCTCGTGATCCACCTACCTCGGCCTCCCAAAGTGCTGGGATTAAAGCCAGCGTGAGCCACTGGGCCCCGGCCCAATGAACAGATTTTAAAAATGTGATTTATCTATACAGTACAATATTATTCCACCATAAATATGAATGAAGTACTGATGCATGCTACATGAATGAATCTTGAAAATGTTCTTCTAAGTGAAAGAAGAGAGACACAAAAGGCCACGTATTGATTGACTTCATTTATATGGCAAGTTCATGGGAAGCCAAGGCAGGAGAATTGCTGGAACCTGGGAGGCAGAGGTTACAGTGAGCTGAGATCGTGTCACTGCACTGTAGCCTGGGTGACAGAGTTAGACTCTGTCTCAAAAACAAAACAAAAAACCAAACAAAAAACCATATATATATGGTTCAGAATAGGCAGAAACTTCAGGATAGGCAAATCCATTGAGACAGAAAGTAGATTATTGGTTGCTCGATGCTGGGAGAGAGGAAAATGGGAGAGTGACTGCATATGGGTATGGAATTTCTTTTTGAGGGAAGAAAAATATTCTAGAATTAGATTGTGAGTATACAGTTTTAGAAAAGTGGATGACAGATCGGATGACAGAACAGCTGTTAGTGATGGGATACTGCTCGTTATTATTGAGTGAAAACTTCTTCATTGTAAGAAGAAATTTGATGGATAAACACTGTTACAAAATGATGAAATGATAGATAAGCAGGTTTTTTTTTTTTTTATTTTAGATTAAGGGGTACGTGTGCAAGTTTGTTCCAAGGGTGTATTGCATGATGCTGAGGTTTGGTCTTCTACTCATCCTGTCACCCAAATAGTGAACATAGTGCCTAATAGTTAGTTCTTCAGCCACCCTCCTTCCCCTCTTTTGAAGTTTCCAGTGTCTGTTCCCATCTTTATGTCCCTGTGTCCCCAGTGTTTAACTTCTGCTTATAAGTGTGAATATGCAGTATTTAGTTTTTTGTTTCTGCATTAATTCACTTAGGATGATGGCCCCCAGCTGTATCTATGTTGCTGCAAAGGACATTATTTCATTCTTTCTTTATGGCTGTGTAGTATTCCATCATGTGTATGTTCTACATTTTCTTTATCCAGTCCGCCATTGATGGGCATCTAGGTTGGTTCCATGTCTTTGGTATTGTGAATAGTGCTGTGGTGAGCATACAAATGCATGTGTCTTTTTGGTAGAATGATTTACTTTCCTTTGGGTATATACCCAGTAATGGGATTGCTGGGTTGAATGGTAGTTGTATTTTTAGTTCTTTGAGAAATTTCCAAACTGCTTTTCATAGTGGCTGAACTAATTTATATTCCCATCAACAGTGTATAAGCATTCCCTTTTCTCTGCAGCCTCTCCAGCATCTCACAAGCAAGTTTTGAAGTGTTCACAAAGTAAAACAAACTTTAGTGCATGCAATGTTTTCATGAGACTCTATATATATATGTTGGATACTAGTATTTAGAAGCCATACTTCTCGCATATGGTTTGTAGGAATAACTAGGAATGTTGTAAAACAGAAATCTTAAAAAAAAAAAAAATCTCTCTGAGTTACTTTCCACCTATCAGGTTACAAGTTTGAAGTGATTGGACAAGGGTAAAAAGCATCAACATCCTAGGAAGAAACATTTGCTCAGTCAATTTACTCATCTTTAAATGATTTTTTAAAGATGGAGATGAAGATGATGAAGAGGAAGAGGAAAATGAAGCTGGTCCACCAGAAGGATATGAGGAAGAGGAGGAGGAAGAGGAAGATGAGGATGAGGATGAAGATGAAGATGAAGATGAAGCAGGTTCAGAGTTGGGAGAGGGAGAAGAGGAAGTGGGCCTCTCATACTTAATGAAAGAAGAAATTCAGGTGAATACACACTTCTTATCTGCACTGAAAATTAATTTCTAGGCATAGGACCAAATACTATATAACGTGTGTTTTGTAGCAGTCTGACAGTTGTTTCTAAGTTGTGGGTGTGCATATATGTCTATCTGCCTGTCTTTTTTTTCATTGTCCTCCACCCCAAACTATATCCAGGTAATCATAAACACCTATTGATTTTACCTCCCAGATAACTTTCAAATCTGTTATAGCCTCAATGGCATGGTATGGTGGAAACATTTTACAAATGTCTATGAACCTCAGTTTTCTGCATTTATAAAACAGATTAGGCCAGGCATGGTGGCTCACACCTGTAATCTCAGCACTTTGGGAGGCCGAGGCGGGTGGATGACAAGGTCAGGAGTTTGAGACCAGCCTGGCCAACATGGGTGGGGAAACCCCATATCTACCAAAAATACAAAAATTAGCTCGGCATGATGGCACACATCTGTAGTCCCAGCCACTTGTGAGGCTGAGGCCAGAGAATCACTTGAACCCAGGAGGCGGAGATTACAGTGAGCTGAGATTGCGCCACTGCACTCCAACTCGGGCAACAGAGCCAGACTCTGTCTCAAAACAAAAAACAAAAAAACCAGGTTATATCAATCTCATAGGATTAAGGATTTAACAAGATAATCTATGTAAAGAATATAGTCCCTGGCACATTATAGGCACTCAAGAAAACTTCAGTTTCTTTCTCCTAATTATCTCTTGCTTATACTTCTGTAGTAACTTTATAGTCTCTCTGAATATAGCATCACCACTTAGGAGTATTCTCCACAGTGCTGCCTGTTTAATCTAATGCAAATGTGATTATACATCAGTCTTCTTGAAACCCTTTAATGTTTCCCTCTTGCCCCCAAGACATACAAGGCCTTTCATTTCTGGCCTTTGCTCCTTCTTCTTTTTCTTCTTCTTTTTTTTTTTTTTGACACAGTCTCACTCTTGCCCAGGCTGGAGTGCAGTGGTGCGATCTTGACTCACTGCAACTTCTGCCTCCCAGGCTCAAGCAGTCCTCTGACCTCAGCTTCCCAAGTAGCTGGGACTACAGGCACACGCCACCACGCCTGGCTAATTTTTGTATTTTTTGTAGAGACAGGGTTTCACCATGTTGGCCAGGCTGGTCTTGAACTCCTGACCTCAAATGGTCTGCCCACCTTGGCATCCCACAGTGCTGGGATTACAGGTGTGAGCCACCATGCTCGGCCCCTGCTTCCTTCTCTAGCTTCATCTCCCTTGATTCCAAATTAAATGATCACACCAAGCTATTTTACCTTTATGGCTGTTTATGAATACGTTGTTCATGCTTTCTGAAATGAGCCTCTGATGAACTTTTTGTTTTTTGCCGAGTGAAGCTTGTGAAGTGCACTGATTTTATTTACAACTCCATGGAATTTTACATATGCATGTACTTGTGTAACCACCACCCAAATCATGCTTTGTGAACTCTTATCTTTACAAACCCAACTCTGCAGTTGACTCATCACTGAAGCTTTCTATATTTTTTCTTAGGCAGTCACTCCTCCATGTGTTACCTCTGAATCATGATCAGGCTTCTATTGCCTAGAGACACTTGTAAAATCATTTGGCCACTTTCTGCTAAGTGGTGAGCTCCTTAAGGGGAGTGCCACTCACCTTTGGATCTCAGCATCTAGTACACTGACTAGCCCGTGGTAGGCTCATGGGAAATGTCAGTTCACTAGAACAAGTTATCTGTAGCCCCTAGGAGTTTAGGTTAGTTATTTTCTCCTAATGTTAAATTGAAGTTCATTTGAAAAACTCATAATTTAAAGTATTTTTTATTATTAAAAATAACATATCTTATTTAGACTGGGAATTGTTAATATTTGTTCTAATGAGTTTTGCATTGGTTAGATACATAATATCAACAATCAATGATACATATTTTCTGATGAAACTAGTATGGAAAAAACAGGATTTATATTTGTTTGGGGTCTTGGTGGGTTAGGAGCTATATATATAATGAAGAACAGAAATTTAAGTGTTCTTTTTTTTTTCTTTTTTGAGATGGAGTTTTGCTCTTGTTGCCCAGGCTGGAGTGCAATGGCGCGATCTCGGTTCACTGCCACCTCTGCCTCCTGGGTTCAAGCGATTCTCCTGCCTCACCCTCCTGAGTAGCTGGGATTACAGGTGCCTGCCACTACACCGGCTAATTTTTTGTATTTTTAGTAGAGACAGGGTTTCACTGTGTTGGCCAGGGTGGTCTTGAACTCCTGACCTCAGTTGATCTGCCCACCTCAGCCTCCCAAAGTGCTGGGATTATAGATGAGCCGCTGCACCTGGCCCCACCTCTTCTTTTTTTAATGAACAAATTCTGCAACAAAAGCCATATTCAATCTTCCCCTTTTTTTCTTGTCTTTCCTTCTTCAGTTTAGTCTGCAGTTTTTCCTGATTTTCATTGTGTTCTTTTTTTATGATTTTTGCTATCTCATCTATTCCTTTTACTCCTTATAGCTTACTGGTATTCTGGTATGGAGATGCTTTGTTTCAACTGATTGTATAAGAATGATCTCTGATACAAGAATTAGGCAGTTGGCCGGGCGTGGTGGCTCACACCTGTAATCCCAGCATTTGGGGAGGCTGAGGCAGGCGGATCACCTGAGGTTGGGAGTTTGAGACCAGCCTGACCAACATGGAGAAACCCTGTCTCCACTAAAAATACAAAATCAACTGGGCGTGGTGGCGCATGCCTGTAATCCCAGCTACTTGGGAGGCCAAGGCAGGAGAATCGCTTGAACCCGGGAGGCGGAGTTTGCTGTGAGCCAAGGTCACGCCATTGCACTTAAGCCTGGGCAACAAGAGCGAAACTCCATTTCAAAAAAAAAAAAAACAAAAGGAAAAGAGAAAAAAAAAACCTAGAGATTTAGTTAGAATTTTTTTTTTTGAGATGAAGCCTCAGCTCTTGTCTACCAGGCTGAGAGTGCAATGGCGCGATCTCAGCTCACTGCAACCTCCGCCTGCCAGGTTCATGCGGTTCTTCTGTATCAACCTCCTGAGTAGCTGGGATTACAGGCGCCTGCCACCATACCTGGCTAATTTTTGTATTTTTAGTAGAGATGGGGTTTCACCATGTTGGCCACGCTGGTCTTGAACTCTTGACCTCGGGTCATCTGCCCTCCTCGGCCTCCCAAAGTGCTACGATTACAGGCATGAGCCACCACACCTGGCTCTTTAGTTAGGTTTTAAAAAGGACCTTTATAAGAATGGCAGAGGTTATCAAAACACAGAATAACCAAGTTTCTTTGCTCTTGTTGGAATATATTACAAGAAAGAGTGAAAAATCCATATGATTTTTTAATTCTCAACTGAATATTTGAATTTCAAGGATGAAGAAGATGATGATGACTATGTTGAAGAAGGGGAAGAAGAGGAAGAGGAGGGTGAGTTACATTAACCATAAACAAATTCTAAAATTAAAGACATAGTTATTTTTTATACACTTTATTTATATTTCATACACTTTAAAGAATGAGCCTATAATGTAAATTTTTACTGATCCCTTTGATTTTGCTTTATCATAGAGTGCCTTCAAAGTTATAAAAGTTTTTTTTTTTTTAAGAGTAGTTGTCTTAGGGCACTCATTAATTCATAACTCATAAATAAACAGCTTATAACATTTATTTTAAAAACAAATGAAGAGATGAATGGAACCTTGAGCTGAATTTATTATTTTTATAGAGTGTCATTTTAGAGAGAGTGAATTCTTATCTTACAAGAGAGGAGCAGTTGAACTCCAGATAATTAATGCTGTTTTTAGATTTGTTTTCTAGGCCTTTAAAAATTTTTATATATGTATATATATAAAAATATATATATGTAAAATATACATATACATAAATATATATATATATTTTTAAACAGAATCTTACTTTGTTACCCAGGCTGGAGGCTGGAGTGCAGTGGTGCAATCGCAGCTCACTGCAGTCTCAATCTTCTTGGGCTCAGGTGATTCCCCCATCTCAGCCTCCCAAGTAGCTGGGACTACAGGCACACACCGTCACACCCGGCTAATTTTTGTATTTTTTTTTGTAGAGATGGGGTTTCGCCATATTGCCCAGGCTGTGTTGAACTCTGGGTTCAAGCGATCTGCCCACCCCAGCCTCCCAAAGTGCTGGGATTGTAGATGTGAGCCACCATGGCCAACCAGTATTTTTGTTTTATTTTATTTTATTGTTTTGAGACAGGGTCTCTGTCAGCAGTGAGTGCAGTGGGGCATTCATAGCTCACTGCAGCCTCGACTTCCCAGGCTTAAGCAATCCTCCCACCTCAGCCTCTTCCAAAGTAGCTGAGGCTACAGGTGCGCACCACCACACCTTGCTAATTTTTGTATTTTTTGTATAGAGGGAGTCTCACTGTTGCCCGGGCTGGTCTTGAACTCCTGGGCCCAACTGATCCTCTTGCCTTGGCCTCCCAAAGTGCTAGGATTATAGATGTGAACCACTGCACTCAGCCTCAAAATAATTTTTAAAATGTACTAACACTTGCATTGATGTCAAGCCCTTAGTTTCTTAATCTGTACTTCATGATATGGCCACAAGGGTGCATAGCAAACTGTAATGATTATGGATTTCTAAGCCTGTTAAGTCTGTTTTCAACCTACTCAAATTTAAAGAAATTCAAAGAGGAAACTTGAATTATAATTTCCTTCCTTCCCTCCCTCCCTTCCTCCCTTCCTTCCTACCACCTTCCTTTCCTCCCTCCCTCCCTCTCATCCTCTCTTCACCTGCCCTCCCTCCCTACTTTGAGACAGTCTCCCTCTGTCGCCCAGACTGGAGTGCAGTGGCATAGTCTCGGCTCATTGCAGCCTCTGCCTCCTGGGTTCAAACGATTCTCCTGCCCCAGCCTCCCAAGTGGCTGGGACTACAGGTGCCTGCACCACACCCAGCTAATTTTTATATTTTTAGTAGAGATGGGAGTTTCACCCTATTGGCCAGGCTGGTCTCCAACTCCTGACCTAAAGTGATCCGCCTGGCTCGGCCTCCCAAAGTATTGGGATTACTGGCGTGAACCACCTTGCCTGGCCAATTTTCTTCTGCCATTAACTTTTATTTATTTATTTATTTATTTTTGAGACAAAGTTGTGGGCGGTTGCCCAGGCTGGAGTGCAGTGGCGCAATCTTGGCTCACTGGAACCTCCGCCTTCCAGGTTCATGCAATTCTTCCTCAGCCTCTCCAATAGCTGGGATTATAGGCACCCGCCATCACGCCTGGCTAATTTTTTGCATTTTTAGTAGAGATGGGGGTTCACCTTGTTGGCCAAGCCTCAAGTGATCCACCCATCTCAGCTTCCCAAAGTGCTGGGATTACAGATGTAAGCCACCGTGCTAGGCCCTGCCATTAACTTTTCACTAAGATTCAAAACTTTGTAATGTAACCAATCCTCATTTGTTAAAATTAAGCATTTTGCATTTTTCCTTCCACTCGTTAAGAAGAAGAAGGTCTTCGAGGGGAGAAGAGGAAACGAGATGCTGAAGATGATGGAGAGGAAGATGACTAGATCATTCTAAGACCAGACTCTCTAATGTTTCTGGGTGTTCAATAGAGTGATCACATCTTTGTTTCTTCATGTACGATAGCTATCCCTACAGAAGATAATGTGTAACTTTTTATAGGAAAAGTGTGGTTTTACTATTTTTGCCTTATCATTCCAAATAAGAACTAGTCTGTTAATGATCATATTGTATGTAGAGAAAAATTTTCATTGACTCCCATTGTGGAATTCCCTAGCAATTTATTTAGACTTAATTTTTTAAATTCAAGCTTACTGTATTAGTCATTTTTAGCCCATAATTAAAACATCACTTTTACACAGGTGTAGTATGGTGCATTTCATTCCTTATTTATAAATTAACTGAAATTACAGTTTGCTATAATATAAAATGACAGTAGTCTCTTGAGTGGTAAGTTGGTTATTCTTTTAGAGGTAATCCAGGGATCTTTAGTTTGAAGGCAGTTACTTTTTTTTTTTTTGACTAAGAGTGGTTGCTTTTTTGTCACAAGTAACTTGGAAAATAGAAGCAGAATAGTAAAGGTTCTATTCAGCAACATAGTTCATGGATTTTGTGGAGGTTCTATTCAGTAATAGGGTTCATGGATTTAGTGGTGACTGATAAGATTTTATTTTTGAAGGAAAAATTGCTTATACTAAGTCCAGAGACATGCAGGTGAGCCCTTTTGTCAGGCTGCAAATCATGACATGCCGATGGTTGTTTATTTTGTTTTGTTTTTAGGTGCACATTCTTTTTCTTCTCAGCAATTCCTTTATGATCACCTTCCCTTCTTGTTTCACTCCCTCCTGTTCTCTCAAAAGAAAGTTGGGAAACTTGTGAAACCCAGGAAAACCTTTAGTCTTATACCTCAACTACCTTTTAGTCCTGTCTGGGTTTTAAATAAATGAAGTGGAAGAAATTGAGTATTTTCTGACATAAGAATATATTATCAATACAGTTTTATGCAGTAAGCTCTGCTTACCATAAATGTTTCTTGGTTCACAACATCTAAGACAATATTAGTAGTATGAAGAAAGAAAAGCAGGGGTGCTTTTTGGAAGCAGTGTTCGTGTTTCTTAAAAGTCAGAACAATTGCCTGTTGATAATTAATAAGACATTAAAGTCAAATTTTAAAGTTGGCTTCTCAAATGATTTGGATACCACTCTGCAAAGTATTTCTAACCTTTAATTCCCAGTTTTGAAGCATTACCAGATATAATAATAGCATTAATTGGAATGTACTAGGCAGCTGGAAAAGTATTTGAAACTAAATCGACATTAAAATTAAGATTTGTTTTCAAGTGGATGTCTATCAAGGTAGAAAAATATTTGGGATAAGTGTGTGTTTCCTTACATGGCTACTAAATAAAATGAGTATACAAGTATATCTCCTCTTTTGCTATTGAGGCTCCATGTTCAAAGCAATGGCTTTTTAAATCTTGACTATCTAAAACTTTTTCCCTTTGTTTTGAATATTTGTAAGTTTTAAAAAAATTAGTGTCAGCAAATTAATTGAAGTTATGCTTCTATACTGGGACATATTTAAATATTGAGTATAGTACTGCTGCTACTGCTTCTACAATGTAAAATGTATGACTTGGTGTTTTAAAGTAAAAATTATGATGTTACTTGTGGAGAAACTAAAAAAGTTACACAACTGACTGAAATAAAATACTTGGGATAAGTTTAGTGAGGGGATTGGAATCCCCAAAAAACTAACATTTTTCTTCTGCTTTTAAAAATTGAAATTCCCTATTTTAGTTCCTAACAATTCTCGTTACATACTATGCCAGATTACAAAATACTTATTTTTAAAATGAAATCTATATATTGACTTTCTTATCAATCATCTTACTGTGCAATCAAAATTAGAGTACTTTGGTTTGAAAACAACACTTAGAGCCTCCAGATAACTTTTAAGACTTATTTAGCTTTGTGGGTGGTATTTTCATGCAAATAAGTAAGGGTGGGTTTTATATTTTGTAGAAGTTTTCGGTCCTATTTTAATGCTCTTTGTATGGCAGTATGTATATAGTGTGTTAAGTTCCTCAAGAATCTCCTTAAAAACTTTGAAGTTAATACTTTTGTGCAACTGTGTTTTGAATAAAGCCATGACAGTGTTAAAAACAAACAAAAAAATTTGCAGTACTCCTGATTGTTCTTTTATTGTTTCTGTTTCCTGTTTTTTTCTGTGACTGCTGTAACTTAAAGTTTTAAAACTGAATTGCTTCAAATAAATTGAAGATTTGTTATAATGATTAGTTTCAGTGTATAACATTCACTTTTTCAACAATACCATTAGCGGCTTTGAAGGTCTTTTTAAAAACTAACAGCTTGAAAGTTAACTCATTTAAATACTCGGATGTGATATAAGGCATTACAATTTATTTATTTATTTTTTGAGACGGAATCTTGCTCTTTCACCAGGCTGGAGTGCAATGGCGTGATCTCGACTCACTGCAACCTCTGCCTTCCGGGTTCAAGCGATTCCCCTGCCTTAGCCTCCTGAGTAGCTGGGACTATAGGCATGTGCCACTACGCCTGGCTAATTTTTTTGTATTTTAGTAGAGACAGGGTTTTACTGTGTTGGCCAAGATGGTCTCGATCTCCTGACCTCATGATCCGCCTGCCTCGGCCTCCCAAAGTGCTGGGATTACAGGCATGAGCCACTGCTCCCAGCTGGCATTACAATTTAATAGTGTAACTCATCATCTTCTTTATTAACTTTTTTTTTTTTTTTTGAGACAGAGTTTCACTCTCATTGCCCAGGCTGGAGTGCAATGGCGCCATCTTGGCTCGCTGCAACTTCCGCTTCCTGGGTTCAAGAGATTCTCCTGCCTCAGCCTCCTGAGTAGTTGGGATTACAGGCATGTGCTACCATGCCCAGCTAATTTTGTATTTTTAGTAGAGATGGGGTTTCGCTTTTTTGGTCAGGCTGGTCTCGAACTCCCTGACCTTAGGTGATCCACCGGCCTCAGTCTTCCAAAGTGTTGGGATTACAGGTGTGAGCCACCACACCTGGCCTTCTTTATTAACTTCTTTTCTAAAAGGCAGAAGAAAAATCTGGATTCTCTTAATTTTCCTTTTGGGGTTACAAACTGAACCAGTACTTTTTGCAGTTTGATTTGAAGTAATAAGTTTATTACCTATACTTGTATTATCTGTGGTTTATTAAAGTGATTATAAGACTATTGTATATCAATAGTATTTTCTAAAATGAATCCGAAGTTCTCTAATTATACTGCATGTTTATCTTCTGAATCTTGATAATATAAATGGAAATATACATAATACTTAAATGTTTATTAGGGCAAAATCAAACTTGAAACTATGTTTTTTCTGCTCTTTTTTTTGGGGGGTTTCCCTGTGGTAAGTGATTTTTAAAATGTTTCATATGTAGACAACTGGAATTTTATAGTCAAGGCACAAGTATAATAATGTTTTCATGATTGCTTTACAGTTTAGTATTGAAAAGGTATTTTAATTATTGAACTCTGCTTCCTGAGAGATGAAAAATATTGAAGTATTTTCAACTAAGGGTATTATTTACTGAAATTAATTTTTTTTTGCAGGTATTATTGTCTTTAAAAAATTCAAAGCCTTTCACCTCTTGGTTACAGAGAATGGCAGAACCACACAAAGTTTTTGATGAAGTTGTTAGATAATGAAGCAATTCAGTGAGAGAGTGTGATTGAAGACACCTTTAAATATAGTTTGTTCAGGCTGGGCGCGGTGGCTCAAGCCTGTAATCCCAGCACTTTGGGAGGCCGAGACAGGCGGATCATGAGGTCAGGAGATCGAGACCATCCTGGCTAACACAGTGAAACCCTGTCTCTACTAAAAATACAAAAAATTAGCCAGGCAAGGTGGCGGGTGCCTGTAATCCCAGCTACTCGGCAGCCTGAGGCAGGAGAATGGCATGAACCCGGGAGGCGGAGCTTGCAGTGAGCTGCGATCTGGCCACTGCACTCCAGCCCGGGCAACAGAGCAAGACTCGTCTCATAGTTTGTTCTATATTTTAAAGTGAGGCTTTGGAATGTGACATGCTTTCAGTTGCTGAAAATTTCCCCTCTCTTGTTTCTAGTACTGGATGCAATGATATTCTGCAGCTGTTGCTTATAGAATTCTATTACTGCATGCCTTTTTTATGTACTAATTCAGCCTAAGATTTAAGAACCTGGCATGGGTACTTCCACCTGAGGTAGTTACTTGTATTACTAACCCTAACTTGAAGGAGAATGGTTACATCACACAATGGAAATTACAAAATGAGTTGATCTTCAGGAGAATTGTTTTTTTTTTTTTTTGAGACTAGTCTTGCTCTGTCACCCAGGCTGGAATGCAGTGGCACGGTCTTGGGTCACTGCAACCTCTGCCTCCAGGGTTCAAGGGATTCTCTTGCCTCAGCCTCCTGAGTAGCTGGGATTACAGGCACGTGCTGCTATGCCCCACCTGGCTTTTTTTAATTTTTATTTTTAGTGGACATGGGTTTTTACCATGTTGCCTAGGCTGGTCTCGAACTCCTTTCCTGAAGAGACCTGACCGTCTCGGCCTCCTAAAGTGCTGGGATTATGGGGGTGAGCCACCGCACCCAACCTAAAATACTTTATTTCATATAATTCTAGTCACATTTTTGGATAGTAAGACCCTGAAGTAGGGTTATCCCATAATACCCTGGGGCCAGGTGTGGTGGCTGAGGCCTGTAATCCCAGCACTTTGGGAGGCGGAGGTGGGCAGATCACCTGAGGTTAGGAGTTCCGGACCAGCCTGGCCAACATGGCAAATGCTCATCTCTACCAAAAATACAAATATTAGCCAGGCACGGTGGGGCTCACCTGTAATCCCAGCTACTCCGGAGGTTGAGGCAGGAGAATCATTTGAACCCAGCAGGGAGAGGTTGCAGTGAGCCAAGACTGCCACTGTACTTCAGCCTGGGCAACAGAGCAAGACTCCGTCTTAAATAAATAAATAAATAAATACTCCAAAACCCAGGTTAGTAAAGAATCAGAAGCAGATATGACCTTTTCTAACTTTATGAATATTTACAAATAATTCAAATTTTTGTTTGGACTTGGTCACTTATAATATGGACACATCCATGTTAATGGTTAATACTGACACAAGCCACCAAATAGGCATATAGCTCTAGTGAAAACTACCTGTTGTAGCTTCAAGAAGTAACTTTGACACTGTAAACTTCTCCTTATTATTATTATTTTTAATTTATTTTTATTTTTATTTTTTTAGACTGAGTTTGACTCTTGTTGCCCAGGCTGGAGTGCAATGGTGCGATCTCGGCTTACTGCAACCTCCGCCTCTAGGGTTCAAGCGATTCTCCTGCCTCAGCCTCCAGAGTGGCTGGGATTACAAGGCGCCCGCCACCTCGCCCAGCTAATTTTCTGTATTTTTAGTAGAGATAGGATTTCACTTTGTCGACCAGGCTGGTCTCAAAGTCCTGACCTCAGGTGATCCACCCACCTCGGCCTCCCAAAGTGCTGGGATTATAGGCGTGAGCCACCATGACCGGCCTCCTATTAAAAATTTTTTTTTTAAATATTTTTTATGGCAGCATATTGATAATTTTTCTATTAAATAAACTGCACCATCTTGCTGATGATGAAGGCTACAATCTATTTTCCGCTTTGGTTGTGACTTTTCCTGGCTAGAGTCACTCCCCAGAATTAGCTCAAAGGGGCTACAGGGTTTCTCCCACTTGGAGGGATTTTCTCCCAGAGTCCGTTTCTCTTGGCACTAAGTAGACACCAACAGTGTAGTCAGTGGCTTTCAAAGCCATTTATATAGAGAGCTGTGACTGCGGCATTCTGGGGTCCGTAGAAGAATCTGTAAGTGTAATGGAAGGAACTGCAGTTGAAACTACTAGAGAACCAATGACAGCAGCACCAGAGGAAACTAAGGGAAGCAGCAGTCACTGTCACTGCAAGTCTGCAGCGAAGCTCCTGTGAGTTCAGCGCTTTGAGCTGTGTTGCACTCTGCTCTACCACCGGCCACTTTTCTGAGAATATGCTGAGTTAAAAACGAACTCAATTTTGGAGTGTGGAGGATTTATTATCTGTGGGGAATTAGTTAAATCTGAAAAGGATTACGGGTGAGAAATTTTTTCAGTAAATTGGATAATTTTACCAACACATTTTTTTTTTTCCTTTTTTTGGAGACAGAGTCTTACTCTGTCGCCCAGGCTGGAATGCAGTGGCACGATCTCGGCTCACTGCAACCTCCGCCTTCCTGGTCCAAATGATTCTCCTGCCTCAGCCTCCTGAGTAGCTGGGATTACAGGCGCGTGCCACCATGCCCAGCTAATTTTTGTATTTTTAGTAGAGATGGGGTTTCACCATGTTGGCCAGGCTGATCTCGAACTCCTGACCTTGTGATCCGCCCGCCTCAGCCTCCCAAAGTGATAGGATTACAGGTGTGAGCCACCGTGCCCGGCCTGCCAACAAGTATTTTTACCAAGCCATGTATATTGGGGGTATGTGACATGAACCACTACTAGGCTTCCTGGGCTGTAGCATTCAGTACGTGAAGGATTAGAGCTCTAGAACTCAGCCTCATCCATTTTGCTTTTTACCCAATTCCCTTTATTTCAGGGAAATGAGGAAAGGACTCCAGTTTTACGATTAAATTCCTCTAAGCCCTGTTTCCCCGTCACACTCCACTGGGTTGGGCCAACCACATGTTATCTCACATCACTACTTCAGATTTTTGATGGGCTTGAATAGACAGATTGGGAGATTTTAAATGCTTAAACTGTCAAAGTGACCTTTGGGGGTACGTTTCCAGGTACGTTATCTGTCATCGTCCTAGGGGACACTTGCCTTTAAAAATTTTTCATCTTTATTTCTCCAATCCTCAACCCCTGAGATACAGATAAAACTTTTTCTCTTTTCTGGGGGAGTGCTATTTTTATACCAGGGCGCCCTCCAGCGATTCTGGAATCTCAAGCAATAGAATAGAATTCGAGCGTCTTGCGGAGAGAGCAATGTTATTTTAGTCGATGGAGGAAAAAAAAAAAGTGCTGATCACTTTAGAGTGTGTCTGTAATGTAATTCCTGGAACACAGGCAACAATTTCTGCGAAGGCAAATTTTTAGATTCAAGAACAGAGTCGAAAAGCCAGAAGCAATAGTGGAGGTCAAGACTCGGAAAGGATCCCGGCAACCCGAATTGCTCTACAGAGCGCTTTCCGAAACCGTCTTGGATTGGGCCAGAAATGCCGCAAGGCCGGTCACGTGATCCCGGCCTGTCCTCGGCCTCTAGATAACTTACGGCTGGCTCGCGCCCGCCAAAGCGGTCAAAGTCAGAGACCTGCGCATGCGCGGAGCGCGGGAGGCCTGGGGAAAGCGCTTTGGATCCTACTTCCGCTTCGCTTCCTCTGGGCAGGTCCAGACTACTTGGACTGAAACTCGTGTGTCAGGTCCTTAGGACCTTCCTTTTCTTTCCTGTCTTTTCCATTTTGTAATCCTTGCTTAACGATTAACAAAGCTTTTGTTTTCTTAATTTTTTTTTTTTTTAAATACACACGGAGTCTTGTTCGGTTGCCCAGGTTGATCTCGAACTCTCGGGCTCAAGCGATCCTCCTGCTTGGCCTCCCAAAGTGCTGGGGTTCCAGGCGTGAGCCACCGTGCCTGGCCTTATTTTCTTTCTAATTTTATTTCAAGTATTGCATTATTCTAAACCCCACATTGACGAATATCATCCACCTGCTCAGCAGCTATAAATGGTGGAGTTAGGTAAGTTTTCAAGTTCTCTAAGGTGGAAATGAGGGCTGATCATGTGTGTGGTTTATGAAGTGCTGCGTTTGCAGCTGAGGCCACTTTTGCTTCTGTCACTTGTTTGTGCACAGTCTGGTTCAAGTTTGCACTTAGGTGACCTCTGCTAAGGGGACTTCTCTTCTTGTCCCCAGGGGCTAGCCTACTATTCCACGTTGTTTCTACTCCTATTTTTCTTCTATTTTATTTCATTATTTATTTATTTATTTTGTGAGACGTAGTCTTGCTCTGTCGCCCAGGCTGGAGTGCAGTGGCGCCATCTCAGCTCACTGCAAACTCCGCCTCCTGGGTTCACGGCATTCTCCCGCCTCAGCCTCCCGAGTAGCTGGGACTACAGGCGCCCGCCCCCACGCCCGGCTAATTTTTTGTATGTTTAGTGGAGACGGGATTTTACCGTGTTAGCCAGGATGATCTCAGTCTCCTGACCTCATCATCCGCCCGCCTTGGCCTCCCAAAGCGCTGGGATTACAGGCGTGAGCCACCGCGCCCGGCTTTTTCTTCTATTTTAAAGCCAGCATTGCTGAATTGAACAGTCAAGTTGGTACCTAAGAACGAATCAATTCTGGAAAATATTGGAGCAACCAACTACCCAGAGGAAAACCGTTGAAAAATGACATGTAGCCCACATGTAAAGTGATTAAGAGCTTTAAGATATATATGTAGAATCTTTTTCCTCTCTTTCCGAAGGAAAGAATGGATCCATTGAGGGAAACTTTGTAGAGGTCACTGTGTGAGAGTATTAACATTTTTCTTCTGTTAATTAGGACGACTAAATTATAGTTTGTTAGAAGTGTCTTAAACTATTGAAGAAAACTGTCATCAAATTATACTTTTTTTGAGACGGAGTCTCGCTCTGTTGCCAGGCTGGAGTGCAGTGGCACGATTTCGGCTCATTGCAACCTCCGCCTCCTGAGTTCAAGCGATTCTCCTGCCTCAGTCTCCAGAGTAGTTGGGACTACAGGTGCGTGCCACCACATGATGAAACCCCGTCTCTACTAAACGTACAAAAATTATACGTTTTATTGGAATCAGTCACCTTTTAGAGAATATTTGCTTCAGTTTTTCTTGTGCAACCGAAAGGTGTCCTTGATGCTATGGAAGAAGAGAATAATTAAATTTGAAATCTTGTATACACAATTTTTATTAAAACGTCAAAGGACAGTTACATGTTTCTATAGAATTAGCATATATATATGTTCAATCAATCAATCATCTATCTATCATCTCTCTATCTAGAGAGAGAGACAGGGTCTGTTACCCAGGCTGGAGTGCAGTGGCTATTCACAGGCACGATCCTGCTACTGATCCGCAGGGGAGTTTTGACCTGCTCCGTTTCCAATCTTGGCCAGTTCACCCCTCCCTTAGGCAACCTCGTGGTCCCCTGTTCCTGGGAGGTCACTATATTGATGCCGAACTTAGTGTGGACACGCGATTGGTATAGCACACTACAGCCCAGAACTCCTGGGCTCAAGCCATCTCCTGCCTCAGCTTCCCAAGTAGCGGGGACTACAGGCAGGGGCCACGGCGCCCGGCAACGTTAGCAAATATTTAACTGCAGTAAAACTAATGTCAGTAGTTTCTCAGGCATTTTCATTGGCTTTTACAAAGTCACAAAATTGCGTAAAATGAGGGCCATTTACTTCATTTAAAAATAAGAGGCCTAGCGCTGTGGCTCACGCCTGTAATCCAAACAATTCGGGAGGCAGAGGCGGGTGGATCAGAAGGTCAGGAGTTGGAGAGCAGCCCGGCCAATATGGTCAAACCCCGTCTCCACTAAAAAATACAAAAATTAGCCGGGCGTGGTGCGTGCCTGTAGTCCCAGCTGCTCAGGAGGCTGAAGCAGGAGAATCGCTTGCACCTGGGAGGTGGAGGTTACAGTGAACCAAGATCGTGCCACTGCACTCAGGCCTGGGCGACTGAGTGAGACTCTGTCTCAGAAAACAAACAAACAAAAAGGAGATGAGAATATTCTTGGATTTTAAGAAGCCAAGATTTTCTACTGGGTAATAGCATTTCTCAGAAAAGACTTTTTCTTTCGACGGACTAAATATTTAGGAAATTTTTTTTTCTTCTTATATTGAGGGATTGTATTTTCAGTATTGTTTTGATGTTGCCACAGTATTTTAAAAAATAATTATTAGCAGGTGAAGACAATGTGAATTTGTTGTTTACAACCCGTAGGACATTGAGGAGCTACTTGCTGAGAGGAGCTACTACCATCTGGTCTCTGCTATGAGGCCAAAGCACTACACTGGTCCCATGATAAACCTACTTTTCTTTTTGTGTCATCTATTTTCCTTTCCACTGCTATTCTATATCAGCCTTGAGGTTGCTATTGGAGTTAAGGGACAAATAAGAGGTCATATAATGTAGGCCATCGCATAATGATGAAATATGAAATATCAATTCTGTGGTCTGTCTCTAAGGCTCTGTCCTTGATAATAAAATACAGTGTGCTGTAATAGTTATCAAGCTTCCACTCCATATTATTAGGTTATTAGCTATTAATTAGATGTCACTTGCCATTTTTGCTTTACATGACTGTAAATAACTGCTGTCTTTCAGGTCTTTATGTACTCAGTTTTTATAAGCAGTTTGTAATTAACATATTAAGAAAAAAACCGTGGAGAATTATGTACAAATCCTTTTCAAGGCAAGCAGTCTTATAGCTATGATCAAAGGCATAAAATGTAGAATATTTAACAAATTTTTAAAATCCTTTGTTTAAGGAACATAAGTGATAGGAAAACAAAGATGAATGCTACCAACTCTACCTCTTGAAAAACACAGCCTGAACCCAAGATTATAAACCAAGAGCGAAATTGCAGGCAGAGAAATGGCTGAACTGACAGCTTGTGCCTAGAAAGCTCAGAAGATGCCAAAACTTTGATTTGCTCACTTCAGTGAAGGCTTGATCCTTCATTTTGCAGGGCTATGGAAGGAGAATATGTATTTGAGTTTGTAAATACAAAAATCGATCAATATATGAGGGACAGACTTGTGCCAAGAAAATTCACCAAAGTCAGATTTCTAAACCAAGGTGTCAATTCATTAATTTACAGGGAGATTGTATATTTACATTGACTATGGTATTATTGTTCAGTGTTCTAAATTGGTGCTCTTTTTGTGTGTGTGTGTCTTTTTTTTTTTTTTTTTTAAACTTTAAGTTCTAGGGTACATGTACAGGTTTGTTACATATGTATACATGAGCCATGTTGGTTTGCTGCACCCATTAACTCGTCATTTACATTAGGTATATTTCCAAATGCTATCCCTCCCCTCTCCCCCCTCCCCACAATAGGACCTGGTGTGTGATGTTCCCCTTCCTGTGTCCAGGTGATCTTATTGTTCAATTCCCACCTATGAGTGAGAACATGTGGTGCTTGGTTTTCTGTTCTTGTGATAGTTTGCTGAGGATGATGGTTTCCAGCTGCATCCATGGTGCTCTTTAATAGAAATATAATTCTGTCAAAAATGCAAGTTGGTGGGGTTTGCTGGCTCTCACCTATAATCCCAGCACTTTGGGAGGCCGAGGCGGGTGGATCACCTGAGGTCAGGAGTTGGAGACCAGCCTGGCCAACATGGTGAAACCCCATTTCTACTGAAAATACAAAAATTTGCCAGGCATGGTGGCGGGTGCCTGTAATCCCAGCTACTCCGGAGGCTGAGGTAGGAGAATTGTTTGTGCCTGGGAGGCAGAGGCTGCAGTGAGCCAAGATCGAGCCACTCTACTCCAGCATGGGTGACAGAATGAGACTCCGTCTCAAAAAAAAAAAAAAAAAAAAAAAATGCAAGTCACAGATGTATTTAGAATTTTCTAGTAGACATATTTAAAAAACTAAAAAGAAACAGGTAAAATTAATTTTAATGTATTCTAATTAACCCAATGTATTCAAAATATTATACTTTCTACATGTAATCAATATAAAAAATCATTAGTAAGATTTTTTGTATTTTTTTTCATACAAAGTCTTCCAAATCTGGGACGAATTTTATGCTTACAGCACATCCCAATTCAGATAGTCACTTTTCTTTCTTTCTTTTTTAACAGAGTTTTATTTTTATTTAGTTACTTTCTTCTTCTTTTTTTTCTTTTTATAAAGATGGGGTCTCACCATGTTGCCCAGGCTGGTCTCAAACGATCTCCCTCCTTGGCCTCCCAAAGTGCCTGGATCAGCCACATTTCGAGTGCAGTAGTCATGTTGCTAGGTGAAGGTCTCGTATATCCTTTCTAGGAAAGGTAACTGAGAGGCCAAGTGCACAATCAGAATCCTCTCAGGTGAGCATAGAATCAGAGGAGAGGGTGCTAGATGGTCTTTAGCGATATTTTATGTATTTGACAAGTATGAGGAACCTACCCTGATTCACACTAGCGTATTCTTTCTAGAGGTTTTAGTATTTGTTGTGTTTAGTTTATCTCACCTTGGCAGCAGTGCACTCAGCACTACTAGACTAATGCTGCCAAATTCTTGCTTCCTTTGATTCTATGTAAATTACTTTATTCTATTAACATACTTTCTATTTTTTTTCCTTTTTTTTTTTTCTTTTTTTAGACAGAGTCTCGCTCTGTTGCCCAGGCTGGAGTGCAGTGGTGTGATCACGGCTCACTGCAAACTCCGCATCTCAGGGTTGAGCAATTTTTATGCGTCAGCCACCCGGGTAGCTGGGATTCCACCACCCTGGCTAATTTTTGTATTTTTAGTAGAGGTAGGGTTTTGCCATGTTGGCCAGGCTGGTCGCGAACTCCTGGCCTCAAGTGATCTGCCCACCTTGGCCTCCCAAAGAACTGGGATTGCAAGTGTGAGCCACTGTGCCTGGCCACAGTTTTTAAATATAATAATTATACTAATCATTTTTCATATTAGATGATAATATTTCTCCTTTTTATCTTTTTAAAAAATTTTTAAATTTTATTTATTTATTTTTTGAGATGGAGTCTCACTCTGTCGCCCAGGCTGGAGTGCAGTAGTGTGATCTCAGCTCACTGCAACCTCCGCCTCCCAAGTTCAAACAATTCTCCTGCCGCAGCCTCCTGAATAGCTGGGAATACAGGCATGCACCACCATGCCAGGCTAATTTTTGTATTTTTAGTAGAGATGACGTTTCACCATGTTGGTCAGGCTGGTCTCGAGCTCCTGACCTTGCTATCTGCCTGCCTTAGCCTCCCAAAGTGCTGGGATTACAGGTGTGAGTATTGAGTGATTGATTGATTGATTGAGACGGAATTCGCTCTTGTTGCCCAGGCTGGAGTGCACTGGCATGATCTCGGCTTGCTGCAACCTCTGCCTCCCTGGTTCAAGTGACTCTCCTTCCTCAGCCTCCTGAGTAGCTGGGATTACAGGTGCCCCCCCACCACGCCTGGCTAATTTTTGTATTTTTAGTAGACACGGGGTTTCACCATGTTGGCCAGGCTGGTCTTGAACTGGTGGCACGCACCTGTAGTCCCAGCTACTTGGGAGGCTGAGGCAGAAGAATCACTTGAACTGGGGAGGCAGAGGTTACAGTGAGTCGAGATGGCACCGCTGCACTTCTGGGTGACAGAGTGAGACTCTGTCATTAAAAGATAAAAGAAAAAAAGACCTACCAAATGAGAGAAGCAATGGCTATTTATTCTGAGCTTGCTTTAGCAAGGGAGTCAGCTACCAGCACTGGCATTTGGGCAGAGATCCAAAGGCAGGCAGAGAAATGGGAAAGCTTTATAGAGGAAAAAAGCCCTGATTGGAAGCTGTTGGCATGAGGAAGCTGTAGGTGGGCTAACCAGAAGTGGAGCATCTTATGTGGTTGGTTAGGGGTGCATATTTGGCTTTCCTTGGTTGGTCCTATGTTGGAAATGGGGACTAAAATTCTGGAAGCCGTCAGTTATTGATCAAGTCCTGGCCATTTTAGGCCAATTGTTACAGAAGTTATTTTTTAGCTTCTTGGATTGTCACTAGAGATAGCAAACTGGCTTCCTCTAAGACTGACTTACAGCAGGCTGGCTTCCTGAGTTGTTTATTGTAGATAAAGGGTTGATCTCCTGGGCAAGGTGTTGCACATCATGGGTCAAAGTTCAATTTTTCATATGATCTGGCCATTGTCCATTTGTTATTCAGTCTCTCAGCCTCTAATTTGAAGTTGTTATAGAAGTTCTGACAAATACAGTAAGATAGTAAATAAATAAGTGGCTTAAATTCTGGGAGGAAAGCAGATGATGGAATCTTTATGCTCAACTAAACTACTTGAATTAATGAAGTCGTTCAGAAAAAAAACACTCTAGGCCAGATGCAGCGGCTCATGCCAGGTGCTGTTTTCTATAATCCCAGCATTTTGGGAGGCCGAGGCAGGCAGATCACTCGAGGTCAGGAGTTAGAGATCAGCTTGACCAACATGGGGAAAACCCATCTCTACTGTAATAAAAATACAAAAATTAGCCCGGCATGATGGCAGGTGCCTGTAATCCCATCTACTTAGGAGGCTAAGGAAGGCGAATCATTTGAATTCGGGAGGCAGAGGTGGTAGTGAGCCAAGATCGCACCACTGCACTTGAGCCTGGGTGACAGGGCAAGGCTCTGTCTCAAAAAACAAAACAAAGCACTCTAATATTCTGGCAATAATTAGGTAAAGAATGTAGAGAAAAAAAGATCCCATGCACCATATCAACAAATACAATTCGTAGGCATAGTCTTACTGAGGATTTGTTTGATCTGTGTAATACAAACTATCAAACTATTACTAGAGAGAAAAAATTAGAAACATCCTTTAATAGAAACACTCTTATTTTTTCACCAGTGAATAAAAGGAGAGGCATGCTAAATTTTAGATGAAAAGGCTGAACATTGTGAAGATTTTAGCCTGTCCTCAATCAGTTTAAAAATTCAATGCAGGCCGGGCGTGGTGGCTCACGCCTGTAATCCCAGCACTTTGGGAGGCAGAGGCGAGCGGATCACTTGAGGTCAGGAGATCGAGACCAGCCCGGCCAACATGATGAAACCCCGTCTCTACTAAAAATACAAAAATTAGCCTGGCGTGATGGCACGCACCTGTAGTCCCAGCTACTCAGGAGGCTGAGGCAGGAGAATCGCTTGAACCCAGGAAGCGGAGCTTGCGGTGAGCCGAGATCGTGCCACTGCACTCCAGCCTGGGTGACAGAGTGAGACTCTGCCTCAAAAAAAAAAACTCAATGCGGCTCCCATCTAAATTCCCATTGGATTTTTTTTGTAGGGAGGAAGCCAATAAATTTTTTTTTTTTTTTTGAGACGGAATCTCACTCTGTTGCCCAAGCTGGAGTGCAGTGGCGCGATCTCAGCTCACTGCAACCTCTGCCTCCCGGGTTCAAGCAATTATCCTGCCTCAGCCTCCTGAGCAGCTGGGACTACAGGCGCGCACCACCACACCTGGCTAATGGAAATTTTCTAAAGGTCGTCTAAAAGAGTAAACAAAAAAGAACAAGACAAATTTACTTATTTAATAAATATTTATTGATTTCCATGTCCAAGACCTAAGGATATATAGTATTGTTTCCTCACCCATTGGTTCATGGCTGAGGCCACATAACAAAAGATAGATTAACAAGAGAAATACAAACAAAAAAAAAATTTTTTTTTAGCAACAAGGCTGTTTATTTCACCTGGGTGCAGGCAAACCAAGTCCGAAAAAGGAGTCAGCAAAGGGTGTTGGGATTATCATTAGTTCTTACAGGTTTGGGATAGGCGGTGGAGTTAGGAGCAATTTTTTGCAGGCAGGGGGTATATCTTACAAAGCACATTCTCAAGGGTGGGGAGAATATTACAAAGTACCTTCTTAAGGGCGAGGGGAGAATATTACAAAGGACCTTCTTAAGGGCGGGGTAGGATATTACAAAGTACCTTCTTTTTTTTTTTTTTTTTTTGAGACGGAGTCTTGCTCTGTTGCCCAGGCTAGAACACAGTGGCACATCTCCGCTCTCTGCAAGTGCCACCTCCCAGGTTCACACCATTCTCCTGCCTCAGTCTCCTGAGTAGCTGGGACTACAAGCGCCCACCACCATGCCCAGCTAATTTTTTTTGTATTTTCAGTAGAGACGGGGTTTCAGCGTGTTAGCCAGGATGGTCTCGACCTCCTGACCTCGTGATCCGCCCGCCTCAGCCTCCCAAAGTGCTGGGATTACAGGCATGAGCCACTGTGCACGGCCTAGGCCTGATATATGTTAACCTAAATAACAAGCAGACAGAGAGGCTCTCTAAAAGAAAATGACGTTTATTTGGGAATAGAGCATTGCAATGGGAATCTGCATGTCATAGTAAATGATGTGCGTATTCAAGGAGATAAAGGAAGACCAAAGTTTTTAAAGGAAAAAATCAGGAGGATTATACAATTGTTTTGAAATAATTATCTTTGGCTACAAGGATTAATAACAGGGATGACACCAGTCTGAGGATGAACAAGTAGTTGCTGGGCAGATGTCCTTGCAGAAGTCTTTTTTGCCTAAGATTGTGATGGCTTTTGTGTAAGGTTGTGGGTTTTGTAGAATCCTTTTCATTTTCATGCATACAAGTGTAAAAATCCTTTCAGTATGACTTCTTCTGGCCTTATTTGTGAGGGTTTTCTTAACATTAGTGACTCCATTTTGATTCTGACAAATTTTACATACGAGAAAATTAATGTCCAGGTATGGTGGCTCACATCTGTAATCCCAGCACTTTGGGGAGGCAGAGGCAGGTAGATCACCTGAGGTCAGGAGTTTGAGACCACTCTGGTCAACATGGTGAAACCCCATCTCTACTAAAAATACAAAAATTAGCTGGGTGTGGTGGCGGGTGCCTGTAATCCCAGCTCTTTGGGAGGTTGAGGCAGGAGAATCCCTTGAACCGAGGTGGAGGTTGCAGTGAGCTGAGATCATGCTGTTGCACTCCAGCCTGGGTGACAAGAGCAAAACTCCATCTCAAAAACAAAAACAAAAACAAAAACAAAGAGAAAAAATAAATGATTAAAAATCTTAAAGAAATCAGGCAAGAGTAAAATGTGTTTTATTTTTTCTTACTAAGTCCCCATAGTAGCATAATACTGGTTTTAAAAAACAGGTATAGTAAGGTAACACAGCTAAATTACATTGATTAGATGAACAAAACTTTAAAAAAAAAAACCTCATTACAGGAATGGATTACGATAGAATTATTTCTAAGGATTTATTCTAAGAAAATAATCTGTAAAACACCAGAATGTTCATTGCAAGGATAATTTTGTTAGGGAAAAACTGGAAGCAGCCTAAATGTCCAGCAGTAGGATAATAGTAAATTATCTTTTACTCATAAGTAGGATATTATGCAGCCATTAAGGATGGTGTTTTGACCAGGTGCGGTGGCTCATGCCTGTAATCCCAGCACTTTGGGAGGCCCATGCCAGCAGATCACTTAAGTTCAGGAGTTCAAGACCAGCCTGGCCAATATGGAGAAACTTCATCTCTACTAAAAATACAAAAAAATTAGCCAGATGTGGTGGTATATGTCTGTAATCTCAGCTACTTGAGAGGCTGGGGCAGGAGACTAGCTTGAATATGGAAGATGGAGGTTGCAGTGAGCTGAGATTGCACCATTGCACTCCAGCCTGGAAGACACAGTGAGACTCCATCTCAAAAAAAGAAAAAAGAGGCCGGGCGCGGTGGCTCAAGCCTGTAATCCCAGCACTTTGGGAGGCTGAGGCGGGCAGATCACGAGGTCAGGAGATCGAGACCATCCTGGCGAACACAGTGAAACCCCGTCTCTACTAAAAAATACAAAAAAAAAAAAAAAAAAAAAAAACTAGCTGGGCGAGGTGGTGGGCACCTGTAGTCCCAGCTGCTCGGGAGGCTGAGGCAGGAGAATGGCGTGAACCCGGGAGGCAGAGCTTGCAGTGAGCTGAGATCTGGTCACTGCACTCCAGCCTGGGCGACAGAGCAAGACTCCGTCTCAAAAAAAAAAGAAAAGAAAAAAAAAAAGAAAACAGAAAAGAAAAAGAAAAAAAAAGAATGGTGTTTTGAAACTATTTATTTATTTAATTATTTAAGATAGAGTCTCTGTCTGTTGCCCAGGCTGGAGTGCAGTGGGGCAATCTCAGCTTACCCCAACCTCCGTCTCCCAGGTTCAAGCAATTCTTGTGCCTCAACATCTGGAGTAGTTGGAACTACAGGCACACACCACCACGCCCGGCTAATTGTGTGTTTTTGTAGAGACGGGGTTTCACCATGTTGCCCATGTTGGTCTGGAACTCCTGACTTCAAGTGATCCACCTGCCTTGGCCTCCCAAAGTATTAGGATTACAGGTGTGAGCCACCATGCCCGGCCTTGAAACAATTTAAATAAAAAGGGGAAACACTAGAGTTGAAAGGAACATTAGTAATCATGGAGTCCACCTTCTTTATCTTAACTGCATGGAAAACCAAAATCTGTGAGGTTAAGTGACTTGCTTGAGGACAGAGGGAGGAAGTATCAGTTGTTACCAGCACAGGCTCTTGAGTAAACTGACCTGGCTTTGAATCCTTACTCTACCAATTACTGATATTGTGATCTTGGGGCTCGTTATATAGTCCCTGCATTTCAATCTCCTCAACTGTAAAATGGAGATGATAAATAACGCTGGCATGAGATTTAAATGTGCCTGTTATATATCAAGTCCTTAATCCTTAATAAGTATCATTTATTAAAATGTATGTGATATAATAAAGGCTGGGCACAGTGGCCCACGCCTGCAATCCCAGCACTTTGGGAGGCTGAGGCAGGCGGATCACCTGAGGTTAGGAGTTTGAGACCAGCCTGGCCAACATGGTGAAACCCCATCTCTACTAAAAATACATAAATTAGCCAGGCATGGTGGTAGGCACCTGTAATCCCAGCTGCTCAGGAGACTGAGGCAGGAGAATCGCTTGAACCTGGGAGACTTGGGAGGCAGAGGTAGAAGTGAGCCGAGATTGCATCACTGCACTCCAGCCTGGGTAACAAAGTGAGACTCTGTCTCAAAAAAAAAAAAAAAAGTATGTGATATAACAAAGAATACAGGTGTATCTCATTTTATTGAACTTCACCTTTATTGCACTTCGTAGAATTTTTTTTTTTTTTTTTTTTTTTGAGATGGAGTCTTGCTCTATTGCCCAGGCTGGAATGCGATGGCGTGATCTCAGCTCACTGCAACCTCTGCTTCCCGGGTTCAAGTGATTTTCCCACCTTAGCCTCCCAAGTAGCTGGGATTACAGGCACCTGCCACCAGGTCTGGTTAATTTTTGTATTTCTTTTTTTTTCTTTTTTGTAGACACAGGGTTTCACCATGTTGGCCAGGCTGGTCTTGAACTCCTGACTTCGGGTGATCTGCCTGCCGCAGCCTCCCAAAGTGTTGTGATTACAGGCATGAGCTACCATGCCCAGCTTGGATGTTGTATTTTTTACAAATTGAATGTTTATGGCAGCCCTGCGTCAAGCAAGTCTATTGGTGCCATTTTTCTAACAGCCTTAGTCACTTCATGTCTCTGTGTCACATTTGGTAATCCTCATAATATTTTAAACTCTTAAATTATTATTATATCTTTTAAGGTGATCTGTGATTAGTGATTTTTGTTCTTTTCCCAACCCTCAAGTGGAAACAGAGATGCTCAGTGATCTTTGATGTTAGTATTGTAATTATTTTGGGGTGCCACGAATTGCACTTATATAAAATGATAAACTTAATGAATAAATTTGTGCATTCTGACTGCTCTTCTGAATGGCCATTCCTGTATCTCTCCCTCTCTTCAGGCCTCCCTATTCCCTGAGACACAATGATATTGAAATTAGGTCAATTAATAACGTTACAATGGCCTCTAAGTGTTCAATTATAAAGAAGAGTTGCACGTCTTTCATGTTAAATCAAAAGCTAGAAATGATTAAATTTAGTAGAGATGGCATTTCGAAAGCCGAGAAAGCTGAGATAGGCCAAACACTAGGTCTCTTGTGCCAAGTAGCTCGCTAATGATAAGTTAGCCATGGATGATAAGAAAGCTAAACAGCCTTACTGCTGACATGGAGAAACTTTGAGTGGTCCTAATAGAAGATCAAATCAGCCGCAGCATGCCCTTCAACCAATCCCTAATCCAGAGCAAGGCCCTGTCTTCATTTCTTTCCCTTAGGGAATTCTAAGGGTTTTAGTTAGTTTGTTTTTAGAGACGGGGGTCTCACTCCATTACCCAGTCTGGAGGGCAGTGGTGCAATCATAGCTCATTGCAACCTCAAACTCCTGGACTCAAGCAATCCTCCTGCATCGGCCTCTTGAAGTGCTGGAATTACAGGCGTGAGCCACTGCGCCTGTTCTCCAAGGGTTTTTGAACCCATGTGCTGGCAATCAGAGACAAAGATTAGACATGCAGGCAAAGCTCAGAGATGTTGCAGTTTGTGTTCCAAACCACAGAGGTGAGGAAGCCACAGAAGAATAGTTAAAAGCTAGCAGAGGTTGGTTCTTGAGGAAAGAAGCTATCTCCATGACATAAAAGGGCAAGGTGAAGTAGCAAGTGCTGATGTAGGAACTGCAGCAAGTTATCCAGAAGCTTTAGCTAGGATCATTGATGAAGGTGGCTCCATTAAACAACAGGTTTTCTTTTTTCTTTTTCTTTTCTTTTTTTTTTTTTTTTGAGACAGACTCTTGCTCTGTCACTAAGGCTGGAGTGCAATGGTGCGATCTTGGCTTATTGTAGCCTCCGCCTCTCAGATTCAAGAGATTCTCATGCCTCCCGAGTACCTGGTACTACAGGTGCGTGCCACCATGTCCGGCTAATTTTTGTATTTTAAGTAGAGACAGGGTTTCACTATGTTGGCCAGGCTGGTAATGAACTCTGACCTCAAGTAATCCACTCACCTTGGCTTTCCAAAGTGCTGGGATTATAGGCGAGAGCCACCATGACCAACCCAACTGGTGACTTTTAAGTTGAAACCAGTGCTTATTTACCATTCCCAAAATCCTAGGATCCGAAAGTATTATGCAAAATCTACTCTGCCTGTGCTCTATCGGTGGAAAAATAAAGCCTGGATTACAGCATATCTGTTTACAGCATGGTTTACTGAATACTTTTTTTTTTGTTTTGTTTTTGTTTTTGTTTTTGTTTTTTTTTTTGAGACGGAGTCTTGCTCTGTCGCCCAGGCTGGAGTGCAGTGGCCGGATCTCGGCTCACTGCAAGCTCTGCCTCCCGGGTTCACGCCATTCTCCTGCCTCAGCCTCCCGAGTAGCTGGGACTACAGGCGCCTGTCACCTCGCCCAGCTAGTTTTTTGTATTTTTTAGTAGAGATGGGGTTTCACCGTGTTAGCCAGGATGGTCTCGATCTCCTGACCTCGTGATCCACCCGTCTCGGCCTCCCAAAGTGCTGGGATTACAGGCTTGAGCCACCGCACCCGGCCTTTTTTTTGGTTTTTGAGACAGGGTCTCACTCTGTCACCCAGGCTGGAGTGCAGTGGCACGATTGTGGCTCACTGCAGCCTCAACCTTATTGGGCTTGTGTGATCCTCTCACTACAGCCTCCCTAGTAGCTGGGACCACAGGTAAGTGCTACTACACCTGGCTAATTTTTGTATTTTTTGTAGAGACAGAGTTTTGCCATGTTGCACAGACTGGTCTTAAACTCATGGGCTCAAGTGATCCTCCTGTCTTGGCCTCCCAAAGTGCTGGGATTGCAGACACGAGCCACCTCACCTGGCCTACTAAATACTTTCAGCCCACTGTTGAGACCTACTCCTCAGAAAAAAGATTCCTTTCAAAGTATTACTGCTCATTGATAATCCACCTGGTCACCCAAGACCTCTGATGGAGATGTACAAGGAAATTACTGTTGTTTTTATGCCTACTAACACAACATCCATTCTGCGGCCCAGGGATAAAGGAGCAATTTGGACTTTCAAGTCTTATTATTTGTGAAATATATTTCATAAGGCTCTAGCTGCCATTGATAGTGTTTCCTCTCATCGATCTGGACAAATAAAATTGAAAACCTTCTGGAAAGGAATCAGTCACCATTCTAGATGCCATTAGAACATTTATGATTCAAGGCTGGGCATGGTGGCTCATGCCTGTAATCCCAGCACTTTGGGAGGCCAAGGTGGGTGGATTGCCCAAGGTCAGGAGTTCGAGACCAGCCTGGCCAACATGGTGAAACCCCGTCTCTACTAAAAATACAAAAATTAGCCAGGCGTGGTGGTAGGCACCTGTAATCCCAGCTACTTGGGAGGCTGAGGCAGGAGAATCACTTGAACCCAGGAGGCAGAGGTTGCAGTCAGCTGAGATTGCGCCGTTGCACTCCAGCCTGGGTGACAAGAGTGAAACTTATCTCAAAAAAACAAAAACAAAAGAAAAAGAACATGTATGATTCATGGGAGGAGGTAAAAATATCAACATTAACATAAGTTTGGAAGAAGTTGATTCCAATCCTCATGGATGACTTTGAGGAGTTTAAGACTTCAGTGGAGGAAGGAACTGCAGATGCAGTAGAAATAGCAAGGGAACTAGAATTAGAAGTGGAGCTTGAAGATGAAACTGAATTGCCTCAATCTCATGATAAAACTTTAACAGATGTGGAGTTGCTTCTTATGGATAAGCAAAGAAACAGATTTCTTGAGATGGAATCTACTTCTTGTGAAGATGCTGTGAACATAGTGGAAATGACAACAAAGGATTTAAAATGTTACAACAACTTAGTTGTTAAAGCAGGGGCAGGGTTTGAGGATTGATTCCAATTTTGAAAGAAATTCTACTGTGGGTAAATGCTATCAAAAAGCATTGCATGCTACAGGGAAATCTCTTGTGAAAGGAAAAGTCAATTGATACAGCAATGTCATTGTTTTATTTAAGAAATGTCTATAGCACCTCAGTGTTCAGCAACCACTACTGTGATCAGTCAGCAGCAGCCATCAACATCAAGGCAAGACTCTCCACCAGACTCAGATGATCGTTAGCACTTTTTGTTTTTTTTTTTTTTTTTAGCAATAAAGTATTTTCAAATTAAAATATATACACTTTTAAGACACAATGCTATTGCACACTTAATAGTCTACAGTATAGTATAAACATAACTTTTATAAGCACTGGGAAACCAAAAAATTTGTGACTCGCTTCATTGTGATATTCACTTTATTGCTGTGGTTTGAAACACAAACTGCAACATCTCTGAGCTTTGCCTGTATGTCTGATCTTTGTCTCTGGTTGCCAGCACATGGGTTCAAAAACCCTTGGAGAATGGGCGCAGCGACTCACACCTGTAATTCCAGCACTTTGAGAGGCCGATGCAGGAGGATTGCTTGAGTCCAGGAGTTTGAGGTTGCAATGAGCTATGATTGCACCACTGCCCTCCAGACTGGGTAATGGAGTGAGACCCCCGTCTCTAAAAATAAACTAACTAAAACCCTTAGACTTTCCTAAGGGACAGAAATGGAAATTTTTTGTTATTCTTTATGATCCCCTTTTAACCATACGGGAGTTGATGTGAATGAATTAACACACTGCGAGTCCTTCGATATTTTCAAGGGACTGGCTGGTCAAACCAGAAAGACCAAACATAGGTTCAGAGGATTGAAACTTTTAATCTTTCAATTTCACTTACCTACCCTACTCCCGGCAACCCTGATCTCCTTGGAGGAGAGTCTAGAGATTGGGTTCAATCAAGCGGCTGAAGATTTCATCAATCATGCCCTACATAATGAAAACCTAACAAATACTCTAGACTGCAAGGCTCAGTGGAGCTTCCTAGTTTGTGAACACGTTGATGTACAAGGAGGGTGATGCACCCAGATTCCATGAGGAGATGCACCCAGATTCCATGAGGAGAAGTCACAGGAAGCTCTGTTCCCCGTTCCCTCCTCCCCACCCTCAGACCTTGCCCTAAGTGTCTTTTTCATTGGTTGTTCTTGAATTGTATTTTTTTTTTTTTGGAGACAGAGTCTCTGTCGCCAGGCTGGAATGCAGTGGCACGATCATGGTTCACTGCAACCTCCACCTCCCGGGTTCAAGCGATTCTCCTGCCTCAGCCTCCCAAGTAGCTGGGACTACAGGTGCACGCCACCATGCCTGGCTAATATTTGTAGTTTTAGTAGAGACAGGGTTTCACCATGTTGGCCAGGATGGTCTTGATCTCCTGGCCTCATGATCCATCCGCCTCGGCCTCCCAAAGTGCTGGGATTACAGGCATGAGCCACCGCACCTAGTTCCTTCCTTCCTTCCTTCCTTCCTTCCTTCCTTCCTTCCTTCCTTCCTTCCTTCCTTCCTTCCTTCCTTCCTTCCTTCCTTCCTTTTTTTATAGAGTCTCACTCTTGTCACCCAGGCTGGAGTGTAATGGCACTATCTTGGGTCACTGAAAGTCTGCCTCCCGGGTTCAAGGGATTCTTCTGCCTCAGCCTCCCAAGTAGCTGGGATTACAGGTGCCCGCTACTATGCCTGTCTAATTTTGTTGTTGTTGTTGTTGTTGTTTTTAGTAAAGATGGGGTTTCACCATGTTTGCCAGGCTGGTCTTGAACTCCTGACCTCAGGTGATCTGCCCGCCTTGGCCTCTCAAAGTGCTGGGATTACAGATGTGAGCCACTGTACCCAGACTTTTTCTTTTTTTTTTTTTTGAGACGGTCTCATTCTGCCACCCAGGCTGGAGTGCAGTGGTGCAATCATAGCTCACTGTAGCCTCAAGCTCCTGGCCTCAAGCAGTCCTCCTGCCTCAGGCCTCTCAAGTAGTTGGGACTACAGGTGCACATCACCTCGCCCTGCTGTTTTTTGTTTTATTGAATTTTATATATATATTTTTTTGAGGCAAAGAAAATTGTCATTCAGGTCTGTCATCCAGGCTGGAGTACAGTGGCACAAACATGGCTCACTGCAGCCTTGGCTTCTTGGGCTCAAGTAATCCTCCCACCTCAGCCTCTATCTGAGTAGCTTAGGACCACAGGTGTGCACCACTACACCCAGCTAATTAAAAAATTTTTTTGTAGAGATGGGACTTGCTATGTTTCCCAGGCTAGTATCAAACTCCTGGGCTCAAGCAATCTTTCTGCCTTGGCCTCCCAAAACGTTGAGATTCCAGGCATGAACCACTGCATCTGGCGTGAATTCTATTCTTTATTATGATAGAAATGTGATGTTAAATCACAGTTGTATTATTTACCCAGAACAGTGGGTTCTGGGTTGTTCTAGCAAATTATTGAACCTGAGGAGGTTGTGGGAAGCCCTGAATTTACAGTTGGGTGGGCAGAAGTTTGGGTGGTTTGGGGACACCCAAGATGCAATTTTGTGAAAGACTTTGTCCTTAACCTGTGGATTCTGCACTTAAGATTCATAAATTTGGAAACAAGAGTTTTATTTTTTATGAAGGATTGCAGCCTGTAGGCTGGGAAGTGTAGCCTCTGGTAGAAACTGAAAGCAGGCACTTTGAGGGAGGAAAGGGTGAGGCAGGAATTTATGCTGAACGGATTGGCTATGTATACAATCAACAGGTTACAGGAGGAACTGTGAATATTCATAAAGAGGGGGGCATATGATAGTAAGTCAATATGTGTGTTACATATGTCACATGTTTACTTTGAGGTGGTGACTTAATATTTAAATGTATTAAAATTAGGCTATAGTGTCAGAATGTAATTAAAATTAGGCTGTAATGTCAGAAAGTGATATGGAGGACATAGAGGCATCCTATGCACAGCCTCTGTAAAGTGGCCAGAATAAGTCCATGGACAGCGGTCTCTTTTAAATTTTTTTTTTTTTTTTGAGACGGAGTCTTGCTGTGTCACCAGGCTGGAGTTCAGTGGCATGACTCAGCTCACTGCAACCTCCCCCTCCGAGTTTAAGTGATTCTCCTGCCTCAGCCTCCCAAGTAGCTGGGACTACAGGCATGAGCCACCATGCCCAGCTAATTTTTGTATTTTTAGTACAGATGGGGTTTCACCATGTTGGCCAGGATGGCCTCGATCTCTTGACCTCGTGATCCACCTGCCTCGGCCTCCCAAAGTGCTGAGATTACAGACATGAGCCACCACTCCCGGCCTGGTCAGTGGTCTCTTACCAGGAAGGATTGCTGGTCAGTTGTTGTGTAAATCAGCAGTGGAGCAAGTCTTTTGAAAGGGCTGATTTTGGTCAGGCGCAGTGGCTCATGCCTGTCATCCCAGCACTTTGGGAGGTGGGGCAGATTGCCTGAGCTCAGTTCAAGAACAGCCTGGGCAACATGGAGAAACCCCATGAGGGGCTGAGGCCAGAGGATTCCTTGGGCTCAGGAGGTTAAGGCTGCCATGGGGCTGTGTTTGCACCATTGCACTCCAGCCTGGGTGACAGAGTGAGCGAGACCTGGTCTCAATAAAATTAATAAAATAAATAAAACAAAATAAAATAAACTGGGCGTGATGGCTCAAGCCTGTAATCCCAGCACTTTGGGAGGCTGAGGCAGGTGAATCACAAGGTCAGGAGTTCGAGACCAGCCTGGCCAACATGGTGAAACCCTGTCTCTACTAAAAATACAAAAAGTTAGCCGGGCGTAGCAGCAGGCGCCTGTAATCTCTGCTACTCGGGAGGCTGAGGCAGGAGAATACCTTGAACCTGGGATGCGGAGGTTGCAGTGAGCTGAGATCACTCCACTGCACTCCAGCCTGGGCAACAAAGCGAGACTCCATCTCAAAAAATAAATAAATAAATAAATAAATAGACAAAATAAATAAATAAATGAAAGAAAATAAAAATAAAATAAATAAAGGGCTGGTTTCTGTTTAACTCTTAGGAAAGAAAGCCAGTTAGGGAGGAAGGGGGTATAACGAGGCATGTCTGACCTGTCCCACCATGGCTGAGAACTCTGTTTCTAAGGCTTCTCTTGGGTCCCTTGACCAAGAGGGGGTCCATTCAGTTGGTTGGGAGTGCTTAGGATTTCATTTTTATTTCTCAGTAGGTAGTATCAGAACTGAAATATAGAACACCCAGTTGACGCCCGAGAATTGGTGTTAGAATGCAGTTTGATTAATGTAACAATGATAATAATTCTAACACTATTCTTCTAGTCCCCAACTTCAGTCATACTTCATCTCTTATAACCAGGCTGTCTTGTATGTCTCATTCTTTATAGATCTATGGACTATTCTATTTGATGCATCACAAACCCCCTCTATTCCTGAAGTAGTTCTCTGACTTTTCCTATTCTTTTCTCTTTTTCTACTATAATGAATTTTAAATAATAATGACAAATCAATTTTCCCAAATGGACAACTTTATTAGTAATACTCCTTTTTATTTTATTTTATTTTATTTTTTGAGACGGAGTCTCGCTCTGTCTCCCGGGCCGGAGTGCAGTGGCCAGATCTCAGCTCACTGCAAGCTCCGCCTCCCGGGTTCACTCCATTCTCCTGCCTCAGCCTCCCGAGTAGCTGGGACTGCAGGTGCCCGCCACCTCGCCCGGCTAGTTTTTTTTTTTTTTGTATTTTTTGGTAGAGACGGGGTTTCACCGTGTTAGCCAGGATGGTCTCGATCTCCTGACCTCGTGATCCACCCGTCTCGGCCTCCCAAAGTGCTGGGATTACAGGCTTGAGCCACCGCGCCCGGCCTCCTTTTTATTTTATTTATTTATTTATTTACTTATTTATTTATTTTTTGAGATGGCGTCTCAGTCTGTCGCCGAGGCTGGAGTGCAGTGGCGTGATCTCAGCTTACTGCAACCTCTACCTCCCAGGCTCAAGCAATCCTCCCACCTCAGCCCCCCAAGTAGCTGGGATCACAGACGTGTACCACCATGCCCAACTAATTTTTGTATTTTTAGTAGAGACAGAGTTTTGCCATGTCACCCAGGCTGGTTGCGAACTCCCGAGCTCAAGGGATCCACCCACCTTGGCTTCCCAAAGTGCTGGGATTACAGGTGTGAGCCACCATACCTGGCCAGTAATACTCCTTTACTTAAAAATATTCTGTGCACCCTAATGGCCGGGTGCAGTGGCTCACGCCTATAATCCCAGCACTTTGGGAGGCAGAGATGGGCAGATCACCTGAGATCAGGAGTGTAAGACTAGCCTGACCAACATGGACAAACCCTGTCTCTACTAAAAATACAAAATTAGCCAGGTGTGGTGGCACTTGCCACATATATATATATTCAGTGCACCCTCATTGCTTATTCATCAAGGTCCTCTACACTCCAGCCCTTTCTTCCTGTGTTACTTTCACTCTTTCCCTAGATATACTCTACTTTCTGACCACATTGACCTTCTCATGACCTTATGTTATGCGTTGAATTGTGTCCTCCAAAAAGATATGTTCAAGTTCTAATGCCTACCTATGAATGTGACCTTATTTGGAGATAGAGTCAATGTAGATATAGTTAAGATGATGTCCTAGTGGGTCGGTGGGCCCTAATCCAGTATGAGCTATATACCTATAAGGGGAAGAGATATAGATACAGACACAGAGCTGGGGTGCATGTGAACAGGGAGACATATAAAGAACACACTGTGTCATGGTGGCGGCAGAGATTGGAGTGATGTGTCTACAAACCAAAGAATGCCAAGAATTGTCTGCAACCACCAGAAGCTAGGAAGAGCCAAGGAAAATCCTCTCTTAGAGCCTTCAGAGAAAGTATGGCCCCACCCACAACTCGATTTCAGACTTCTGGCCTTCAGAACTGTGAGAGATTTCTGCTGTTTTAAGCCACCCAGTTTGTGGTACTTTGTTCCAGCAGCGCTGGGAAATGAATACACAAATCTCCCTGTCTTTGCTCACACTTTTCCCTCTGCCTGGAATGTTTTCCATCTCATCAAGATCCCACTCATCTTCAGGCAGTCTCTTTCATGGATCCCTGGAGACAGTCTTTCTCTTGCATATCCATGGGTTGCTTGTCTAGAGTTCCCTCATGATGCAGCCATTACTCAGCCTCTTACCATTATTCTTTCTGTCCCCACAAAAGAGAAAACTGAAAGGCAGTACTCCTCTCAGGGAAATTCTCTGGAGGGTAGGAACTCTCTTTATGTCTTCCATTTTTTGTAGCATTGTTTTGCTTACAATGTTGGTTTAGGTCTTTTTTTTTTTTTTTTTTTTGAGATGGAGTCTTGCTCTGTTGCCCAGGCTGGAGTGCAGTGGTGTGATCTCAGCTCACTGCAAGCTCCACCTTCTGGGTTCACACCATTCTCCTGCCTCAGCCTCCCGAGTAGCTGGGACTACAGGCGCCCGCCACTACGCCCGGCTGATTTTTTGTATTTTCAGTAGAGACGGGGTTTCACTGTGTTAACCAGGATGGTTTCCATCTCCTGACCTTGTGATCTGCCCACCTCGGCCTCCCAAAGTGCTGGGATTACAGGCGTGAGCCACCGCGCCCGGCTGGTTTAGGTCTTTATAACCCGCTTAGTTGTGATTAGCTGTCTCATCACAGAAATGTAAGAGAGAAAGATCTTACGAATAGCTTAAAAATGACTGGAGTTGGCTGGGGGCAGTGGCTCATGCCTATGATCCCAACACTTTGGGAGGCCCAGGCGGGTGGATCATGAGGTCAAGAGATTGAGACCATCCTGGCCAACATGGTGAAACCTCATCTCTATTAAAAAAACAAAAAAATTAACCAGGCATGGTGGCGTGCGCCTGTAGTCCCAGCTACTTGGAGGCTAAGGCAGGAGACTCACTTGAATCCGGGAGGTGGAGGTTGCAGTGAGCCGAGATTGCGCCACTACACTCCAGCCTGGGTGACACAACGAGACTCTGTCTCAAAAAAAAAAAAAAAAAAAGGCTGGAGTTTGCTTTTCTTGATATCATCCCTTCAACCCACACTGTACTTGATGTTTAGACTTAAAGCATACAGTTCTCTACAGACAGTTTAGTAGCACATCAAGGAGAAAAAAATTATGTAAAACATCTCAAAAGAGAAATACAGTAAAATCTCCAAGTTACTATAGGTATATAATCCATGTTACCAATTCAGATTAAACTGCTTAGCAGAAGGACACCTTGATGCCCACAATGATGCCAGCTGAAAATAAAGAAAATGTTCTGTAATGAACTAATTTATTCAAAACACACTATTTGAAAAGTCAGTCTACTACATGACCATTAGTTAGCGCTAAGAAGAAATGAACTCATGTCCTAACTGAAGCCAAAGGCCAAGTGATATTGACGCATGACAGGAGGAGATGAAACAGGAGAATTTCTGAAGCTTACTTTCTTAAGATGTAAGTGCTAAACTGAAATAATTTCTTGCATTTCAAATCAAGGAATAACATATTTTGGCCAATTTAGAAAACAGCATCTGGATTAAACATTCTTGTTTTTCTTAAGCATTTTGGGAAAGATGAGGAACTACTCTGTACAGTTTTCTGCATAAAGTTTCGAGAGTCATAGTCACAATAATGATGAACATTATGTTGGGATTTTATCTTTTCCAAATTTGTCAATGTATTGGCAAAGGAAGAAAAGTTTTCTTTTTAGAGTATGTGCTATTGCTTTAGTTATTTGGAGGAATTACAAGCCTTAAAAGTTGCAATTAGGATTCCTTAAGAGGGCTGGGTGTGGTGGCTCATGCTTGTAATCCCAGCACTTTGGGAGGCAGAGGTGGGTGGATCACTTGAAGTTAGGAGTTTGAGACCAGTGTGGCCAACATGGTGAAACCCCGTCTCTACTAAAAATATAAAAATTAGCTGGTGTGGTGGTGCACACCTGTAGTCTTAGCTACTCGTGGGACTGAGGCAGGAGAGTTGCTTGAACCCGGGAAGAGGAGGTTGCAGTGAGCCGAGATTGCACCACTGCACTCCAGCCTGGCAACAAAGTGAGACTCTGTCTTGGGGGGTGGGAAAAAAAAAGGATTCTTTTTTTTTTTTTCCCCCCGAGACGGAGTCTCGCTGTGTCGCCCAGGCTGGAGTGCCGTGGCCGGATCTCAGCTCACTGCAAGCTCCGCCTCCCAGGTTTACGCCATTCTCCTGCCTCAGCCTCCCGAGTAGCTGGGACTACAGGCGCCCGCCACCTCGCCCGGCTAGTTTTTTGTATTTTTTAATAGAGACGGGGTTTCACCGCGTTAGCCAGGATGGTCTCGATCTCCTGACCTCGTGATCCGCCCATCTCGGCCTCCCAAAGTGCTGGGATTACAGGCTTGAGCCACCGCGCCCGGCCAAAAACAAAAAATTCTTTAAGAGTGTCCAAATAATACCTCGAAGGAAAATGAAGAGTGTATGGATGCTGCAATCAAGAGGAATTCTGGGAACTGCGAGATGAGAACGAGGCCTAGCAGGTGCCATGCAGCGAGCTTTCACAGTGGCAGTTTTCACTGTTAAAATGATAGTGGAACAAGATGAGACTAAATCGTCAGCCATTTCTCTATTATGGAGATAGGCCTGTTTTCTTCATTTATCAAGCTCAGCTCTCTCCTACAGACATCCCTTACTTTTTAACAACTGTTGAAAAGGTCAGCTTTCTGCTAAAAGTCACATCAAAGTAGCATTGTTAACGTTACCATTTTTGTCTTCTGAATCAGATGCTCTTTTCTGAATCAAATTTTAGCCTGTTTGACAGCCAGTGCGGTTGGGCTGCTGGACTTTATCTCTTGAGATTTGATAGGTAGATGCTTAGAATTTGCCGCATGTTGAAATGCATGTGTCATGTCTACTAAAGGTGTCTTGCATTGCTAGAGTGATGCTCCTTATTTATTATGTGTGTATTTGCCTCTGGATTTTAATTCTGGAATACATTATTCACTTAAAGGTAAATAGCAAGTATATTTGAGCAAAAACATTGTTATTAGCAACCATAAAAAGGGTGCATACAGTTTTATAGCTAACGTGATAATATGAGATGTAATTGGCCAGGCGTGGTGGCTCACGCCTGTAATCCCAGCGCTTTGGGAGGCCAAAGCGGGTGGATCACGATGTCAGGAGATCGAGACCATCCTGGCTAACACGGTGAAACCCTATCTCTACTAAAAAAAAAAAAAAAAAAAAAAAAAAGACAAAAGTTAGCCCAGCGTGGTGGCGGGCACCTGTAGTCCCAGCTACTCAGGAGGCTGAGGCAGGAGAATGGCGTGAACCCAGGAGGTGGAGCTTGCAGTGAGCTGAGATCGCGCCACTGCACTCCAGCCTGGGCGACAGGGTGACAGACTGTCTCAAAAAAAAAAAAATATATATATATATATATATATATGATGTAATTATTTAAATGCTGAAATTCTGACTTAACAGGATAGTCAAAGTACTAAAAGACTAATAAAATGCCCCTGTATTAGTTTCCTATTGTTGCTATAACAAATTACCACAAATGTAGCCACTTAACACAAATTAATTTTCTTACAGTTTTGGAGGTTAGATGATGGAAATGGATCTTACGGTGCTAAAATAAAGGTGTCCACAGAGCTGTGTTCCTTCTGTAGGCTCTAGGGGAGAATTTGTCCTTTGGCTTTTCCAGCTTCTAGACACTGCCCGAATTCCCTGGCTCATGGCCCCCCTTCATCTTAAAGCTAACTATCGCACCACGCTGACCTCCACTTCCAGCATCTCTGACTCTGACTTTCCCGTTTCCCTCTTTTACTTATAAGGACTATTGTGATTACTTTGGGCCTGGGATAATCTCCCCGTCTCAAAATCCTTAACTTAATCACACCTGCAAAATCCCTTTTGTCCTGTATGGCAACATAGTCACTTTGAGGATTAGGACATGGACTTCTTAGGGTGAGGAGGCATTATTCTGCCTGCCATAGTTCCTTAATATAAAAACCTAAGGAATTTTCCTTCACCTAAGGGATTTAAAGTGCTAAGAAATTAGTATGAATGTATAAACACATTTCTTTTTTTTTTTTTTTTTAGACGGAGTCTGGCTCTGTTGCCCAGGCTGGAGTGCAGTGGCCGGATCTCAGCTCACTGCAAGCCCCGCCTCCCGAGTTCACGCCATTCTCCTGCCTCAGCCTCCCGAGTAGCTGGGACTACAGGCGCCCGCCACCTCACCCGGCTAATTTTTTTTGTATTTTAGTAGAGACGGGGTTTCACCGTGTTCGCCAGGATGGTCTCGATCTCCTGACCTCGTGATCCGCCCGTCTCGGCCTCCCAAAGTGCTGGGATTACAGGCTTGAGCCACCGTGCCCGGCCTAAACACATTTCTACCATAATTTGTTTTTTAGAAAAACTTCTGGTTGTCTTAAATAATTGCATATTCCAGAATAGCTTGAATTTTGTATATAACTGAAAAAAGATCCTTTTGATATCTGGTGACATATACCTCTCCTCTCTCTGTGATCAGAATGCTATGTTTCCAGATTTTGTGTTTTACTTTAGCTTTTTACTTCCAAGTCATATGACTTTTCTAGGTTATAGTTTCAAATATATATATTCTAAATCATTTGGTTGCCCTTTAAAGATGAATGCATAAGAACTATTTGCGCTTTGCTTTATTGTACGATTAGAAGACTTTCTAATTGCATTAATTAGAATGGGGCCAGGTGCGGTGGCTCACACTTGTACCCAGCACTTTGGGAGGCCGAGGCTGGTGGATGGCTTGAACCCAGGAGTTCAAGACCAGCCTGGGAAATATGGCAAAACCCTGTCTCTACCAAATCCACCCCACCCTCTGCCCCCTCCAAAATTAGCAGGGTGAGCTGGCACGTGCCTATAGTCTCGGCTACTCTGGAGGCTGAGACAGGAGGATTGCTTGGGCTCAGGAGGCAGAGGTTGCAGTGAGCTGAGATCGTGCTGCTGTACTCCAGCCTGGTGACAAAGCATGACCCTGTCTCAAAAGAAAAAAAAAAAGAGAGAGATAGAGAGAGAGAAAGAGAATAGGATGATCCCAGTAAAAACAGAGTCAATAATGCCACAGCATCTGAAGAGGAGGTCGGGCAGTGATCACAAACTGCTCTGGGTAGCTGTATTAGGGTTCTCTAAAGGGACAGAACTAATGGGAGAATAAAGGGGAATTTATTAACTCACAGATCACAAGGCCCCACAATAGGCCGTCTGCAGGCTGAGGAGCAAGGAGAGCCAGTCTGAGTTCCCAAACTGAAGAACTTGGAGTCCGATGTTCGAGGGCTGGAAGCAGCCAGCACGGAAGGAAGACATAGGCTGGAAGGCTAGGCCAGTCTCTCTTTTCACATTTTTCTGCCTGCTTATATTCTAGCTGCACTGGCAGCTGATTAGGGGGCCAGATTAAGGGTGGGTCTGCCGTTCCCAGCCCACTGACTCAAATGTTAATCTCTTTTGGCAACACCCTCACAGACACACCCAGGATCAATACTTTGTATCCTTCAATCCAATCAAGTTGACACTCAGTGTTAACCATCACAGTAGCTAAAACAGATTTCCATTTCAAGGGTCTGTTAATAAGAGCTTGACAAATGTAGAGCTATAAGACTTTCAATTTCACTAAATAATAATAAAAAATTAGGTCTGAAAGTGTTAATAAAGAATGATATATTTTAAATTATATAAATGTGTTTAGGCTGGGCATGCTGGCTAACGCCTGTAATACCAGCACTTTGGGAGGCCGAGGAGGGCAAATCATGTGAGCTCTGGAGTTCAAGACCAGCTGGGGCAATATGGTGAAACCCCATCTCTACTAAAATTACAAAAATTAGCCAGTGTGGTGGTGCGTGCCTGTAGTACCTGTTACTCTGGAGGCTGAGGCACGAGAATCACTTGAGCCCGGGAGGCAGGGAGGTTGCACTGAGCAGAGACTGCACCACTACACTCTAGCCTGGGTGACAGAGTGAGACTGTCTCAAAAAAAAAAAAAAAAAAAAACTTTGAGACAGAAAAAAATTATTATTTTTTTGAGACAGGTTGCTCACTGCAACCTCCGCCTCCCAGACTCAAACAATTCTAGTGCCTCAGCCTCCCCAGAAACTGGGATTAAAGGCATGTACCACCAAGCCTGGCTAATTTTTTGTATTTTTAACAGAGAAGGGGTTTCACCATGTTGGTCAGGCTGGTCTCAAACTCCTGGCTCAAGTAATCCGCCTGTCTCAGCCTCCCAAACTGCTAGGATTACAGGCATGAGCCACTGCACCCGGCCTGAATATTCTTATTTTTTGTTTAGTTCTTTAGTGAAATCAACTAAGTCAGTGAGAAATTTGTTGAGGGGAGGAAGTTAGTGACAGTCCAAACTCCTTTTTTATTTTTTAAATAACAAGTTCTCAGTAATTTGCAAGTGTTAAAATTCACAGAACCAGCCGCGCACGGTGGCTCACGCCTGTAATCCCAGCACTTTGGAAGGTTGAGGCAGGCGGATCACGAGGTCAAGAGATTGAGACCATCCTGGCCAACAGGGTGAAACCCCATCTCTACCAAAAATACAAAAATTAGCCGGGTGTTGTGGCGGGCGTCTGTAATCCCAGCTACTTGGGAGGCTGAGGCAGGAGAATTGCTTGAACCCGGGAGACGGAGGTTGCAGTGAGCCGAGATCGCGCCACTGCACTCCGGCCTGAGCGACAGAGTGAGACTCCGTCTGAAAACAAAAACAAAAACAAAAAACCCACAGAACTAAGGTTTATAAGCATAATGCATTTGTATGAGGAATAATCATTCATAGCAGATTAGAATAAACCCTCCTAAATATCTTTCTAAAAGCCAGATTTGAAACTTATTTTGATATTTTATAAGAATTTTCGTATTACGCTGACAATCAATACAGGTTCCTGGTTGGCTGCATTATTAATGCTGAGCTTCAGTGCTTTGCTAGAGCCCCCCCTCCCTTTTTTTTTTTTTTTTTTTTTTTTTTGAGACAGAGCCTTGCTCTTTTGCCCAGGCTGGAGTGCAGTGGGGCAATCTTGGCTCACTGCAGCCTCCCTGCTTCCCAGGCTCAAGGGATTCTTGTGCCTCAGCCTCCAGAATAGCTGGAATTACAAGCACCTGCCACCGAACCCGGCTAATGTTGTATTTTTAGTAGAGATGGGATTTTGCCATGTTGCCAAGGCTGGTCTTGAACTCCTGCCCACCTCTGCCTCCCAAAGTGCAGGGATTACAGGCATGAGCCACCGCATCCGGTGAGAGCCCTTTTATCGAGTACAAATGCTCAGACCTCCCTTCTTCCTTTTCCCTACCACATTCTCTGCATTTGGCTAGAAGGGCAAGCTTTGTTTGCGATGCACTTTGAAAGGAAGTGCAGAGGTCTAAGAGGTAAAGCTGGAACAGAAAACTAAAGGTGTAAAAATGTCCCAATGGACAGGACTTTGTGGGAAAGTGGAGGTGGGGAGCTGAAAATCTTAATTCTCTACTTCCTTGTTTTTCATGCAGAAATGAAGTTCTTTATCTCACTCAAAGGAATTAGCCCAGAGAAGCCCTTTTCCCTTATAATTTTCAGGTCTAATGTGAATGTTTTAGACAACCTTTAGGCTAATACAGTGGATCTCAAGCAGGGGTGATTTTGTTCCCCTGGGGACACTGACCTATGTCCGGAGGTGTTGGTGTCACACTGGGGTGTGTGTGGGAGTTACTGCATCAAGTGGGCAGACGCCAGGGGTGCTGCCAAACACCCCACAGTGCACAAGACAGCCCTGCAACACAGGATGATCAGAATGCCAGTAGCGTGAAGGTGAAAAATCTTGGGTTAATAGGATATTATTTAATTTTTGACAGATTTTCCATGCTTTGAGGTCAGTTAAAAGGGTAGGGTTTAAAAATTTTTATTATAAAAGTATAAACACTAGAGGGCAGTGCCTGCCTGATAGTTGCAACAGATGTTACTATGGGGGTCTTTGAAGGAAAAAAAAAAAAAGCTGGTGATTTAGGTAACTAGAAGCTAGGTGACTACAGGAGACCCTTAAAGAAGCATTTAAGTAATTTTAAATCAAAAGACAGTTTTGCTTGGTGTGGTGGTGTGCCTGCAGTCCCAGCTCCGCTTGAGCCCAGGAGATGGAGACCTATTTGGGCAGCGCAGCAAGACCCCATCTTTTTTTTTTTTTTTTTAAGAGTTTTAACAACTGCTGCTTCTGAGGTCAGGAAAAGCAGAACAAGCGGTTTTTCTTCTGCTTCTCTATAATAGTGGCTTGTGAGCTTTTGCCAGAGAAAGGGGAAACTTCGCACTAGGTTCTCACACACAGAAACACTAACGTCATTGCCACTTACACTTCTATTTGCTCTGAGGAGGCAGATGATGGAAAGTCGCTATTCCTAGGGCATGTAGATCATTATAATGCTGTGGGAGATGTGTCTGGAACAGGGGAACTTGGAGCAGACAGGGAAAACATCATGACTGAGTTCATTAGACAAGTCAGAATCTGACTCAGCTGTTTTTTTTTTTTTTTTGAGACGAAGTCTCACTCTATTGCCCAGGCTGGGGTGCAGTGGTGCAATCTCGGTGCGGCTCACTGCAACTTCCGCCTACCGGGTTCGAGCGATTCTTGTGCCTCAGCCTCCCCAGTAGCTGGGGCTACAGGCACACGCTACCATGCCCGGCTAATTTTTGTATTTTTTTGTTGTAGACATGGGGTTTCACCATCTTGGCCAGGCTGGTCTCGAACTCCTGACCTCAGATGATCCACCTGCCTCGGCCTCCCAAAGTGCTGGGATTACAGGCATGAGCCACCAAGTCCAGCCTGACTCAGCTCTTTTGAAACGGATCAATAATACCTGGTTTGTTGCTTGCAGCTATTTACATTAGCTAGCTATGCAATAACGCAGTACAATTTTCTGTTTTCTCCTAAGGTTCAGTCCAATTTTAAAAAACTAAACAAATAGGCCGGGCGCGGTGGCTCATGCCTGTAATCCCAGCACTTTGGGAGGCTGAGGCGGGCGGATCATGAGGTCAGGAGATTGAGACCATCCTGGCTAACACGGTGAAACCCCGTCTCTACTAAAAATACAAAAATTAGCTGGGTGTGGTGGTGGGTGCCTGTAGTCTCAGCTACTCAGGAGGCTGAGGCAGGAGAATGGCATGAACCAGGGAGGCAGAGCTTGCAGTGAGCCAAGATTGCACCACTGCACTCCAGCCTGGGCGACAGAGCGAGACTCCGTTTCTTAAAAAAAAAAAAAAAAGAAAGAAAAAAAAGAAACAAATGAAGCATTTTTTGTTTTTAGTGTCAGAAATCTAGGCTCAAACCAAGTTTCTGGATATGTTAATAAAAGTTGACCTCACCTGTGCCCTCAAATAGGACAAACCATTTGCTAAATTCACATTAAATTTACACATTCCTAGCAGGGCGCAGTGGCTCATGCCTGTAATCCCAGCACTTTGGGAGACGATGGCAGAAGTTTGAGACCAGCCTGGCCAACATGGTAAAACCCCATCTCTACTAAAAATACAAAAATTAGTCAGGCATGGTGGTGCACACCTGTAGTCCCAGCTCCTCAGGATCTGGGAGTGAGCCCAGATCACGCCACTGTACTCCAGTCTGGGTGACAGAGCGAGACTCTATCTAAAAAAAAAAACCAAAAAAACCCAAAACTGCGCATTTCTTTTTATGTATTATTAAATATTTAAGGTACACAGTGGTATCAAGAATGGACATTGATCTACTTGTCACTCAGCTTAAAAAATGAAACATCAACAATGCAGTTGAAGCCCCCTGTGCACCCTTCTCCAATTGTATCCTTCTCCTGCCTCCCTGCTGCCGTCATTTCCAGGTCAATGAGTTTGATGTGGAACATTCCTTTTTTTTTTGAGACAGAGTCTTACTCTGTTGCCCAGGCTGGAGTGCAGTGGTGCAATCTCAGCTTACTGCATCCTCTGCCTCCCAGGTTCAGTGATTCTCCTGCCTCAGTCTCCTGAGTAGCTGTGGTTACAGGCGAACGACAACACGCCTGGCTAATTTTTGCATTTTTAGTAGAGATGGGGTTTCGCCATGTTGGCCAGGCTAGTCTTGAACTCCTGACCTCAAGTGATCCACCTGCCTCAGCCTCCCAAAGTGCTGGGATTACAGGCATGAGCCACCATGCATGGCCTCTTCAGACTTTTATTATATATGTTAAATATGCCCAGTAATATATAATTTCTGCGTATTTAAAATTTGTACATAAATGACATTATAACTGTTCTTCTGTAATTTGTATTTTCTCTTAAATACGTTTGTAAGATCATCCATGTTGATACATGTAACTCCAGTTTTTGTCTACCAACATTTTTGGTAACTGCATACTTGCTAATTCACATAATTATGTTATGAACATTCTCATATGTAGTTGAGTTATGCGTATGTAAGAGTTCCTTTTTTTTGTTTATTTTTAAGACAGACTCTTGCTCTGTCACCCAGGCTGGAATGCAGTGGCACGACTTCGGCTCACTGCAACCTCTGCCTCCTGGGTTCGAGTGGTTCTCGTGCTTCAGCCTCCCAAGTAGCTGGGATTACAGACACGCGGCACCGCACTCAGCTAATTTTTGTATTTTTAGTAGAGACAGGTTTCACTATGTTGGCCAGGCTGGTCTTGAACTCCTGGTCTCATGTGATCTGCCCACCTTGGCCTCCCAAAGTGCTGGGATTACAGGCGTGAGCCACTGTGCCTGGCCTGTAAGAGTCCTTTAAAGCATGGATTGGCAAACCGTGGTCTGGCCTGTGGACCTTCCACCTTTTTTTTGTATGACCCAGACACTAAGGTGGTTTTTACATTTCTGAATGGCTTTTAAAAATGGAAAGACTAATATTTTATGACACATGAAAATTCAAGTTGCAGTGTCCATAAGTAAAGTTTTATTGGAACAGCCATGCTCATGCATTTATATATTACCTAAGGCTGTTTTCAGGCCTAGTGAGTAGTTGTAACAGAGACTGGCTGGTGTTCAAAGCCTAAAATATCTGATATCTAATTCTATGCAGAAAATGTTTGCTGATTACTGCTCTAGTGTGTATGTGGAATGAAATTGCTGGGTTCCGCATATTCATTTTTTGCTGTCTTATCAGTTAGATCTATTTTTTAAAAATGCAAAACTCTATAATCTGTTGCATCAGATTATATTTTCTAAAACCCTTTTTTCTTTCCTTTTTTTTTTTGAAATGAGGGCTCACTATGTTGCCCGGGGTGGATACAAATTCCTGGGCTTAAGCTATCCTCCTGCCTCAGTCTCCCAAGTAGCTAGGACAACAGGCATGTGCCAGCCTGCCCAGCCTTTCTGAAGCTCTTAAACAAATATAAAAAGAACTCTCTGGATCTTATGTTTTCATTTTGTTTAAGTAATGAGCTTTAAACACATCCTTGTATAGTTTCTTTCCCTCTCACTCCAGTGGTCCTGATTGGTGTAGTGGTAAGGAATACCCATTAGGTGTATCTTCCTTTGGAGTGGAGAAAAGACTAGGAAAATAACAGACTCGTATAATTTTTTAACTTCCTTTCAAGATCTTTTTTTTTTTTTTTTCAGATGGAGTTTCGTTCTTGTTGCCCAAGCCAGAGTGCCATGGCACAATCTCAGCTCACTGCAACCTCCCGCTCCCAGGTTCAAGCAGTTCTCCTGCCTCAGCCTCTAGAGTACCTGGGATTACAGGCATGTGCCAACACGCCTGGCTAATTTTTTGTATTTTTAGTAGAAGCGGAGTTTTACCATGTTAGCCAGGCTGGTCTCGAACTCCTGACCTCAGATGATTCGCCCGCCTCAGCCTCCCAACATGCTGGGATTACAGACACGAGCCACCGCTCGGTCCAAGATCTCTTTTATTTATTTATGTATTTATTTATTTATTTTGAGACGGAGTCTTGCTCTGTCGCCCAGGCTGGAGTGCAGTGGCACAATCTCGGCTCACTGCAACCTCTGCCTCCCAGGTTCATGCCATTCTCCTGCCTCAGCCTCCCGAGTAGCTGGGACTACGGGCGCCTGCAACCACGTCTGGCTAATTTTTTTTTTTGTATTTTTAGTAGAGACGGGGTTTCACCATGCTAGCCAGGATGGTCTCGATCTCCTGACCTCGTGATCCGCCCATCTCGGCCTCCCAAAGTGCTGGGATTAGGTGTGAGCCACCACACCCGGCCCAAGATCTCTTTTAAATACCCAAGAATAAGTCATCTAAAAAACGCAAGTGTTGGTCACTGGCTTTTATCGGTCACTGACTTTTCTGCCCTCTACTAGAATACAGAGTCCATAAAGACAGCAATTTTTGTCTACTTTTGTTGTTACTTGTAAAAATGCCTAGCATGTAGTAGATGCTCAAGGAATATTTATTAGTTGAATGAATTTGAAGAACTCCACTCATCTGGATGAAAACTTGAAATTCACCGAACTATTTGGACATAATACATTAATATTTAACAATACTGTATTTGGAATTATGGAAGGCACTTCCTGTTTTCTTTTTTTTTCTTTTTTTCTTTTTTTTTTGAGATGGAGTTTCGCTCTTATTGCCCAGGCTGTAGTGCAGTGGCTCAATCTTGGCCCAATGCAACCTCTGCCTCCTGGGTTCAAGCGATTCTCCTGCCTCAGCCTCCCGAGTAGCTGGGATTACAGGTGTGGACCACCACCCCTGGCTAATTTTTTGTATTTTTGGTAGAGATGGGGTTTCATCATCTTGGCCAGGCTGATCTTGAACTCCTGACCTCATGATCCGCCCGCCTCGGCCTCCCAAAGGGCTGGGATTGCAGGCGTGAGCCACTGTACCCAGCCAAAAAGGTTTTTAAAAAATTACTTTATTGAGGTAAAATTCACATGTGAAAATATTTCTATTTTTACATTTTGGAAGACTGTATTATTTGATTGGGAAAAGATAGATGGGCTGTGCATGTTTATTTTTTGTTTTTGAATTTTTTTGTTACTCCATACCCTGAAGAGTCCCTTATTGTTGATTCCCAGGGCTGAGGACTAACATTTTTTTTTTTTTTTTTTAATTAGCGCTGGTTTCTATGGGATGCAAACTTTTCTCTAATAGCTGAAAGCAGAGGCTTCTGGGTGCTTTCACATTTCTTCTTTCTTCACGGTTTTAAAAGAGCGCCTTGCCTCCTCTGTGTGTCGTTATGCGTACTGGAGTACAGAATAGAAAATGCAAAACAAGACAGCCGTACAGGAGGTTTTTCTTTTTAAAGGAGTTGACAGACAAATGGCACAGAGTTCACTGTTCTTGCCAGCTGAGAGTTTAGCTTCCAGAAAGCACTACTTTAGGGAACAAGTGAAGCAGTGTGGAGGGCCTGAAAGGCTTCATTGACACAGCAGCCGGGAGGCTCTTGTAGCGCATTGTGTGGGGTGCGGTGCCTTCGGAAACCAGCTCTTGAGATGTCTACACCCCCAACATCCCCAACGCTGAAAACATTAGGGTTTTTTTTTTTTTTTTGGTTGTTTTTTGTGTGTTTTGTTTTTTGCCATTATACTTGGTTTTCCAAGTGAGATCCCTGGAAAGGTATTTGCTTTTATTTGTTTTTGTTTATTAGTTTCCTCTGTGTGTCAGTCAGTTCTTCGCATGGTCACTTGGCTTACTTGGTAGGAACATGGGGGATCCAGGTGGTGGGGCCGAGGCAGTTTCCCCAACAAATCACTGGTACAACATGAATGTGTTTGTTTTCTGAATGAGAATCTAAGTGCTGCCACCAAAAAAGGTGTACTGGGGTAGGAGAAATAAGGTGAATTTGAAGCCAGCAATTGAAATCATTATTGATAGTTTCCTAGTTTTCCTGAAGGCTGATCTGGAGAGACGGAAGTCTAAGCTAAGGAATAATAGATCTGTACCAGTGAAGGTGTAGAATCACTTGCAGGCTCTGAGGGTCTGTCCCAGGGAAGACCCAACGATCCGTGGCGTGTTGGTTTGGTATAGAAAGGCCAGGGCCAGGCAAGTTCTTCATCCGTGGTTTTTATTCAGGTATTAATAGAGCTCCTAGTATGTGTCTGGCCTTGAGAAGGGATGTGGCTTGTGTTCCTGCACTTTGAGGGGTTTCGAGTCATAAACCCATAGACCATGGAAGATCCTTAGAGATCAGCAGTCCTCCTCTTACTCTGTGGGGAGCACTGAGGCCCAGAACGTTGGCTTGCTCAAGGTTACACAGAGAGTTAGTGGTAGCCTCTTGAGAGGCCAGAGCTTTTTTCTGAGACAGAGTCTCGCTCTGTTGCCTAGGCTGGAGTGCAATGGCCTGATCTCGGCTCACTGCAACCTCCGCCTCCCAGGTTCAGGCGATTCTCATGCCTCAGTCTCCCGAGTATCTGGGATTACAGGCACCTGCCATGACGCTCGACTAGTTTTTCTATTTTTAGTAGAGACAGGGGTTTCACCATGTTGCCCGGGCTGGTCTCGGACTCCTGAGCTCAGGTGATCCACCCGCCTCAGCCTTCCAAAATGCTGGGATTATGGGCATGAGCCACTGCGCCTGGCCTAGAAGCCAGATCTTTTTACTCCCAGTTTTATATTTTTCCATTCAACTTCCATTGAAAATGCCTCATAGTTGTTAGAGAACAGTTCAAGAGAATATATAATTCAGTGTTAAAATCGAATAATCAACTGCTACTGCATAGGGGGAGAGTTCATTGTTCACTGGAGCTATCTGGAAGTGTGACAGATTTTGAAGAATGGGAATGGTGTGGACATTCCAAAAGGACCACAAAACCTTGTCTCTGTTCTGTGTTGTTTGGGGATGTCCATGAAGAAATGTATAACCCTCAATCCAAGTGTGAAGCCTTTGCACATGCTGTGGGAGCAGGTATGTTCAGGGAGTGCCCCTGCTGAGCATCCTGCAGACTGACAGGGAGACAGGCATATTGGCTAGAGACCACTCTCTCCCCAAGCAAAACCAAAGCAAGGTGGGGTGGAGGACCCAGGGTGGGAGGGGAAGTGAAGTCCAAGTGATTTACAGGTTTCCAAGTAGGCTTGGAAAGCCATTACACATTTGAGGATGAACCTGGGTCACTAGAATTTTGACTCCATGACAGAAGGGGCCTTTGTGGAGGTCTTGAGGTAAAGAATACGAGTCGCCTCTCAACTTCTGCATAGCTGCTAGAAGTTAGTTCTCAATCTTAAAGTTCGTTCTTTTTCTAGAGGATTGCTGAAAGCAAAAGTAACAGTCTTAACCATCTGCCACTTAAATAAGAGGAGATTTATTGCTTTTTAATGGAAAGGATGCTTGTTCCAACAGAAGGGTACGACTCAGAGAAGCAAGCCTGGCTGGGCATAGTGGCTCACGCCTGTAATCTCAGGACTTTGGGAGGCCGAGGTGGGTGGATCACCTGAGGCCAGGAGTTCAAGACCAGACTGACCAACATGGCAAAACCCTATCTCTACAAAAAAAATACAAAAAATAATTAGCTGGGCGTGATGGTGCACCTGTATAGTTCCACTACCCGGGAGGCTGAGGCACGAGAATTGCTTGAACCTGGGAGGTGGAGGTTGCAGTGAGCCGAGATTGCACCACTGCACTCCAGTCTGGGCAACAGAATGAGATTGTCTCAAAAAAAAAAAAAGCAGCTGCAGCTTCATCTCTTTGGCCTCCCTGAGCATATATTTTGGTTACTGCTCTGCTGTCAAGCTGTGGAGTAGTGGGGATCCCTAAAGAGCAAACAGCATGCAGTATGGCTGGAGTTTAGAGCATGGGGCGGCCCTGAGGTGTCTATAAGGGGAATGGAGAGGAAGGACAAGGCTAAAGAAAGAAGCGGCTAGGATCACAGAGGCCCTGTAAACTGTGTTAAAGAAGGTGGACTCTAACTCAAGGGCAGTGGGGACTATAAATATCAGATTTTAAATTTTACTTTTTTTTTTTTGGATACGGAGTCTTGTTCTTGTTGCCCAGGCTGGAGTGTAATGGCGCGATCTCGACTCACTACAACCTCCACCTCCCATGTTCAAGCAATTCTCCTGCCTCAGCTTCCTGAGTAGCTGGGACTACAGGCGCCCACAACCATGCCTGACTAATTTTTTTTTTTTTTTTTTTTTTGGTATTTTTAGTAGAGATGGGGTTTCATCATGTTGGCCAGGCTGGTCTTGAACTCCTGACCTCAGGTGATATGCCCGCCTCGGCTTCCTAAAGTGTTGGGATTACAGGTGTGAGCCACCACGCCAAGCCAGATTTAAAATTTCAGATCACTCTGATTGCAGTGTGGGCATACGAAACAGTAGAGTTAGTGACACTAATTAGAAGACTGTTGCAGTCGTTGAAGAGAGAGAGGTTGATGGCCTGAACCTGTAGACGCAAAACCACGAGTAGCAATGTTGGCACTCAGGGCAAACAACTCAAAATTGACCTTCAAACAGCTCTGTAATGCAGGATAGAGCTTGCAGGCAGGTGTGACTGGTAATATGCCTTTTGATAGTTTTCAGTTTAAATAGTCTGGATAACCAGGTGCTATTCTTTTTAAACAATTATGTTTTAAAGGAAAACATGCCCCTGAGATTTTGGAATTCAGGAGCAAAGCATGGTTCACTCCTGTAGTTGGGCTGGGGCAGAGGCAGTGGGAAGCGGGTGGTAATCAGATTTGGGAGATATTTAGGAAGTAGGGTGGACAAGTAAAGCTTTTGATAGAAAAACATATTTAGTTAAAGTTGTTTTGTTTCATTTGAATTGAATTAGTAATATATGCCATGGTAAAATTCAAACAGCACTAAAGGCATGCAATGAAGTGTCTCCTTTGGCTGGGCACGGTGGTTCACACCTGTAATCCCAGCACTTTGGGAGGCTGAGGAGGGTGAATCATGAGGTCAGGATATTGAGACCATCCTGGCTAACACGGTGAAACCCTGTCTCTACTAAAAATACAAAAAATTAGCCAGGTGTGGTGGCGGGCGCCTGTAGTCCCAGCTACTCGGGAGGCTGAGGCAGGAGAATGGCGTGAACCCGGGAGGCAGAGCTTGCAGTGAGCTGAGATCGCGCCATTGCACCCCAGCCTGGGCGACAGAGCGAGACTCTGTCTCAAAAAAAAAAAAAAAAAAAAAACTGTCTCCTTAACCAGAGTCAGCCATTCTTAACAGTTATTGTGTATTCTAGAGCTTTTTGTGCCACTGTAAGCCTATATTTAATTTTTATCTTTTATAAAAATTGGAACATACTATACACTTTGCTCTTCCCTTTACTAATTCACTTAACATTGTATTTTGGCAGTCTTGCTACATCTATTTTTGGTTTTGTTTTTAAAGAGACAGGGCCTTGGTCTATCGCTCAGGCTGGATTGCAGTGGTGCAATCATAGCTCACCGTAACCCCAGACTCCTAGGCTCAAGGGATCCTCCTGCCCCTGCCTCCAAGTAGCTAGGACTAACTTGGGGTGTGCCACCATGCCCAAATAATTTTTAAAATTTTTAGAGAGATGGGATCTCCCTATGTTGCCCAGGCTTGTCTCAAACCCTGGCCTCAAGTGACCTCCTGCATTGGCCTCCCAGAGCGTTGGGATTACAGGTGTAAGCCACCATGTCCTGCCTACTTTGCTCTTTTGAATAACTATTTAATAGTCCGTTGTTTGAATGTGCATTCTCACTATTTATTTAAACTAGTCTTTTTTTTGTTTGTTTGTTTGAGACAGGGTCTCGTGTTTCTCAGGCTGGAGTGCAGTGGCGTGATCTCAGCTCACTGCAACCTCCGGCTCCTGAGGTCAAAGTATCCTCCCGCCTCAGCCTCCTGATTAGCTGAGACTACAGGTGTGTGCCATCACACCCAGCTAATTTTTGTATTTTTTTTGTAGAGTTGGAGTTTCACCCTGTTGCTCAGGCTGGTTTCAAACTCCTGGGCTCAAGCGATCCACCTGTCTCAGCCTCCCAAAGTGCTAGGATTACAGGTGTGAGTCACCACAACCAGCCAAATTGGTCTCCAAATTGATGTACATTGGGGCTGTTTCTAATTTTTGATATTTGAGTTAGATTTTTTAAAATTAGATTTTAAATTGAGGGAAGAGACACAAAATAATGAAGGAAGAATTCTAGGTGGTGAAAAAGATTTATACATAAACAGAGACCACTAGTGTCTTTGTGTCTGACGGACTACTCTTGACTCTTCTAGGCCGTAGGATGAACATATTTATGAGGAGGGAGGTGGGAGAGTAATGGGTGTTTCTGCAGACCCTTGAGTCTATGTGTAGAACTGGGATGTGACTTAGGAACTGGGCATGTCTAACAGGGTCAGAGTGAAGCTGTCCATAGCCACTTCTTCTCCAATTAAAGATCTTTCAGGGGAGCAGGCTGCCACAGCTGTGAACATTGATCACACTCCGCTTCGGTAAAAATGCCTTCCTGCCTGTGCACAGACATCACCCTGTTGTATCCTAAATCCACCTGTTGTCATAGTTGTTTCTCTGGGCACCCCAGCCATAGTAAGAAATATGAAGTATTGGCTGGGCGCAATGGCTTAGGCCTGTAATCCCAGCATGTTGGGAGGCCAAGACCGGTGGATCACAAGGTCAGGAGTTCGAGACTAGCCTGGCCAACATAGTGAAACCCTGTCTCTACTAAAAATACCAAAATTAGCTGGGCATGGTGGCATGTGCCTGTAATCCCAGCTACTTGGGAGGCTGAGGCAGGAGAATTGCTTGAACCCGGGAGGTGGAGGTTACAACGAACTGAGATTGTGCCACTGCACTCCAGCCTGGGCAACAGAGCATGACTCCGTCTCAAAAAAAAAAAGAAAAGACGTATTTGTGAAGTATTTGTGAAATAAAAGAAGAGGTTTGCTGGCTTGAGTAGAAAGTTGTGTCAGGGAGGAATGAGAAATGGGCCATTTGTTTAAGGCCACCCCCGACTAGCTCTTCCTTTTCTTTTCTTTTTTTTTTTTTTTTTTTGAGATGGAGTTTTGTTCTTGTTGCCCAGACTGGGGTGCAACGATGTGATCTCGGCTCACTGCAACCTCCGCCTCCCGGGTTCAAATGACTCTCCTGTCTCAGCCTTCTGAGTTACAGGCATGCGCCACCACGCCTGGATAATTTATTTTATTTTTATTTTTTTACATTTTTAGTAGAGATGGGGTTTCTCCATGTTGGTCAGGCTGGTCTTAAGCTCCCAACTTCAGGTGATCCGCTCGCCTCGGCCTCCCAAAGTGTTGGGATCACAGGCGCCCGGCCAGCTCTTCCTTTTCATGTAAGCATGCTCTTAACTTTTCTGCTGGAGCTGGAGAAATTAGTTTTACCCAAGATTATGCAGCCATTTGCCAGTTGCATAATTTTGGGTAAGTTTCAACATCTCCAAGCTTCAGTTCCCCATCAGTCAAATGGGCATCATAATTCCCACTTGGCACAGTGTTGGGAAGATTTATTGAGTCAATGTATGTGAAAGGGCCCATGTTTCATTTTACTTTTTTGCAAGGCCTTGTCAGAATGGAGTTTCTAAGGCAATATGTAATCCAACCCAAGATAATAGATACCAAAATGTTCTATTCTTTCCTGGGATGTGACTGCCAATGTTAACCTCCCATACTCTCAGCATTTGTGCTTTACTGAAACTATATCTGAAAGTTCATCGCCTTCAGGGAATTCATACAAAATTTCTTTACATTTGTATAGTACTTTATAGCTGTTAAAGAGACTTTAGCAACAATCGTCTAATTTGAACCCCCTAGCAAACCTTCTGTGGCAAGGCACATTTTATCACCATGTTACAGATAACATAAATGAGGCTCAGAGAGAATGATATAAAGAAACTGAGGGCCAGGCACGGTGGCTCATACCTGTATTCCCAGCATTTTGGGAGGCCAAGGCAGGAGGATCACTTGAGGTCAGGAGTTCAAGACCAGCCTGACCAACATGTGAAACCCCGTCTCTACCGAAAATATGAAAGTCAGGTGTGGTGGTGCATGCATGTAGTCCCAGCTACTCATGAGGCTGAGGCAGGAGAATTCCTTGAGCCCAGGAGGCGGAGATTGCAGTGAGCTGCACACCACTGCACTCCAGCCTGGGCAAGAGTGAGAGACCTTGTCTCAAAAAAAAAAAAAAAAAGATCCAGGTGCCATGTCTCATGCCTGTAATCCCAGCACTTTGGGAGGCTGAGATGGGTGGATCACCTGAGGTCAGAAGTTCAAGACCAGCCTGGCCAACACAGTGAAACCCCGTCTCTAGTAAAAATACAAAAATGAGCTGGGCATGGTGGCATGCACCTGTAATCCCAGCTACTCAGGAGGCTGAAGCAGGAAAATCACTTCAACCTGGGAGGTAGAGGTTGCAGTAAGCTGAGATCGTGCCATTGCACTCTCGCCTGGGCAACGGAGTAAGACTCGTCTCAAAAAAAAAAAAAAAAAAAAAAAAAAAAGAAAGAAATTGAGGCTCAAATAATAAACAGCAGAGACCAGGAGTAGATTACTTCTAGACTACTTCAAGACTAAAGAGATGAGAGGTAGCTTCCCTGACCTCAATCTGCCCAGGTTTGGAATTCTTGAGTCTGTCTCCCCAATCATGGTTTGCATCCTAGTAAAATGCATGCCACTTCTAAAATAATTTTTCTGTTGAAATAATAATAGCAGGCCGGGCGCGGTGGCTCACACCGGTAATCTCAGCACTTTGGGAGGCCGAGGCAGGTGGATCACCTGAGGCCAGGAGTTCGAGGCCAGTCTGGACAACATGGCGAAACCCTGTCTCTACTAAAAACACAAAAATTAGCTCAGTGTGGTGGTGGGCGCCTGTAGTCCCAGATACTTGGGAGGCTGAGGCAGGAGAATTGTTTCAGCCCGGGAGGCAGAGGTTGCAGTGAGCTGAGATGGCAGCTCAGACCACTGCACTCCAGCCTGGGCAACAGAGTGAGACTCCGTCTCAAAACAACAACAACAAAAAGAAATAATAACATCAGCAAAATACTTTATTGTTTGTAAAACACCTTAAAATTGATGGACTCATTTGATTCTTACAGTAGTCTCCTGGGTAAGTAGAGCAAATATGAGTTATTCTATTTTTCAGATGAGGAAATAGATGTTAGAATGGAGACCTGCCCAATGTCAAACAACTAAGAAGCAGAACTGGAACGGGAACCTGACTTTCTGGGCAGCAACTTCAATGCCTTCTTATAGGTTCATTATTGTTGTTATACTTTTATTATGCTTCTATTGTGCTGTGTAATTTGTTTTTAAAAATTCAAATTAGTTAACCTCTTGTAGACATTCATTGAAATACATTTGTTGAGCACCTGTGTAAACTGCTCACCATTTAGTTGGGAGAAAGGTAAATAAACAAAGTTACAAAGACAAAACATACTTTGCAATTTGGAGACTTAATAAATGTTTTTGATGACAGTGTGATGACAGCTTGTGAGTTAATAATCACAATGAAGGCTCGGCATGGTGGCTCAAGCCTGTAATCCCAGTACTTTGGGAGGTTGAGGAAGGCGGATCATGAGGTTAGGAGTTTGAGAACAGCGTGGCCAACATGGTGAAACCCCATCTCTACTAAAAATACAAAAAAATTAGCCAGGTGTGTTGGTGTGTGCCTGTAATCCCAGCTACTTAGGAGGCTGAGGCAGAAGAATGGCTTGAACCCAGGAGGCGGAGGTTGCAGTGAGCAGAGATCATGCCACTGCACTCCAGCTTGGGTGACAGAGCGAGACTCCGTCTCAAACAAACAAACAAACAAAAAAACCACAATGGACTTCTGTAAAATAAGAGAGAAAGTAGCCACATGTATATATACCCATGTGCATAAGCTCCCTCCACACACCAGTGAAATTATCTGAATTTTACATTTCAATAAGTAACTGGCACCTTCTTGGCATATTAATCTGTAGGAAATTACAGGCTATAGTGTTGTGGTATATTATCAGAGAATGTCAAGTAGATTTCGGTATTATGTTACTTTGACGTCACTGCCCGGCATTGCTTTGGTCTTTTCCTTACTACTAATATAAATTATTATTTATAATAATTTCCTTTGTAAACAACATATTCCTTGCTTGATAATAAAGACTTCACTTACTTCTGTCCTCTTGCTGTTTGGGGTCATGATTGGTGTCTGCTCACCCTTCTCGGTTCTCCAGAGCAACATGTGACCTGAAGCCAACTCGGAAAAAGAAGAAACAGGTCAAAGAAGAGAGCAAAGATTAAACAGAACAGTGTGTTTGGAGCACTCGATCTTGAATTTAAAAAAAAGCACAGGAGTACAACTCCCCTGTGTAGTGAATTGATTTTACTCAGAGAGGTCTGGCTGTGGCCCTCGGCTACTGGGAGATGATCTCTAGGCCCCTGGAATGTCCTGCCCAATAGGAATGACATTGTTTGCCTGAGGAGCTTGGCCACCATATGCTTGAATGATGTGATTTATAATGGGGGCTTTGAAACACGCCGTATCAGTTCCAGCCCCCATAGGGACTGGAGAGCAAAGGTCAGTTATGCAGGCAGCATGTGGTCAAGCTCTAGCAACGGCTCTGGACACCAAAGACTTGGGCAAGCTTTCCTGGTGGCAGCACTCGCAAGCACCGTCACACCTCGTAGCTGGGAGGGGCAGTGATGTCTGGAATTTCACAGGAGAAGGTGCCCAAAGTTTCCCGTGTGGCTCTTCCCAGACTTTGCCCTCTGGATCTCTTCCCTTGGCTGGTTCTGATGTGTACCCTTTTGCTGCAAAAAAAGTTTAATTAATTTGTCATAAGTATAGTGCTTCCCTGAGTACTGTGAGTCATTGTAGCAAATTATCAAACCTGCGGGGATAGTGGAACCAAACCCTGAACTGGCTACTGGTGTCTGAAGTGAGGGTGGCCTGGTAGAGGAGTCGTTCCTTACCCTGTGAAGTCTGGCCTGCCTCCAGGTAGTTGTGGTCAGACATCACTGCGTTCCCCAAGGCCTGCTTTTAGATTTAGATTTTGACGCTTTTTGACACTTTCTAGCTTGGTTACGTCTCTCGGCTTCATTTTTTTTTTTTTTTTTTTTTTAAGACGGATTCTCGCTCTGTTGCCCAGGCTGGAGTGCAATGGCACGATCTCAGCTCACAGCAACCTCCGCCGCCTGGGTTCAAGCGATTCTCCTGCCTGAGCCTCCCGAGTAGCTGGGGTTATAGGTGCCCGCCACCACGCCTGGCTAATTTTTTTTTTTTTGTAATTTTAGTAGAGACGGAGTTTCACCATGTTGGCCAGGCTGGTCTCAAACTCCTGACCTGCCTCGGCCTCCCAAAGTGCTGGGATTACAGGTGTGAGCCACCGCACCTGGCCAGCTTCAATTTTTCTAATCCTTAATTTGGGGATCATACTTGTCCTATTTTCTTCACAGGGTTAATTATGAAGATCAAAAATTAAATAGTGTATGTGTGAGAGAGCTATTGATAGCAAACAAGAACATGATATCTAAAACTGTAAAGGACCATCAAAAGGTATTACTTTTATTACAATGGAACTAAATGGTGGAGATAATGTGGTGAGGTACATGTGTTAGGTAAGGCTTTCTTCAATCATTCATTACACAAATAAAGATCGAATTTAGGTATTGGGGAGGTAAGTCAGGGCCCTGCTCTGTGGGGGCTTCTATTCTACTCAGGGAGAGAGAAAATGAAGAGGCAACTGAGGAGAATAATTAGACTGTGATCACTCTTGTGAGGGAAGCAGAATGATAAGGTAACAATTCTGTTGGAAGGGGTGCCTCTCAAGACAGAGTGGCCAGAGAAGGCTCCTAAGAACTGATGTTTGAATAAAGAAGTTAAAAAAGAGAACAAGGGTATTTAGGCAGAAGGAATAGCAAAGGCAAAGGCCCTGAGGTGGGAAAGAGCTTGGTGTATGTACAGAACAGAGAAGAGATCTGTGTGTCTGGCTTGGGGATAAGGTTGGAGATATGCATGAGTCAGAAGAAGAAGGGTCCTTTTTTTTTCTTTTCTTTTTTGAGACAAGGTCTCACTCTGTCGCACAGGCTGGAGTGCAGTGGGACAATCTCGATTCACTGCATCCTTGACCTCCCCAGCTCAAGTGATCCTCCCACCTCAGCCTCCCAAGTAGCTGGGACAATAGGTGTGCGCCACCATGACTGGCTATTTATTTGTATTTTTAGTAGAGATGGGGTTTTGTCATGTTGCCCAGGGGTGGGGCAAGTTCCTGGGATCAAGCTATCTGCTCGCCTCAGCCTCCCAAAGTGCTGGGATTACAGGCATGAGCCACTGTGTTTGGCAGAGAAGGGCCTTATTTGCCAGAGAAAATATTTGGATTTTTAAGAGTGACATGAAGTGAGGGTGGTTTTAAGTAGGCAAGTGAGATGAACTGCTTTAAGAAGACACTCCAGGCTGGGCACAGTGGCTCACACCTGTAATCCCAGCACTTTGGGAGGTGAAGGTGGGCGGATCACCTGAGGTCGGGAGTTCGAGACCAGCATGACCAACATGGAGAAACCTTGTCTCTACCAAAAAAAAAAAAAAAAAAAAAAAAAAACAAAATTAGCTGGGCGTGGTGGCACATATACCTGTAATCCCAGCTACTTGGGAGGCTGAGGCAGGACAATCGCTTGAACCTGGGAGGCGGAGGTAGCAGTGAGCCATTGCACTCCAGCCTAGGCAACAAGAGCAAAACTCTGTCACACACACAAAACAAAAACAAAAACACCCACATACATACAAGAAGATACTCCAGCTGCTGAACGGGAATGAGGGGAGGCAGGGAGACCTCACCAGGAGACTATGTAGGGAAGGAGCTGGCTGAGGAGAGATGGAGAAATGGTCATATTCCAGCTATGCTTTAAGGTAGAACCAAAAAGCCTTGCTGATGGACTCCAGATGTTGGGGATGGGGTAGGCAAGAGGAAGAAAGATTTGTCAGCTGCCTCCTCTGGGAAGCAGATGCTGAATGAGGAGTGTAAGAGGCCTAAAAGGGAGTGCCTATGAGAGGGGACAGGAAGCAGGGTTCAGCAAGGAGAGCCTCAGACTGAAATGCAGATAGACTCTTGGGCAACATATTGGGGAACTCCAGAGCAAATGTGTTTCATTAGAGGGGTTTGCATAGGGCAGAAATGTCCAGGCCCTAAGAGCCCCTCTACTCTGTTCAGTCACCGGCCAGGGCCTGCTGAGAGGAGTGTGCCTTGATTGGAAAACTGAGACAGATCCCTCAGCACTAACAGCTGGGGCTGACAGCTAACTGTCCTCCTTGCAGTTGTGCAGCAAGTTCTTTCTTGAAGACAAATCCAAGTGAGGCACCTTCATGGCTACCACAGTCTTCCTTTTGTACCATGTGGATCTACATTTCCACATACGTCGAGGGGTAGCTCTTCCGGGGTTTCAGTGGGCTCTTTTCTTGAAGGGACTTAGATAAGGGAGAAGGGAGGTCAGTGGGATAACCACAGGCTGTTGCTGCAGTTGATCTTGCAATAGGTAACATCATTTCCCTCCTCCATTATCCATTCTAAATTCCACTCTCCCTCTCTGCTAGAGATGACACCACTGTCATTTCTGCTGGTCTTGATAGCTTACCAAGCGGTGTAGCACAACCCTGATTCCTCAGAGGCTCTGAGTCCCTGATCACTTCACCCTTCACAGGCTGGGCTGCACTTGCCATTCAGGTTACCACTGGACATGAAGAGTACCAAGAGATGCCCAAGTGGCTCACCTGAGTTTCACACATATTCCTTCCTGCCTTATTGTCCAAGAGCAGTTCTAGCTCCTTTTGTTGATCAGGCTCCATCCATATCCCTGCCCCAGGCTCAAATAGAGCTTCATCCTCTAGAATACAGGCTGGAGCAGTATTCCCAGGCGTGGAATATGTTTGCCGCCAGAACCCTCCAGGCATTGTAGTTCCTTCTTTGTGCATGCAAGATGCAGCATTTTGTCTTTTGTTTCATAGGCAATGATCTAGTATGCCCTTGACCACTGGATTCCAAAAAACTTTATGGAAGGGGCAAGTCCTGGAATCTTCAGAGAGTTTATGTCTTTTTCTAGACTGCATGTATCTTCCCGAGGCTTTCAGGTGCCAGCTACCTCTTGCTATTCTCCCAAATTAGCCTAATGTCATTGATGAATGGAGCATTGTGATACTCTGTGGGAAGTATCATGACATAGATTGGGAGAGTTAACAACAACCCTAGGGGTGGGGGGAATCTAAACGAATATTGTCATCCAGCCCATGTGAATGCTGTTTCTGATTCTCTTTCCTGATCGAGATAAAGAAGAATGAATTTGCCAAATCAATGGCCAAATGTCATGTACTTGAAGCCATATTTATATATTCTAGCAATGATACCACACCCAGCATGATCACTCGAGGCTTGAGCTGAGCTGGGAATCGTCTAGGGTTATTTCCAAGGATCCATGTTTTTTCTGCAGGGGCCAGGCTGGTGAATTAAACAGAGGTATGATACAGACCATGATCCTTGCATCCTTGAGGTACTTAAGGGTGGCAATGATCTCTATCTTCCATCTGGCATGAGATATTATTTTGTATTTGCTATCTTGGCTGGGTGAAGGGGAGAGGGACACAATTTCAGAGGCTTCCACTGACCTTACCCACCATGATAGCTCTTATAGCATAAAGCAGGGGCCCCACATGGGGGCTTCCTCAACTGCTGAATATACCAATCCCAGTTATACATTCAGGGACTGGGGCAATGACACCAGGTGTGGCCAGAGCCCTGGTGGACCCACTTGAAGCTGGACATCAGCCAGAATCCCCATTTTACCTGACCTATAACCCGTCATTGTAACAGGGGCCATTATGACATTTCGGGTCTTTGAATATCAGTGCCATTCAGACCCCGTGTCTAGTAGTCTTCAACATGTCTGGATATCCCTCCTCTCCCAGGTGACAGTCACCCAGGACTGGTGGAATTATTACAGTGCACACTTGCTGTGATGTTGCAAGGACCTTCCTCTTGGGGACTCTGCCACATTTTCCATTTCAGGTCTGAAAAATGTTGCAGGTCTAGGAAATGAGAAGGAAGCATTACTTTTTTTCAGTGTTCTTAAAACATATATTTTATTTTAAATTGTGATAAAAACATAACATTTTTAACTGGGTGTGGTGGTGCATGTTTGTAGTCCTAGCTACTTGGGAGGCTGAGGTGGGAGGATCACTTGAACCCAGGAGGTCAAGTTTGTGGTGAGCAGAGATAGTGCCACTGCACTCCAGCCTGGGCAACAGAGTGAGACCCCGTCCCCAAAAAAGAAGAAAACCACACACAAAACAACATTGATCACCTTACCAATTTGTAAGTGTACAGTTCCACAGTTTTAAGTATATTCACAGTGTTGTGCAGCTGAGCTCTAGAGCTGCTCATCTTACAACACTGACACCCCATACCCATTAAACAACAACTCCAAATTTCTCCCTGCCCCTGGCTCCTGGCAACCACCATTCCACTTTATGTTCCTATGAATCCGACTGCTTTAGATGTCTCATATAAATAAAATCATACAGTATTTTTGTCTTTTTGTGACTGGTGTGTTTCAGTTAGCATAATATCCTCAAGGTTCATCCATGTTGTAGTATGTGACAGGACTTTCTTCCTTTTTAAGGCTGAATAATGTACATTTCCCATTTTATTTATTCTTTCATCCATCAATGGACACTTGCGTTGCTTCCACCTGTTGGCTGTTGTGAATAACGCTGCTGTGAATATGGGTGTGCAAATATCTCAAGACCCTGCTTTCAATACTTTTGAAGTGGGATTGCTGGATCATATGGTAATTCCATTTTTAAGTTTTTCGGAACACTCAGACTGTTTTCCACAGCAGCTCACCATTTTACATTTCCACCAATACTGCACAAGGCTTCCAATTTCTCTGCTTCAAGACTTTTTACGGGGGCAACTGTGCTCAGCCTAATCTTGCATTTGTTTGATTTGCTCTTGTTGGCTGTTAATTTTATCCCTAGGGATATCATGTTCTAGTAATCAACTTAATTTCCCCTTGACTGACTGACTGATTTATTTATTTATTGAGACAAGGTCTCACTCTGTCACAAGGATGGAGTGCCATGGCACCAGCCTAGGAGGCTCACTGCAGCCTCCAACCCCTGGGCTCAAGAGATCCTCCCACTTCAGCCTCCTAAGTAGCTGGAACTACAGGCACATGCAACTATGCCTGGCTAATTAAAACATTTTTTTTTTTTTTTTTTTAGAGACAGGTCTTACTATGTTGCCCAGATTGGTCATGAATCCCTGGCCTTAGGTGATCCTCCCACCTTGCACTGGGATTACAGGCATGAACCGCACCTGGTCTTGACCGGCTCTTTGACTTTGCTGGTCATTAAGAGAATTGTGACCTCCTGGCTTCTATTGTTGCCACCTGGCCTTTATTGCTTGGCACTGGGGAGGGGATTGGTTATTTCCATTGCTATCAATAATCTCAGCTTTGTTATGACCTCTCCTATCTTCATCCCTGGCCTACGGAGGGGAGGCCCCACTGTCTGTACATCTCCCATTTTGTTTATTGATGCTGGTACCACCCTCACCAATGCCACAGTAAAGGATGTGTGCCTTCCATGGAACATAATCCCATGGTGAGTCTTTAGACCTCAAATAATACATTCCAACACGTCCACTTTCCTAAACTTTTAAATTTCTTCCTCCACTGCTGATGTGGAGGAAGCATTGAAATTCAAGCATTTCAATTGTGCTGCATGGGTTATTACTTTTTCAAGGCTTTTAGGAGCACACTAATATTCATATATCTGAACTATTTTGTGGGGTCCTTGCTGGAGTGTAAATCCTGTATCCCAAGAAAGTGCCCCCAAATTAAGAAACTTTCTTATCCAGGTTTCTATTCTGATATTCTCAAAACTCTAGGTCCGGCTGGGCATAGTGGCTCACGCCTGGAATCCTAACACTTTGCAAGGATGAGGCAGGTGGATCACTTGAGGTCAGGAGTTCGAGACCAGCCTGGCCAACATGGTGAAACCCCGTCTCTACTAAAAATACAAAAATTAGCCGGGCGTGGTGACAGGTGCCTGTAATCCCAGCTACTTGGAAGGCTGGGGCACAAGAATCGCTTGAACCCGGGAGGCGGAGGTTGCAGTGAGCCAAGATTGTGCCACTGCACTCCAGCCTGGGTGACAGAGCGAGGGAGACTGTCTAAAGAAAAAAACAACAGGTGGGGAGTGGTGGCTCACACCTGTAATCCCAGCACTTTGGGAGGCTGAGGTGGTCTGATCACGAGGTCAGGAGATTGACACCATACTGGCTAACATGGTGAAACCCCATCTCCTCTAAAAATACAAAAAATTAGCTGGGTGTGGTGGAGTGTTGCCTGTAATCCCAGCTACTCGGGAGGCTGAGGCAGGAGAATTACTTAAATCCAGGAGGCAGAGGTTGCAGTGAGCAGAGATAGTGCCACTGCACTCCAGCCTGGGGGACAGAGCAAAACTCCATATCAAAAAACAAAAAAAATTCTAGGTCCATGGGCACCTCCCCTGCTCCTGCTCCTACATGCTGGGTTTAGTTCCTTTCTTCCTTGTAAGGCCCAGCACGTTCTTGGCTCTGAATTACATTGTGACTTATGCTCAGTTATTCTGGCAGCCAGAAGAGGAGATGGGGCCGATCTGGAGGGACACTCCTGTTATGTTTCAGGGAGAGATCTCTGCGTTGCCTTTCCTGGGCAGCAGGTGGTGCTGGCTCTTAACAGAGAGGGGTGGGTCCTCTTAGCAGGGTATGTGGGGTCAGAGGATCCTGGGAACCAAAATTTTCAGGGATCTCCACCATCCAACGTACCAGATGTCCCCATTCTGTGTGTTGGAATCCCAGCCCAAGTTTTCTCAGCCAGGGCCTTGATCTTGACAGGGCGGATCTACCTTGGCTAAGGGTTCTAGCTACCTGCCTCAGCCTACCTCAGCTACCTGCCTTGTAGATGAAACTACAAGACCCTTTAAGGCCTAGGCACTGGAACGTACACAGTACATGTTCTTTGTTCTATTGGGCAAAACAAGTCACTGGCAAACCCAGATTCAAGCAGCAGTTGAAGAGAGAGCAACTCAAAAGGCAGAAACAGCGAACTCATATTGCAAAGGAGCATGGAGGGGGGCTGGTTCACTGAGGATCATTTAGTCACCTATTACATTTATCGTACATTTAAGATGCATGTTAGATACCCAGGTAAAGATGTCAAGTTGGCACTTAGCTCTAAGTGCTAGTTTTTGAAGCTCCTGGTTGCTATCAATTTCTGAGTTCTATCTTTTACTGTTCTTCCATTGCAGGCGATCCCTTTGCTACCAAAGAAGCCCTTGGCCCTCACACTTAGTTTCAGTTGTTTGCTAACGGCCTTTCCTTCTCTCTGTACGATACCAGTGCAGCTGAGTAACAGCCAATTCCTTTGTCATTGTGTGCTTTGTTCTCCTGTGCATTTTTGGTGTGTTTTAATTTTAATGTTAAAAATGGACACACTGTAATTGTACATCCTTATGGGGTACAATTTACCTCTGTACTTTTCAAAGGCCTGAATCGTTTCACTGGCCAGGTGGTCCCTGCCATTAGCTCATTCTCATAAATTACCACCGGTGAAAGTGTTTCTTGCTGGAGACTGTTCTGGGCTCTATTATCTTTCCGTCAAATTCTGCTTGCAAACTGAAAAGTTCCTTTTTCAGTTCCTCTTTCCTGCAATGCCTTATCAATCACAGCTAAGAAAAGCCTGTTGCTACTTCTAACATTCTGCCTGGAAGTCTCTTTAGCTACCTCCAACAAATTTATTAGGTATATTTTCTAGCTCCCAAGACACCACAGGTGACAATTTTGTGAATGATTCTACCACCATATAACATGGGTGGTCTTTCTCCCGCCTCTGAGAGCAGTTTTCTCCCTGTTCATCCAGACTCTGTAACAGTCTCCTTGCTGCCCTTCTAGGCTGTCTGCTGCTGGGTCCTAAGATCAATGCCACTTGTTTCAGGTTTTAGTGAAGGCAGCATCCCACTTCCAAGAAACAATCTTTGTTCTAGTATCTATTGCTGAGTGACAAACCACCCCAAAACCTAGTGACTTAAGACAGCAATGGTTTGTTAGTTTCTCACAGTTCTGGGGGCTGACTGAGCAGCTAGTCTCTCGTCTTGCTTGTGTGCTGCTCCAGCTGTGTCTGACTGGAGGCTTGGATGCTGGGACAGATCCATGTGGTTTCATGGTCTCATAGCAAGGATGCTCGCCCAGGCTTCTTATAAGCACCTGACTTTTAAGAGAGTAAAAGTGTGGAAACTACAAGACCCTTTAAGGCCTAGGCACTGGAACGTACACAGTACATGTTCTTTGTTCTATTGGGCAAAACAAGTCACCGGCAAACCCAGATTCAAGCAGCAGTTGAAGAGAGAGCAACTCAAAAGGCAGAAACAGTGAACTCATATTGCAAAGGAGCATGGAGGGGGGCTGGTTCACTGAGGATCATTTAGTCACCTATTACATTTATCGTACATTTAAGATGCATGTTAGATACCCAGGTAAAGATGTCAAGTTGGCACTTAGCTCTAAGTGCTAGAGAGGGAAATTTAGGCTGGAGAAATAAATTTGGGACAACATATCAACATACAGATTTGGTACTTCTTGGAATCGTCTTGCCCTCAGGGTTTCCAGCTGCTGTATAAGTCTGGACTGTGCATGAGGCACGGTAATGGTGGAGTGCAGCCCTCTGCAGCCAGAGCTGGGTGGAGGCTGGGGGAAGAGGAATATTGTGTTTTTGAGTCCACTTCCCTATTTGTGCACAGAGCATTCCACTAGTGTTCTCCTCCCTGCCTCCCAACCTTGATAGAGCCAAAAACATTAGGGATGGTATTAGGACAACTGACCTGCATGCCAAGGACATAGGACAGGAGACTATGCCATTGCCTTGTTTTGCCACCTGAAGTCAGGAACCTTAGAAGAAAGGGGCTGTTTGCTGTCATGGCTTTAATATCTGGAAGAAGGGAAAGCAAGAACCGGCATGAGCCTAGTATTTTTGAAAGAAAGGGGTGATTTCTGAGCCGTCCCAAACCAGCAGGAAGGACAGGGGTGATAACCCCAACTTGCCTATAGCAGGAAGCAAAGAGGAGAAGGGATTCGGCGTCGGAGACCATGACACAGGTCAAGAGTTCTAGTGCTACTTGCTTTTCTATGAGTTCCTTTTCCTCATATTAAGTCCTTATGAAAGCCGCCTTATGTCCATGGTTTCTGTAGCTGCACCAGCCTCTACACTTCTGATAGTTCAGGAGGAGTTGGGAATCTGTATTCTCCAATTGCTCCCCAACCTTAATGCACTTAACAAGTGTGTTCTTCATACTTATTAAGCCTCCAAAATCACGTTTTTAAACTGGTCCTGCTAATTTTTGCATTCTCCCCATCCTTGCTTCCAACCCTAGGGTTGGGGTGAGGTTGGGGTGGGCCATGTACAAGACTTTCTGGCTCTATCTCTCATTTCCTGAGCAGAGCTGGGCTGCACTAATTGACCTCGAGGGTCTCAGCTGTGCTAAGTTGGGTGTTTGTTAGATCTCGTTAGGTTTGTAATTAGTGCAGGGAATCTAGGTCAGAGGCAACGGGTTGGAGTGATGGTCTCCTGGGGCATGACTAAAGGTGGGGAATAGCAAACAGGCTCCTCATTCTGTGGGTGGGGTGAGCTGGGGGAGGAACGGTGGGACTTGTGTCACACACAGAGACAAACAGACACAGGGTCACGTGCAGAAAGGCGGTCAAACTCTGCTGTGTGCGTGTGTGTGCATGAACGTGTATGATTTTCTGTGTGTGTGTGTGTGTGTGTTCGCTCCCGCATTTACTCGGGTTTCTTTCCAACCTCTCCATATATGGCGTGGCTCTAGAGCAGGCTGGGGATTGGCTGCTTCTGTTGGGAGACAGGGAGGTAGTAAGAAAGCAGAGAGAAAGGAACCCAGCGTAGGGAAGGGAGTGACGAAGTGGGGGATGGGGGGCAGTAGCTGAGCCTGAGGGTTGCAGAAGGGAGCTGGGACTGCTTGCCTGTGAGGTTTAGATAGGGGAGAGATTCTTAGAGACTCAATTTCTGGGAGAATGAGGCAGATTTACTACTGGCAGAGAGGCTGGGAGAGTGGCTGGCGAAGGAGGCGAGAGCTGTTTCCTCAGGGACAGAGCTCTAGGCTCAGCACCGCATGGTTTGTGAGAAGCAGGGCAGGAGTTACAGAAATTTGCACTTTTCTTTTCTCCCTGGTCAACCTATGCTGTGGAAATAGCAGGAAATCAACTCATCAGCGTTCCAGGCCAACACCCCAAACATTCTTCCTGACGGAGGGAGCCGGGACTGCAGTTCCTTCATCCCTTCTCAGGCCCCTGGCTAACAACCTGATGGGGAAGGACAGGAAAAGTTGAGGAAAATGTCATTGAAATGCGAATTAAGATTTCGTTCTTTACCTGCCTCTACCCCTCACCCCATCTCACCTCTGTGTCCTGGGTTCCCCCCGTCTCCCCATCCTTGGGCCTCCGGAGGGTGCTTCCCTTTGCTTCATCTGTGTAAGAAGAGAAGGGAGCAGAGCAGTTGGGAGGAGGAAGGGAGGGAGAATAAGTGCACCCTGAAAGCGTCTCGGGGCAGCTGTGTGCTGAGAAAGTTGCCCCACACAGCTACGGAGCCACCCATTTGCCACGCATCACAGTTACTGCGGGCACGAAGGGAACTATCGCAGGCAGAGGGGCTGGAATGATGGAGTGAGGAAAGAGAGGCGCTGGGAGGAAGGGAAATAAACCGTAAGCACCTTCCCATCCTCCTGTCACAGTGCCCAGGTTCAACACAAATGCTTCCTCAACAGAACTCATGCCAGCAGCCTACCACAAGGGTGCACCTTAAGCAATTTTTCTAGTGGCAAGCCTGGCTCCATGCTAAGCTCTAAAGTTCTTGAAGACCAGGGATGATGCTTTCATCCCCCTTCTGGCTCTAGGCTTCAGCACAGTACCTGGTGTGCTCTCTCCTCTGAAGAGAGAGATCGGGCACAGCCTGTGGCCTGGATCTAGCTAAGTGACAGTGACTGACCCCACAGCAGCGGCCTCATTCACACTGTGCTCCTTCCACCTGAGCTAGCAGCCCACTGCCCAGAGTCAAACCAGTAACAGTAGCTGCAGCAGTCACTTTTTGACTGACAGGCATTTTCCATATTGTCCTCACCCATCCAATAGCTCTGCAGCTTGCAGATGAAAAAAACTAATATTCGGAAAGCATGTGCCTTGCCCAGGGCCTCATAATCAAGAATTAACAGTTAGAATTTGAATCCAGATTCATCTGGTTTCAAAGCTGGGCTAATTTCACCACCCCTATGGCCTGGATGTTCCAGTAACTGTTGGAGAACTGGAAGCTGTTGGTTTTGGAGCCTGAAGCCAGGAGCACAGTGCCCAGCTCTTCTCTTCCTGTTGTAAGGTCCCCGATCTTTCTTTTCTGCTTCCCTCACCTGTCACTCTCCTCTCTAGTGTCTCCCTCCATCTTCTGGCTCCCCTGGGAGCCACAGATAATTGACATGTTGGGATACATATGTCATTTGTGCTTTTGTCTTCTTTCCTCATTATGTGGGAGCAACAAGGAAGAAAAAAAGAAAAGGAAAAATGCTGGCAAAATACAAAGATAGAGACTTGTAAAAAGAAAGCATAATTCTAGCTTAGACTTCAATACCTGTGACAGCGGATGGCTCTGCTGACCATGCTTAGGGGAGTGGAGAGTGTAGCTATTTGGAGGACAGGATGTCTGGAAGCCTGGGTCCTCACCTCATACCCCAGGAGACCACAGAGACATGAAGGTGGCACTCTTGCACGCTTTCCCTTACTCATCTGGGACACACATTCCTCAAGGAAGAGGCTAGGTAACTACAGTCTAGAGCTGGGGAAAATCTCCATGACAGAGTGGAAAGGGACTAGAGAGAACAAGAATTCCTCTGCCCTAGGGATGGTTTAATAGCAGTGATAAGGTCCAGAGAAGAGTTGTGAAGGAAAGAGATGATTTCTGGAAAGAAGGGGAGAGAGCCCCCCCCCCCCCATTTTGCTTCCATGGGTTGTAGGAGTGACATCAGAGCAGAAGAATGGGGATTGAAGGGTCTGTTTCTCCCACAGGGTTTTTCCCCCTCTTCCTCCTATCCCATCTTCCTAACATCAGGGCAGCCTCATGGCCAGGTCTATATGCAACTTGGCCCCGTTTCCGCCTCCCCCCATCTCTAGTGAAGCCCTGCTGCTCTTGGAGGATCAAGCAGCTAGCAGGGCACACTTCAAAGTGGTTTTTAACCCTCCATTTACTTGATTCATGAGGCTCTGTCCCCTTCTTTCCCAAAATCAAATTATTCCCTTCACAGCTCTTCTCGGGACCTCACTGTTACTAAACCTGATCTCACACACTTCTGAGGAAGAGCGAACAGTGAGTTGTGTGGGACCTACCATAGGCAAGAATGTTGGGAAGCCTGTCAACTTCAGAGGTGGCTGGGAGGGTGCTGGCGTGGGCATCCAGATGCTTTTCTAAAGTGGGGGCTTGCTTAGTGATAGAAGAGGTTTGATGAAGGAGAGGGGGAGGCTACAGGAAACCTTAGCTTGGCCGAAAGAGGAACTTGGACACATGTTTGGTTTTCCCCTTCATCCTACCCAGCTTGCATCACAAATCAGTTTCATTCTTAGTTCAGTTCTTCTGTGGGATCTGTCTCTAGTTCCCCTGTGCTAGGGCCCTGAATCAAATAATGAAACTAGTCTCATCCGCCCAAGGTTGGATCTTTTTTTTTTTTTTGAGACGGAGTTTTGCTTGTTGCCCAGGCTGGAGTGCAATGGCACGATCTTGGCTTGCTGCAACCTCTGCCTCCCAGGTTCAAGTGATTCTCCTGTCTCAGCCTCCCGCATAGCTGGGATTACAGGCGCCCACCACCATGCCTGGCTAATTTTTTGTATTTTCAGTAGAGACAGGGTTTCATCATGTTGGTCAGGCTGGTCTCAAACTCCTGACCTCAGATGATCCACCCACTTTGGCCTCCCAAAGTGTTGGGATTACAGGCATGAGCCACTGCGCCCAACAAAGTTGGATCTTTGAGTCAATGTTGGGAAGGGTATGGAAGATGAAGGGAAGAAACGCCTCATGTAAGAAAATCCAGGCAGCTCGATCTCAATCAGAGACTGCTAGGAAAGAGAAGCCAGTGTCTGGCTGGGGAAGATTTTAATTCCACAAATCCTCCTCGGGGCTGGGATAAATTTCATGGACAGGTGGCAATGGCCTCCACATCCCTACAACTAGAGTAGGGCAGCGGAAACCTCACCCTCAGACTGACTGCCTGGGGTGGGACAAAACAGAAAACGCCCTCGTCCCCCTCCAGCTCTAAGCTTAGAAGCCCACTGTATCCTTGGGAGCAGCAGTGGACTCCCCGTGCCGTCTTGCGGGGCGGGCGGTGTGTGGAGTGATCAGACTATGTCTTTTCTGCACCTTCTCTCTCTCTGGCTGGGTAAAAACTTCCTACTACTGCTACAGGGTCACTTCCTCAAACCTGAAGGGGATACGGAAAGTAGGAGGGGAAACAAGGGTTGTAGTGGGGTCAGGCATCAGCAAGAGCAATGAGCTCATTTTTGTTTTCTTTTTTTGATTGAGGTAAATAAAAAAGCTTTATCCAGCAACACGGAGATAAGAGTCTGTCCAACCCGACGAGTTCCAGACCCCACCCCGCCCTCACATCAGGCTCTTCCGGTACTGACTGTGCGGGGTGGTCTGTCTGAGGTGGGAGTCGGGGGTCTGCAGGTCCATCTGTCTGTACAGGTCTCTCAGCTCCCTGACCTCCTGCAGCACCCTCTTTGCCTGGTTCCAATTTGATGACGCCTCTCCCAGCAGCCGTTCCGTCTCCAACAGCAGCTGCTCTGACTCAGAATCCGGCGGAGACCGAGGGGGGTCCTTGGCCTTTCGCTTCCCATCTCCCAGTCCCTGAACCTCTGCCAGAAGCTCCTGAGTCTTCTCCAGTTTCCTTGCTACCAGGTCCTGGATCCGGGACAGCTGCCCCGGGTGGGGGGGGGCAGGGGATGGGGGTTCCTCAGCCTGGAGCTGGAGGGTGCGGGCAGGGGCAGCGTCCCGCTGAGACAGGATCTCCTCCAGGGAGGCGCAGCGGCCCTTCTCTGTGGGTGTCAACTTCTTGGGTGCCTGGGGGGTGTAGGTGGCCCCTTTGTCTGGTTTTTCCCAAGGTCGGGAGAGGCTGCTTGCCCGGTCTGCGGAGGGCTGGATGCGGTCTGAGTCTGCTCTCCGCCGGCTCCCTGCCAGCTGGGCCACAGACTTGTCCAGGTCAACCCGAAAGCTCTCAGCACAAGAGGTTGGTTCCTCAGGGGAAGGGTCTTCCTCTTGGATCAGGTCCAAGGTCAGCATTCCATCCGAGGTAGAGGTGGAAGCCTGTGGAGCAAGGGGGAAATGAGAGGGGAAAGCTGTCTTCAGGAGGGATTTTCAGAATGACTGCCTAAAAGATGCAAGCTGTGGTCATTTTCCTCTACAAGCCTTCCCTGAATGAGAAGTAGTTTTTTGAGAGACAGAGTCTTACTCTGTTGCCCAGGCTGGAGTGCAGTGGCATAACCTTGGCTCACTGCAAACACCACCTTCTGGTTCAAGCGATTCTCCTACCTCAGCCTCCTAAATAGCTGGGATTACATGCACGCATCACCACGCCTGGCCTTTTTTTTTTGTATTTTTAGCAGTGGCAGGGTTTTACCATGTTGGCCATGGTTGGTCTCGAACTCCTGACCTCAAGTGATCCACCCGTCTCAGCCTCCCAAAGTACTGGGATTATAGGTGTGAGCAACCCTGCCTGGCAAAGCCCTCTGCTCTTGACTGAACCCTCCTACTGAATGTGCTGTTTCTTATTCCTTTGATAATGACTTGAATGTTTCTTTTTCTGTGATTTACTTTCTGTTGCTTGTTTCCTGTATTCTCCATTCTACCACAAGCTTCCTGAGGGGCGTCCTCTTCCTCAGTATTGTGGACTCTCAGCATTAAACTGGGTCTGACACACACAGGACGCTCCCCATGGCACAATGACTGTCCTCCTCCATCTGCATCCTATGAGCCCCACACTTCAGCCCCCTTGCCTTATAAAATTTTTTCTCTTATTTCCAGAATACTAAAAGTGATGAGTAGTCAATACCAAATATGTAGTTATACATATGCTGCTTTAGTCATTCCTCATAGCAGCCCTTCAAGGCAGGCATGATTACTGCCTCATTTTACAGCTGAAGACATGCAACTTCAGGGAACCACACAGGTAGCTGATTACAGTGAGGTTCCAACTCAGGTTCGGACTCCAAAGGCTGTGTTCTCTGCACTATACCTGCCTTCCTCTCTCTCTAAAGACTTAAGAGCTCAGAAGCATGAAAGAAACCAGCACTTTGTATGTTTCAGGGATTCATTGTCATCCTTTCTCCTCCAAATGCCTGCACTACTACATGCTGTTACCCATCAAGACAGTCACCATAAAGTGGCTTAGTTTTCATTTTCCTGTGGGTATAACTCATTTTCTCCAAAAGAGGGTAACATTACTGGGAGCCAGGACTTTTGAACTCTTAATGCGTGCTGAATAAATCCTTTTGATTTAGATCAGGCAGGGGCATGGGGTGGAAGGACTTCCCTCGCCTCTGATCTTGGCATCGAGGCCTCCCACAAATGCCTCTGGTGGCATACAGTTCTGTCTGAGATGGACTGACACAGAATTCGCCCTTTGGCAATGTTTATTACGGTCTTACATACCACAGCCATTAGGTGTCCCCTTGTTGGGGGGCGGCGGGAGTGTTGGATTTTTGCCCTGTCTCGAGTGGGATGGGCAAGATAGCTGTCCTCCTCAACGGTGACCTGAAGAGATGTACTGTGAGTCATGAGTGCTCTTCAGCGACCTTTGTCCCAACCCAGCATCCCGAGGCCTGAACGCGTGCCCATTCCATTCACGGCTTCTGAATGAATCCATGGGCAAGGGGATTTACTGGACACGAAGGGGCTCTTTAAGCTGACGCAAGGCTGGCTCCCGCATCATGAAGTGGGGAAGAGGAGGTGTCAGAAGAGACTTGGAGAGAAGGTAGAAAGAGATCAGGTTTTTAAAAGGGAGGTAAAGAAGTAGAGCTGGTGGGGGAGCGAGTAAATGGGGCCTGCATAATCCTCCCCCTTCAGTGGGTCACAGCTGTTCCCTCTGCCCCAGCCTCCCTCCCTCTCCCCACAGTGAGCCCCCTGACCTCATCCAAGATACGGTTCTTGGCTCGGGTGATGGCAGAGTTGAGGGCACTGATCCACGATTCCTTCTCTTCTGGACTTACTGCCAGGAAGATCAGGTTGGGTGCCTGTGAGGGGAAGATTCCTGTTTCAGCCAGGGTTTTAGAGGTGGTGCCTCACCTCGAGATGAAGAAATAAGAGATTATAATCTCACTTTCTTAGACCCAGCTCCTGGAAGGAGAGATATTCTGCTTCCAGAGTCATCCATAACTTAAGGAAACCCAGCTTCTATTCCTGTAAAATGCATAGCTAGGAGGTTGTTTTAGAAACGACCAAGGAAGAGCTAAGAAGGATACTGAGTATTAATATGGTATTGGAGATAATCAGAGGAAGTCTGATGAAGGACAGGTATTAAAATACAAATCTTTCAATGTCTGAAGAAATAGAAAGTGACAGGAGTAACTTCCCTGGGTTCCCTCCGACAAGATGAATTAGATTCAGAACTTCAACCACCTATCAGGGTACAAGGACAGGGATTTTCTTCTGAGGGATGTAAATATGCACATGTGTGGATATGTGTGTATAAGACAGAAAAAAATAAAGAGATATATAGAGAGATGATCTTTGTGGCTGAACAGGTTAAAGGCTGGCCTGCCTGGAAAGAAGGAAATGGCCACAATATTCTCAGGTGAAATGATAAAAGCCAGCAGGAGAGCAATCCAGGGCCTCTGAGCCAAGATTGCTGAGAGAAGTTGAGGGGAAGGAGTTCTCCCCTGCCCCCTCCAACCCTGTCCATGTTCCAGCGGCCAAGGTGGCAGGAGAAACATACCGTGTTACCGGGCTGTTTGGAGTGGGCAAGAGTAAACTTGCTATGATTTTTCTTGCTCCTGCTCTTGGACTTCCGGAGCTCTTCACACTTCTCATAGTCACTCAGGTCAAATACCTCTTGAATATTTTTCTCATCTTTTACCTAGGGGAGGGTTGGGGTGAGGTGAGGAGGATAAAATTATTTAGCCCCTCCACCCAGACTGTTAGTTTAGATCATCTTGGGAAGCAGAGGAAGCCTGAGGAGAGGGAGGCATGCCAGGAGAGGAGAGGGCCATCCTGCCCAAAGCCTACAAAGGCCTCACATCGAGGAGGAGGCTAGGGCAGCCCCAAGTCTTGAATGTTCAGGTGTGTTTGTTTAAATCCCTTCTCTTCACTCTCCTTAGCCAGGCTGCCATTTCCAGAGTCCCACTATGCCTCTCTTCACCCATTGCCCCACTCTTCCTTAAGGACACAACTTACATGTTCTAAAAAGGCTCATGTCCTTAAAGGCACATCGTAGATGGTTGATCCATCACCCTCAGTAAGACAGACCTGTATGGCCCTTGATAGTCCACAGAATGAAGATCAAGGCATGGCCAGTATCAGAGTGTCTGGAGGGAAGGAGGGGCTGTCTCTGGCCTTCCCACTCGCACGTGTGCAGTATAGCTCTCCCACCCCACCTTGCTCCCTTCTCTGGTATGTACAATTATAGAGACTCATCTTCCTTGTTCATTTCAGGAGCATCGCCACCACAGGACGGCAGCCCCCTGTGTTCACTTTGCTGAGTTTGTCCAGAGAAGCTGAAAACTACAATTACAGTTCCTACCCTTTCCTCCTCCCTCTAAGGTACCATGACAATCCAAACTAACTCCTCCAGACCTGAAAAACCATTTCTTTCATCCCCCTATCTCTAGGCAAGAATGCACTTAGACTTTCCCTTGAAGACTACACTTTAGACTTGGAAAAAAGTATTCTGTGACTTCTTGCCAGTATTCTAGTTTGAGTGCCTGGGTCCCCTTTATTGCAGGAAGCTCTTCCTCGTATCTAAACTCAGCCCTCCCTGCTGTAGTCTCTGTCCTGCACTGTGGTTCTACCTTTAGCAGCTTCAAGTAACATTGAGCTCTTGGCACTCCTGCTGAATGTCTCATCGAGGCCGCATTCCTAGTGACATCCTCCAACCCCAACTAGCCTTTTCTGAGCACTGCAAAGTGGCTCTGGAAATACTTCTTCGCAGGTCCATTTGAAACCGATCACAATGTTTTCTCCTTTCCCCTAAGGCAGTGTTCCTACAACTCTGGAACTCTGAAGCAGTGGCTTATGGATTTGGTTTGGCTTGCAACGACCAAAGTTACAGAGAAGAGACTTAGTTACAAGCCCACACCGCACAGTCTGTTCATCCTCTGTGACTTGAGCCCAGGGTTGGAACACCTCAGGAAAAAGCTGGTCACGTTTTCCTGGGATGAGAAATGAAAAGCACCAGCACTTGTCTCATTAAAACTAAACAGATAAAAGGAGCCTCATGTCTTCCTTCGATGACATCCACCCACCCTGACTGAAATTATTTTTCAAAAGAGTCCCCAACTTCCCCAGCTCTGAAATGGGGCTCGTGTGCATGGAGGTGAATTCATCTATCCTCCTGGTTCCTGGAAACCTGGAAGTGGGGAAGTGGTTCTCCCTTCCATTACCCAGACCATCTACCGTCTTGCATCCGCCCATCCTTCTGAATTGCTGCTGGACCTGGAGGCTGATGACAGATGAGGACAGATGACCACATGGCCCCATTCAAGTGAGTGACTGCTCATACATCTACCTCCATTTGTTTCAGCAAGGCTTGGCTCCTCCAGGGCCCCCCACTTTCCAGGTTCCCTGGCTTTGGGCTGGAAAGCGGCCAGAGGCCTTGAATGATTACGGGTAGAAGTAGGACAAGGTGCTGGCAAGGGGTGTCCAAGAACAATTCCCAGAAACACGGGGCAGGGATGTAAGATGATGCATCATCCCTCCTCTCCCCCTCCTTCTCCAGAGTTGAGACTATCAGCAGAGTACAGAAACCGTGGAGAGGAAAGTGCTGGGTGTGTGAATGTAGCCAGGGGAAGAGAGTTAACTTACTCCGTTTTCCTTAGGGGGAAGGGAAGGAAAGGAAGTTATTCTAGCTTGCATACAGACTGATAAGGAGTTCTGGGGAGCAGAAGACACTGACAAAGGTTAGCCCTTAGTGGGGGTGGAGAGGGTGGGAGATGGGGTGAGGCAAGCAGTAGGACAAGTATATTCCAGTGCCTGGGAAGATGGACAAAGCCAGCAGCCTTGTTCTCCACCGTATTGTGTTTTTTTTTTTCCCATGCTTATTTAATTCCCAGAGTCTCATTTATAACTACCCATCTTCCAAATTAACCCTTCCTTTCCCCTGATTCTTTGTCCTTGACCATAGAAAGGGATTTTTTCCCACACCTGTCCAAAGAGTTGCCCCAAATCCAATTTCCTTGACCATGAGGTCTAACCCACCAGCCTGTGGGTTCTTACCCACCAGCCTGTGACCGTAAGGTGCTCCAGACCTCTTTGAGAGAGGATGCCCTTTGACTGAGAAGGAAGAAAATGATTACTATCGAACACAGAAGAAATTCTATGGCAGAGGTGGTTGTGGGAGACCCTGCCTTTAAGAGACGAAATAACAAAAAAGACTAGTGAAAATTCTGGGAGATAGGGTTATAATTTTTCTTGCATTAACAGCAAATGATATAGATTATACTCTGCCTTAAAAAAAATCTTGTCCAGGCACTGTGGCTCACACCTATAATCCCAGAATTTCAGGAGGTTGAGGCAGGAGGATCACTTGAAGCCAGGAATTTGAGACCAGACTGGGCAACATAGTGAGACCCCATGTCTATAAAAAATTAAAAAAAAAAAAAAATAGTTGGGTGTGGTGGTGCATGCCTGTAGTCCCAGCTACTCGGGAGGCTGAGGTGGAAGGATTGCTTGAGTCCAGGAGGTCAAGGCAGCAGAGAGTTACGACTGTGACACTGCATTCCAGCGTGGGAGACACAGTGAGACCGTCTCTAAAAAACAAAACAAAACACCCTGTCTTGACTCTATTGGCCCTGGAGCTTTTCGCAAGTGGGCAGAATAAAGCCCAGAGTCCTCTGTCAATTTCACTTTTAACCAGGCCCACTGTAGCATGGAAACTGGCTCTAAAAAAGCATAGTATCAATATGTCTAGTCCCTCTTTCCTATGCCCTTCCCAGCAGGAGACAGCTGGCTCCGTGACCAGTCAGATGGTCCTGACTCATAGGACACCAGACATCCTAGGCTGAGGTCATTCCATCCTTTCCCCTGTCTCTGTACCTCTTCCTCACAAGCAAGGATCAACTATGCTTTTGCCCCCAGACTCTGCTCTTTGGGCAAATACAAACAAGTAATGGATGTCTTATTCCTCTTACCCTTTCACTATTATGTTTTCCCTGACTTGTAGGAAGTTCTCCCTGATTGGTAACTAGAGTTTCCTGCAATTAAGAAGTTCGGGGAAGACAGGAGATACACTTTGACACTTGCTTTTTTTTTTTTTTTTTTTTTTTTAAATCAGAAAGCTGGAAAGTTGTGGAGAAAACTTTCCGGAGGATTTGTGATTGGGCAGCGATAACTCTTAAAAATAAATCCTCCTGGCCAGGCATGGTGGCTCACATCTGTAATCCCAGTACTTTGGGAGGCTGAGGCTGGTGGACCACTTGAGGCCAGGAGTTTGCGAGCAGCCTGGTCAACAATGCGAAACACTGTCTCTACAAAAAATACAAAAACTAGCCAGACATGGTGGCACCCACCTGTAGTCCCAGCTACTCGGAGGATGAGATGGGAGGATCACTTGAGCCCTGGAGGTGAAGGCTGCAGTGAGCTGTGATCAAACCACTGCATTCCAGCCTGGGTGACAGACCAAGAAAAGTGCCTTCACCTCACTCCTAAGACTTTCCATCACCAACTTCCTAGCTTTGTGTAAACAGCTAGGTTTCAATACCCTTAAGAGGGATCTCTTTGGCTGTGGCACAGCTTAGTTCTTCCCTAGATGCCTCAGTAGACGTTCTTCTAGATGAGTACTTTGTCTCAGGGTGTGTGTGTATCTGTTTCAATACCATAAAAGGTTTTATTTACCTAAATATAATCTACTGAATAAGGGTGTCTACTGCAGAAAGTAGAAGAGGTTAGAACTCAGGGAGGACTTCCCAGTTAGCTCTGGGTGAGGGAACACAGAATCCCTCCTGTGAGGGCGAGAGGAAGAGCCACTCTAACTGGTACACAGGACAGTGTCCCAGGCTATACTGACAGTCACGGAGGCAGGGAATGGAGTGACTTCTAACCACTGGAGGGGCAATTCTGATTTCTCAACATGAGTACACGTTATTGACCCCAAGACTTAGGGAAAAAAGGGAGATGGGTCTGGATTCAATTATCATAGCTCAGGTTTTGACACAGTGTAGACTGGTTTTCATGGTTAAATACATAGCCAAAGGTATCCAAAGACATACAGGGGTTCTTAACTCCATTCTTCTCCCTTCTGATACAAATGGGGGGGGGTGGGCAGGAAGTGGGTAGAAAATGGGTTCCTTGCCTTTTTTAAATGGGGTGGGGGTGGGGAACAGAGAGCATACTGGTTAGGGACACCGCCTTCAACGAAAATAACTGCCACTCACAGACCCGAGGTCACAGGGGCCAGACGGCGGGGTGCGTGTGTATTTTCTGTGATTCAGGGCGGATGCGCCACGGACAGGACCTGTGCGCGCTCCTGCCACAGACAGGAAAGGGGAGGCTGGCTGGGGTAGGGTCGGGGGACAGGAAGGGGTGGCGAATAGGCTAAACTGTTTCAGCAGAAATAACAAAGAAAATAAATCCTATGTTCAGGAGGCCGGTTAGGGTGGGAGGCAGCAAGGGACACTCAGGACTTCTGGGGCGTCTTGGGAGGGGCTTATCATTGTTGTTAGAAAGGTATTTGCAAACAAAAAAACACTGAGTAAGCGGCCAGCTCAACTTCTAATTCTCACTCGGGTCTTCTCACTAAAGGGTGACCTTTCTCTGCAGATGAGATGGGCGTATAGAGTCAGGAGACCACTGAACTTGCCTTTGGAACAAAACGAGGGTGGAGTAAGCTAGGCGAGCCCTTGTGGAGTGACAAAGTGGGGGCTATGAGAAAACGGAGAGTTAGAGGCAAGAAGCACCCACCTCCTTCTCAGAGATGTAGAGCTGGTCCCCTTTCAGCACCACATAGCGGTTTTTCCAAATCTCCCTGAAAATCCCTTTCCCGCAGAATTTCCGGACCCAGCCGACCTTCTCGGGCGGTGCAGGCTGCTGGTTTCCATCCTGAGGCCCCTGCCCCAGGACAAGATGAGAAGCGGGTGGTTAGGAGATTCCAGCCGCGGCTTCCTCTCCATCCGTCTCTCACGACCGCCTCAGCGGCCCCGTCTCCTCCGAAGGCTGCGGCCGGGGGGGCGCCCCAGGTTCGCTCCCACTTCGGAAAGGTTTTCACTCCAAGGAACTCCCCCCGTTCCCCTCCCCTGCTCCCGAATAAACAACCGGGGCTGCAAGTGGCAGGGGCGCGGGCCGGGCGCGGAGGGGCTCCCGGGCTCCCTCCAGGCCCTGCCTCCCCGCCGCCCCGTGCTCGCCGCGCGGGGACTAACGGCGTTTCTTTGGTTTTCTCTCCCATTGTCTCCTCGCCACGGCGGAGCGCGAGGCAAACGCCCGCCCGGCGCCCAGGGGCGGGGGAGGTGCGGGTCGGGGGGAAACTCAGCCAAGTTGAATCCCCCTGAGGCGAGTAAACAAACAAAAGCCCCCGCCGGCGCCTCGCGGGGCCCAGAGCCCCAGTCCGGGGCCGAGGCCAAGGGGACCTGGCCGCCGGGGCGGGGGAGCGGCCGGGGCGGGTGTCTCTCAGGCTGCCGCGGCGCCGACGGGGCCGGGGTAGTCGGAGCGCGGAGGCGGCGGCGGCCGCAGGGCGGGCGGGCGCACTCACCCGCTTGGCGGAATTGTTCTTCTTCATCATTCCCAGCGGGCGCGAGCGCGGGGCTGCGGGCCGAGGGGCGGCCCCGCGTCGGGGCCTCGGCGGCTCCGCGGGGGCTCCTTCCCCGCGGGAGGGCGTCGGAGCTGCCCCGGCGCCGCCGCTGCTCCTCCCTCGCGCCCTCCCGCTCCCGGACTCTCCCCTTCTTTGTAGCTCCGGTTTCACTCAAGGCCGGCCTCCCTCGCATTCGCACTCGCACACACACGCACGCCCGCTCCCCGCCCCTCGGCGCCCTCCATCCCGGTGCCCACGCGGCCCGGGTCCCCGAGCGCGCCCCCGCCACCCGCCGGCCCGGCCCAGCGCGGCCGCTCCCCCGGCCCGGTGCGCTGTGGGCGGCCCAGCCCGCGCCCCGCAGCTCCATCCGCGGGCCGCTGACGTTGCGAGTTCAGAATAAAGGGCGAATCGCGGAGCCGCAGCTCGGGCGCTCCCCCCGCCCCCCCGCCTTTGTTTCTGACTCACGGAGGGGGAAGAAGGCGGCCTCCAAGCGGCCGGAGACCGCTTCCCAGGGGGCAGGGACCCTCGCTCCGCGGCGGCTCGGGCGACACGCGGAGCCCAAGAGACCCGGTCGCCGGCCGCCCAGGGGCCCAGTGGGCGGGCGCGGTGATAATGGAGAGACGTGCGGATTCGTGAAGACCGGAGATCGCCAGCCTCTAGAGCATCGCCTTTCCTGACCAAAAACAAAAACGAGAGCGGGAGCCCGGAGGGCGCGCTACCCAGAACTCTCATCAGGAATTCACGCTCCTAGGTGCTAGGGTGGCCTGGGCAGGTCAGATGCTGGGAAAAGTTTTATGCTCCGGAGGGGATCGACGTGTTGGGGGATGGGGTGGGACAGAAGTTGCTATTAATACACGTTTCTTCCAGTGTACAAAGCCTCCGGCCTTTTTGTAGCCTCAGGAGAATAATTCTAAGGATGAGGCGGATTTTATGATCTCCATCTCACAGGGAGAAAACGGAGACTCAGAATAGCTGAGGGATTTGCAGACACAGTGTCAATGCTGGCAGGAATAGAATTCTGTCTCCACACCATGATCCTTTATACCAAGTGGCTTTCAATGTAAGTTCCAGGTGAGGCTTAAACTTCCTGCCACCTGGGTATCTTTTCCCGCTGCACTAATAGGTAAAAATCCCATCCTCTCTGCAGCGCTGGAGTCCAGTGGAGGGAAGGGCTGAACGCCCAGAGAATGCCCTGACTAGGGAAGCCTCTGCTGATCCCTCCTACAGCAGATCTGCCTCAGAGCCTCCAGGACACATCTTAGTAACTTCATGTCTTTTCGGTATATATATGTGTGGTGGAAAAGGGGAGTGAGAAACCCTACTCTTAGGTATTGGTTTCATCACCACCCTGGGCTTTGGTAAGTCACTGAATTTCTTTAGGCCCGCATCCCTCCACATATTAAGTGGTGAGGGATGAACTGCCATTTTTATCAACAAGGAAAGTTAGGGGAAGATATGAGATGACCTCTGAGAGTCCTTTGAAGATATGTGTTGTCTTCCAGGGCTAATTTTGAAATAATAGGCTAATAAACACATTGCCTGGCACATGGCAAGCATGCAATAACCACAAAATGAATAAAAATCCTTGGCACTGAGGAGCAGGGAAAAGGAAAAATCCTTTTTCCGGAGATGTCTTAAGATAAAAGTGTTGGCTAAATTTGTGGTTTGAGTAGTGGAGGCTGTTTTGGCTTTTTCTGGTATGTCAAATGAAGGAGGGGCTCCCTCTCCTTCCCAGTCCCACCTTTCCTCCTAATCCAATGATATTCCTCTCAACTTCTTTCCATTCACCATACCAATTAATTCCACGATTTTAGACTGACACATAACCTTATCCTTTCAAAATGCTCTTATATGTCATTTCTTTACACTTTTAGTGCCACCTTGTAAGGTATATAGATTAAGTATTAATATTTTCATTTGGAAAATGAGGAAACAGGGCATGCCAGATCAACTGACTTGCCCAAGTTTATACATCAAGTTACTGGCTAAATGGATTAGAATCCAAGCTTCCTGACTGCAGTCTCCTCTTCAGATTTTGTAACCCCCTCCCATGGGCATGAGTGTGCACACACCACGTTCCCCAAACCATCTTGTCCCCTTCCGAATGTCTCTATTTTTTTTTTGAGACAGAGTCTCGCTCTGTCGCCCAGGCTGGAGTGCAGTGGCCAGATCTCGGCTCACTGCAAGCTCCGCCTCCCGGGTTTATGCCATTCTCCTGCCTCAGCCTCCCGAGTAGCTGGGACTACAGGCGCCCACCACCTCGCCCGGCTAGTTTTTTGTATTTTTTAATAGAGACGGGGTTTCACCATGTTAGCCGGGACGGTCTTGATCTCCTGACCTCGTAATCCGCCCGTCTCGGCCTCCCAAAGTGCTGGGATTACAGGCTTGAGCCACCGCGCCCGGCCCCAATGTCTCTATTTTCTAACCCCCTGTTTAAAGAGCGATGAAAAAATAATGAGCAAATCCAGGATGTCTTCATATGTGAGGAAGCAATATGTCCAGATGTACTGGTGAGGAAATAGCCTGCATGATTTTTTGAGGGTTTGCTGGACAAACACACATGAGTGGTTTAGATTTATCATTTAAATAGATTCTGATTTATGGGAAAAAGGTAATTCATCATTTGCCCCATCTTCCTCCTTTCCCAATAGTCAACAAATATTGGGCCGCGCGTGGTGGCTCACGGCTATAATCCCAGCACTTTGGGAGGCCGAGGCGGGTGGATCATTTGAGGTGAGAAGTTCAAGACCAGCCTGACCAACATGATGAAACTCCATCTCTACTAAATACAAAAAAAAAAAAAAAAAAAAAAAAAAAAAAAAAAAAAAAGCCAGATGTGGTGGCACATGCCTGTAATCCCAGCTACTTGGGAGGCTGAGGCAGGAGAATCGCTCGAACCTGGGAGGCAGAGGTTGCAGTGAGCCGAGATGGCACCACTGCACTCCAGCCTGGGCAGCAGAGTGAAACTCCATCTCAAAATAGATAGATAGATAGATAGATAGATAGATAGATAAATAGATAAATAGATAAAACAAATATTTGAGTGCCTCCTATATGCGAGGTCCAGGGTTCCTTTCGTGCTGCATCAGATAGGTGCCAGAGCATTGTGAAACATCAGGCAGAGGGGCTAATGAAAAAGAAAAACCCTCCAAAGTAATTTTCAGATTCCAGAGCAGATGCATGTGGGCTGCAGAACCTTCCCTGCCTGTCTGCTCTCTTAAGATGTTACATAAATCTCTGGCGTCCTTTCTTTCTCTGCCCTGCTCCATCCTGTGATCCTGCCCCTACTTTCGTTCACCTCTTCTCCCTTTGTCCTGTCACTCACCCCTTTCCACTTCCTCTGGCCTATTCTTGAAGCTGATTTGCCTCACCAGGTGAACTTCGTGGTACCTGAATTGGGATGTAGGTCGGACTGTTTTCCAAAGACCAATGCTTAAGTGAGAAATCTGAGAACGTATGGGTTCCTTTACACATTTTTATAGCGCTGTCTCCTCAGCGTTCCTCAGTGAGCTTGACACTACACACACATAAACCACAGAAATCACTCTCAGTCAGTTTCTGCCTGTGGTGGAGATAAGACACCAGGAGGACCTCATGATAGGGGTACCTCCCTAACAACATCTGAGGATAAGACGCGACTGCTAGTAGCTGTATTCTATAACAGAATATTTTATAACTTAAGGGAGAAAGGGAACTATTAGAGATAAAAACTTGTGAACTGCTTGAAAGTTTACTGGGCGGAAACTGTTATTCAAACACAGTTGTCTAAAAACAAATATCCTTGGCTTTTGTGGAGTAAATGGAACACAGAGGTTTTGACCAGGGCATTTCCACTTATGGGGGAGAGGATTATTAAAAGTATACAAGACCTTAATTAAAGTGATGTTTTTAAAGGGCACAAAAATAAAGGGCCAGTAATAATGGAATCAGCTCTGTAAATCTTACACAAAAATATGAGTCTTTGATTCTTAATAAAGAAATGCCAACTTCTGACATCAAACACCCTGATAGTAGGGCTCATTTCTTAGACTTCTTGATATTGTCAGTTGAGTAGGCACAATGGAAGCAGATGAATAATGAGGAAAATGATATAAGGAAGGTCTCTGTTTTTGCTTTTTTTATTCCACAGCGTTATCTTGGCGATAAGAAGAGAAGCGCAGATATTCCTGCTTGGAGGAGGGAGTTTTTCATATTTTAAAACACTATATAACTTGTAAAATGCTGCATTTAAAATACTCCATCCCCAAGTGCAGGCTGTCTCAAAGACTTATAAAAAATGAAGAAGAAAAAATTACCCAAAGGGACCCACAAAAGCCAAAAACAAAAACAAACACCTTGGATTTTAGCTTGGATTTTACTTCATGAGTGTGTGTAAAGAAACAACAGCTGAGGCCGGGTGTGGTGGCTCACGCCTGTAATCCCAACACTTTGGGAAGCTGAGGCGGGTGGATCACGAGGTCAGGAGTTCAACACCATCCTGGCCAAGATAGTGAAACCCCATCTCTACTAAAAAAAAAAAAACAAAAAAAAACCCCAACCAAACAGCTGAGAGCTGGGAGGAGTGGAGAAAAGAGGGACAGAATGACCTTTCAGCTTTTCCCTCTATTTTTTGAACTGCTTATTAGTGCAATGATTAGATGTGCAATGATTAAAATGATTAGTCCAGTCATTTTACATGTGATTCTGTACAGAAATTAATCTTATTTACTATTAGCTACATTTTATTGATTACTGTACACCAGTGTTTTAAGCACTTTTCATGTATCATCTCATCTAATTCTTACAATCCTATGAGGAAGGTTCTGTTTTATAAATGAGAAAGCTGAGCCACAAAGAGGCTAAATAACATTCCCAAAGCCATATAAATATGACATAGATTTGACCCTTGCTGTCTGGTGCTAGAGAATATTTATCAACATACAAGTTTACACACACACACACACACACACACACACACACACCCCCCCACACCACGGACGGATTGTGCTTTGGTATTTTTGCTATGATGATTTGAGGATACCTTAATTTCCTGGCAATAATGATACTATCGGTTTATCCTGTTTTCAAGAGAGGTGAAATTGACACCAGAATTTATTATTTGCCTTGACATACTTTAAATATCCTTCAGGTAGAGGTAATGCCTTCATTATATTCGGTGTGAAACCAGCTCATGTCCCACCTCATAAATTCCCATAAATTAGCCCCAAAGAAATAAAACTAAATCACTCATATCTTTTCACAAAATGGATTTTTATTGTGGTCATACATGGTTTCTCAGTGCCACAGAAAATTGCTATGTAGGGACAAAAAATTTTGGATGGCTCTATAAAGAAATATGGTAGGTTTTCAGAAATAAGTTGTGCAGGAACGTGGTTAATGAAAAGCAGAAAGGGTCAAGGGAAGAGAAAGGAAGTCAAGGAATGTGGTATGTACATCAAATGATTACTTTTTAAGCCCCTCTAGGCTCTGATAACCCTTTCCCCAAGTCAGATCCCAACAAAATTCATCAGTAACTGAAGTGATTGTGCTAACAGATACATAAAGACTACCAGAGAAAAGTGGGTTGAGATGGGCTCAGACTTATTGTTAGGTCAACTCTGGGAGTCTTGTGTCTGTGCCAACCACAAATCTGTGGGCTACCTGAAGATGAGTTCTAACAACCAGCACAGAACCCAAAGCTGCTCTCCAACACCTCTGATTAGTAGGGAAAGCCTGTAGTGGGGGTGAGAGAGGAAGCTGTGCCCTTCCCCCAACCACTGTTTCATCTTCTGCTCGCTGACCTTGATGTGACTTGAGAGCTCTCCTTGCTTCGGCTGTGCAGTCCAGAAGCCAGAACTTCCTCTAGGAAACTGATAAGTAGTTTGAGGTTACTTGAAAGAAAAAACAAAAGCATCTCCAAAAATAGAATGTCTTGCTCTGGACAGCTAACCAGATGAAAATATATCATGAATAGTAGGCAAGAGGTACTGGTCTGATATTTGGGTATAGAATGGAAGCATCAGTTGAGCACTACAACATCCATACTGCAAGGACAGTCCTTCTGTGCTCTTCCCCAGGGTCTTCATTTTGTTTTTTTTTTAGAATTAAATTTGTAAGGTCTATTAAGACTAACATTTCAAGTTTGAAGTTTCTATTTGGGAACCCAGAATTTTTAAGGGCAAGGTCACTATATTAACTCAATACCATGTTACATCAGCACCTGTTATCTATACTCTTGAAACTGTCTCAGAGCTTGTATGTTGTCTCTAGTTTCTTCCTTATCCAATCTACTCTCCAGAGTGGCACCAGAGTTACTTTTCTAAAATATGGATTACAAGCCAGGTGCGGTGGCTCAGGTCTGTAATCCCAGCACTTTGCAAGGCTGAGGCGGGTAGATTGCTCGAGCTCAGAAGTTCGAGACCAGCCTGGGCAACAGAGCGAGACCCTGTCTCTAATTAAAAAAAAAAAAAAAAAATTAACAAATAAAACAAAATACAGATTTTATCCTGTTATATACTCTCCCCTCTTCTGCTTTAAAACCTTTCTTTTACTTATGGAAAATGTACAGTTCAAGGCCTTTCATAATGTGGCCTAATAATGAATACTTACATTCATTTTGTTCTGAGCACTTTTTAAAGCCGTATGTGTATATATATGCATATATGCCTGCAGCCCTGTCAAACAGATGCTACTATTATCCTCATTTTAAGAAAACGAAGAAGCAAAGCTATAGAGGGGAGGTTAAGTGACTTGCCAAGGTCACAACAGACAGTAAGTGGCTCAGCTGGGACTCAAACCCAGGCTCTAGATTCTGTGCCTTTCAGCATCATACAATACTGCTTCCCACTCGTCTATTCCATCTCTCAGAGTGCAGCCTCTATGCCATCCATGCCCAACAACTCACTGTTCCTAAACATGTCATGAGCTTTCATACTTCAAGTAGTTATTCTTACTATGTCCTATGTTTGAAATGTAGAGCTATTCTTTCTCTGCTGAAATGGCACGATCTCGACTCACTGCAACTTCTGCCTCCCAGGTTCAAATGATTCTCTTGCCTCAGCCTCCTGAGTAGGTGGGATTACAGGCATGCGCTACCATGCTGGCTAATTTTTGTAGTTTTAGTAGAGACAGGGGTTTCACCATGTTGGCCAGGCTGGTCTCAAACTCCTGGCCTCAAGTGATGATCTACCTGCTTCAGCCTCCCAAAGTGCTGGGATTACAAGTGTGAGCCATTGCGCCTGGCAGGAACCTTTTTCTTTAAGACTAAGGATTAAAAGTCACTTTTCTGGCCAGGCATGGTCTCATTCATACATACATATATAAATACATAAATGTCACTTTTTTGTAAAGCCCTTCCAGACCCCTCCATGCTGAACTAATTACTATTATTACTTTATCACACTCCTATCTTAGCACTGTATAATTGTTGCCAAGATTAGACTGTGAGCTTCTTGGGAGGTAGGGGGAAGTCTTACTCACCTTAGATCTCCAGGGCTTAACACAGAGGTATCCAATAAAGTTATGCTGAGTAAATGAATAAAATAGCTACCCATTAGCAAGAGAGCCCTCTTTATAATATAAAAGTTATTTGGATGGATGGGTGTGATGGCTTACGCTGTAATCCCAGCACTTTGGGAGGCTAAGGCGGGTGGATCGCTTGAGCCCAGGGGTTTGAGACCAGGTTGGGCAACATAGTGAAACCCCAGCTCTATAAAAAAATACAAAAATCAGACAGGCGCCTGTAGTCCCAGCTACTTGGGAGGCTAAGGCAGGAGAATCGCTTGAGCCCAGGAGGCAGAGGTTGCAGTGAGCCAAGATCGTGCCATTGCACTCCAGCCTGGGTGACAGGAGTAAAACCCTGTCACAACAACAACAATAACAGCAACAACAACAACAACAACAACAAAAGTTATTTGGATGCTCAGGACTCTCTCTCAGAGCAGATATTTAAAAGACAGAGGACTGGAGGAATGACCAGGTATCTTATTACCATTGTTTTGCAGTTTTAGACTGAAAGATTCTGGGCTTGGAGAATTTAAATTCCAAACTCCTTTGCAAAAGAAAACATTGCAAAGTAGAGGGAAAGGAGTAGAAGCTAAGTCCATTTGTTTTTCTGCGGAAATACGGACATCTTTGGCCTGGCTTTTTGGCCAGTTGGACTGGAGACAATTGGAGGTCAGAAAACAAGTGTTAGGAAATGAAGTAGCACTGATTTTCTTTTTTTTTTTAAGCAATAACACAACAAGTCTTGGTGACTTCTGGAAAGAATGAAATAAATGTGCTGGGAAACCCTACAGGAATTTATCGGGATATTTGGTTCATTTCCAACTCTGCTACAAAGGGAAGAAATAAAGATCCTCCTCTGTGTATCAACAAGACCCCACATTCCTGACTATAATGAGAACACACTTACTATTTATATTTACCAAGCCTAATTTTGTTTCCTAGGGCCACTGTGACTTAAAAAAAAATATATCTATTTGGGGACTCTGATGAGTCATTGCTCAGAATGCTTAAAAAATTATGGGGAATGAACATATTGGTAGCTGTACCCCAAATTTAGATTATGTTTAAAAACAAAACAAAAGAATAATTTTTCTTTCTAAATTCGTTTTAAATCAATCTCATTAAAAGTAAACTCAAAAATCCCCTTCTCCTGTGGTGCCCTAGTCCAGTTCAATTCAGTTCAATTCAATCCAATTCAACAAATGTTTAATGAGCATCCATTATGAATAAGGCGTTGAACTAGGTGTACAAATGAACACCTTAGTTATGATTCCTATATTAAGGAACTCTCAGAGACAGATACACAATCACAATCCAATATGAGTATAAACAGAAGCAGTGCCAGAAACTAACAGAGTGGATTAATGCTACTGCTTTTTTGGTTTGTGCTGTCATCAAGGGTGTTTTCCTGACTCCATGTATAGAAGGAAGGTGGGTGGAAAAAAGCAGAACCCCAACCCTGATTTTAAAAAGTCAACCTTGAGAAGTCTTAAGTCACACACTGAAAAGCAAGCTTCTTCACTTCGATTGTTGGTAAGGGACTAGAGACCAACGTTTATAGGATTAAAAATATTAATTACTAAAATAATTCAGCTGAACAACTGTGTTTCTATTCCTAAACAAAGCTACCACACTGTAACAAAACTATGTGTGTGTATGTGTATATAATTTAAGGATATGTCTTCCTCCTTTTTCACTATACTCCACAGGTAAAAATTACATGTGAATTTCTTATATCAAAGACACCAAGGGGAATCTAGAACCTGAACAGTGGTATAATAATATATTAAAAAAATGGAACTTGTGGGGAGCAGAAAAATAGGAAAAGACTTTCAGGAAAATAATGAGAAAAACCCCAAGATATTTGCCATAATGGAGTAATAAGCTCCTAATTACAGCCAAACACTTACTTGGAGATGTTAGGAGTATGGGAGTGGGTAAGGGAGAAGGATAAGATGAAAGTTTTAATAGCTCAAAACACTGAAAATGCCCCTCACCTCTCCTTTCAACTTCCACTGCTTGCAGTTTTGAGAGCCACTGCTGTGTTTCATACTTCTTTGCTTTTGCACCTACTATTCGAAGGCTGTCCCATCCGTCTCATACTTTGTTTGGTGGAACTACGCACCTTTAAAAACCCAACTCTCACGTTATTACTCCTCTAGGAAGCTTTCCTCAACTGCATTGCCCTCCCCTTAGAGTTATGTACTCGTTCTTCCATATCTTGTAAATATACTATGTTGTAATTTATTTGTCTATATGTCTATTTTCCATGCAAGCCTATGAAGCTTTTTGGGGCACAAGGATACATGAGTACATTCTCTTTGTAAAAGTTTTAAACAGTACATATATACCTCATCTTCCTTGACCCTTCTTATCCTCATCACTCCAGAAATAACATAATTTGATCAATAAATATTTACTGTCTACTATGTGCTAGACACCGTTCTAGAAGCTGTGAATACAGCAATGAAGAAAGTAAAAAAAACCAAATAAACGAACAAAAAAAACCCCTCTGCTCTCATGGAATTTATATTCCAATGGGAGATAAGGAGAATAAAATGAATTAGTCACTACTAATAATACAACAATAATGGTATACACATATTACTATATGCAAAGTACTGTTCTAATGGACAGAAACCATTCCACTTTAAATACACACGCACACACACAAGAAACACAGAGAAGTCAAGATCTTACAGCTTAGAAGTGGAATTGGGATATAATCCCAGGCAATTTGGCTTCAGTTTGTTTTTTTAACTATAATGCTACACTGCCTCTTTGTAATACGTTAGATGAATAAATACTATGGGAAAAGATAAAGCAGGTTTAAAAAAGGAGTATCGGAGATGATAGTGGTGTGAGATTTTAAAACTAGTGACTGGGCTGGGTGCGGTGGCTCACACCTGTAATCCCAGCACTGTGGGAGGCCAAGGTGGGAGGATCACTTGAGGTCACGAGTTTGAGACCAGCTTGACCAACATGGTGAAACCCTGTCTCTACTAAAAATATGAAAATTAGCCAGGTGTAGTGGTGCATGCCTATAATCTCAGCTACTTGGGAGGCTGAGGCACGAGAATCGCTTGAACCTGGGAGGCGGAGGTTGCAGTGAGCTGAGATTGTGCCACGGCACTCCAGCCTGGGTGCCAAAGCAAGACTCCATCTCAAAACAACAACAACAAAATAAAATAAAATAAAACTAGTGACTGGCTGCCCATGGTGGCTCAAGCCTGTAATCCCAGAACTTCGGTAGGCTGAAGCAGGAGGATATTTTTAATCCTATTGCTTGAGTCCAGGAGTTCAACACCAGCCTGGGCAACATGGCAAGATCCTCTACAAAAAATTTAAAAAATTAGCTGAGCATGGTGGTGCACACCTGTAGTCCTAGCTCCTCAGGAAGCTGAGGTGGAAGGTTCACTTGAGCTTGAGCCCAGGATTTAGAGATTGCAGTGAGCTATGATCATGCTATTGCACCCCAGCCTGGGTGACAGAGTGAGACTCTGTCTCAAAAAAAAGAGAGTTCATCAATGTTAGGTAATAGCTTTTCTTGAAGAGGAATAAAATATTACCATAAAAAAAATGCCCCCAAAACAAAAACAAAAACTAGTACTCAAGGAAGGCCTCTCTGAGAAACTGACATTTGAGCCAAGACCTGAATGAGGCAATGGAGCATGTATCTGGGAAAGAGCAAGTGCAAAGGGATCAAGGCTCTGTATGTTTAGGGAAAAGAAAGAAGGTTAGTGTGGCTAGAGTGAAGTGAATAAGGTGTTGGATGGTAAGAGGTGAGACTGGAGAGGTAAGGAATGGGTAGAGCGGGCTATAAGGAGAGATCATGTAAGGCCTGGCATGCCATTGTAAGAATTGTGGTTTTTACTTTGGGTAAGATGAGAGACATCTGGAGGGTTCTGCAAAAAAATGTGACATACCCTGAATGACACATTTTCACAAGATCACCCTACTACTATATTGAGAAGGGGGTGCTGGGGGACAAGTGTAAAGCAGCTGCAGTAATCCCAGTAGGAAGTGATGGTGGCATGGACCAGAGCAGTAGTTGTGAAAGGGCATTAGATTCTGGGTGTATTTTGAAGGTAAAGCTCTCAGGACTTACTGATAAGTCAGGATGTAGGTGTGAGAGAAAGAGGAGATTCAAGAAAATGCCAAGTTTTTTTTTGCCTAAGCAGCTAAAGGAATGGATGTGTCACTGAGGTGGGAAGTCGGAGCGAGGATTATGTGAGGAAGAAACATCAGAAGTTTGGTTTTGATCACGTTAAGTATGAATATTTATTAGACGTTCAAGTAGAGATGTCAAAAAGACAGTGGATATACAAGTCCAGAGTTTGGGGGAGGAGTTTGGTCAAGAAACACTGGTTCTCAATGGGGTGAGGAGGAGTGTGATTTTACTCTCAGGGGTCATTTGGCAGAGTCTGGAGATGTTTTTCTCCTTGTCATAACTGGTGGAGTGCTGCTGGTATCTCACGGGTATGGGCCAGGAATGTTGCTGAGCATCTATAATGCAAAGGACAGTCCTCCACAACAACAGATTATCTGCCTCCAAATAACAATAGTGAAACTCAGGACTAGAAATACAAATCTGGGAGTTAGTAGTGGAGACAGAATTTAAAGCCATGAGACTGAATGAGATGGCCAAGGGAGTTGGTGGCCAAGTCCCAGGGATTCCAAAAACAGGAGAAACAGCAAACGAGACAGAGAAGGAATGGCCAGTGAGGTAGGAGGACCAAGACAGTATAGCTCCTGGAAGCTAAGTGATAACAATGACCAGTCTGCACAACATAGCGATACTGCATCTCTATTTTTTTTAAAAACAGAAGTGAAGGAACTGTGTCAGATGCTGCTGACAGGTCAAGCAAAATGAGGACTGAAAGTTGACTCTATGTTTAGCTATGTGGAGGTCTCTAGGGACCCTGACAAGATTTTGGAGTGATGGAAGTGAAGGCTTGAATGCAGTAGTTGAGGAGAATATGTGGGTTTAAGGGACTATGTGAGGGAAGGAATTAGAGACAGTGAGTATAAACAACTCTTGGATAATTTTCCTATGAAAGAGAACAGAGAAATGAGATGGAGCCTAGAAAGAGTAAGAGGATTAAGAGAGGACTTTTAAAGATGCAGAACATAGCAGGGTATTTCAAACTGATTTTTTTTTTTTTTTCTTTGGGAGATGGAGTCTCACTCTGTCCCCTAGGCTGGAGTGCAGTGGCACGATCTTGGCTCACTGCAACCTCCATCTTCCAGGTTCAAGCAATTCTCCTGCCTCAGCCTCCTGAGTAGCTGGGACTACAGGGATATGCTGCCACACCCGGGTAATTTTTCATATTTTAGTAGAGACAGGGTTTCACTGTGTTGTCCAGGTTGGTCTCTAACTCCTGAGCTCAGGCAATCTGCCCACCTTGGCCTCCCAAAGTGCTAGGATTACAGGCGTGAGCCACCGTGCCTGGCATAACAGGATATTTCTATGCTTCTATGAATAATCCAATAGATAGGAAAAAAATGATTTGGGAAAGAAAGGGGAGCGAGTTTGGAGTGATATCCCAGTGTAAGTGAGGTGGATGGGCTCTCGTGCCCAAGTGGAAGAGCTAGCCTCAGCTAGGAGCATTCATCCCCTATGATAGGACAGAAGGCAGCGGGTTTTCTCCCTTCTAATTATCTTCTAATGGTTTGTCTTACCAGTTAGTGCACATCTTGAGTATTACCTTCTTCATTCTTAGTATAAAGTGGATGAATTGTTTGCCAAATGAACACAATTCAGATACAGATTTTTAACAGAAGACCCCAGCTTAAATGTCACCTACTATACTAAACTTTTTCTAAATATCCAACAGCAGTTTTATCAGGAGCAAGGGAATAGGTTGGCATTCAACATCTACGACTGAGGCTGGGCTCACACCTGTAATCCCAGCACTTTGGGAGGCCAAGGCGGGTGCATCACTTTGAGCCCAGAAGCTCGAGACCAGCCTGGGAAACATGGTGAATCCCCGTCTCTACAAAAAAAATACAAAAATTAGCTGGGTGTGGTGGTGTGCACCTGTGGTCCCAGCTATTCGAGAGGCTCAGGCTGGAGAATTGCTTGAACCTGGGAGGTGGAGGCTGCAGTGAGCCGAGATAGCACCACTGCACTCCAGCCTAGGTCATAGGCTGTCTCAAAACAAACAAACAAATCTACATCTGGAAATACCAGGAATCTCACACAAAGAGATCATCCTGCCCCTCACGTTTAATGAATAATGAAGAACTTCTCATTATTTCTCAAATGTGGTATCCCTTTTTTTTTTTTTTTTTTTTAAATCTTGCTCCTGTCCTTAATCATGCTTTTCCTCAGCCTTGACTGCTTTTTCTTCCTATGGAAATCCTACTTATCCTTTATGGTCTAGTTCAAAAACCACCTCCTCTGTGAGGCATTTCCTAGTTACTCTGTCAGAATTATTTATTTATATTTAGGATACATTTTATTTAACTTCTGTACATGAACACTTTTCAATTTTTTTTTTTTTTTGAGGTGAAGTTTTGCTCTTGTTGTCCAGGCTGGAGTGCAGTGGTGCGATCTTGGCTTGCTGCAACCTCCACCTCCTGAGTTCAAGCAATTCTCCTGCCTCAGCCTCCTGAATAGCTGGGATTACAGGAGTCCACCACCATGCCCACCACCATCACGCCTGTAATACCAGTACATTGGGAAACTGAGGTAGGCAGATCACCAGAGGTCAGGAGTTCAAAACCAGCCTGGTCAACATGGTGAAACCCCGTTTCTACTAAAAATACAAAAATTAGCCAGATGGGATTTCACGTGTCTGTAGTCCCAGCTACCCAGGGGGGTGAGGCAGAATTGTTGAACCTAGGAGATGGAGGTTGCAGTGAGCTGAGATCATACCACTGCACTCTAGCCTGGGCCACAGAGTGAGACTCAGTCTCAGACAAAAAAACCAAAAAGAAGCAAATGAATTTGTGAGTCCTAAGGGTGTAGTCCAGATTGGTATACCAGCTTACATCTTTCTTTGAGTTCCAGTATTTTGTTTTAAAAATGCATAATTGGACAGGCACAGTGGCTCATGCCTGTAATCCCAGCACTTTGGGAGGCCGAGGAGAGTGGATCACCTGAGGTCAGGAGTTTGAGACCAGCCTGGCCAACATGGTGAAACCCCATCTCTACTAAAAAAAATACAAAAATTAGCCAGGTATGGTGGTGGGCACCTGTAATCCCAGCTATTGGGGAGGCTAAGGCTGGACAATCACTTGAACCTGGGAGGCGGAGGTTGCAGTGAGCCGAGATCGCGCCATTGCACTCCAGCCTGGGTGACAGGAGCAAGACTCTGTCATAAAAAAAAAATAATAAAAAAATGCATAATTTTATACTATTTTTCATAAAAGGATCTTTAAAATTTTGACATAAACATATTTTAAGGTACTTATCAGTTAAATTTTTTAATTCTACCCCTGAACATCCCCCCAATTATAAGAAACTGGGCACTTCAAAAGATGTGTCATGTTTATTTTGTGCCATTAGTCTTTGAGACTAATCATATCCTAATATGAATAATACAGAATTTGTTTGACTCCTTCAATGAACCATAAGATTATTGAAAAAAGGGACATTTTATTTATGTTTGCATTTAAGTTCCTGCCTTGAATAGTAAAGGCAGCCACTCAATAAATATACTCCTTAATGCTCCCAAACAATATAATCAAAATATTCTGTCAATATTCTTAGCTCACATTTTCTTGTTTCTCCTTGAGGGGAGCAATAGTAATAATAAAAAAATGTAACAAAAAACCTCATGTCTATGGACAGGTGAATGGAAAAGTAAACTGTGGTATATTCACATAATGGAATGTTACACAGCACTGAAGAATGATTGAGGTTACATGCAACAATATAGATGACTCTTAGAAGCAACGTTTAATGAAAAAAGTATATCATCTTTATAAAGCTCAAAAACAAGCAAAACTAAACAATGTGTTATTTAGAAATACATAGATAAGTGCTAAAAACACTATCTTCTTCCACCAAAGCAAGGGAATTAAATACAAAATGTAGGATAGCATTTACCTGTTGTAGGGAGATAAGGGATGTAATTGGAGAGGAACACATGGATACATCTATGTTACTGGCAATTTTCTAGTCCTTGGGTTAGGTGAAAGGCTCAAGCGTATTTATTATATTATGCTTTCTAACTTACATGCGACATATATTTTATCAAATATTATATTAAAATACAATTAAAAAACACAAAAGTAGAGTGGGTTTCTTTATCCTAGATTTTCTCAGAATCTTTAATATGCTAATGTGAGTTTTGACTTTTCAAGAGAAGGACAGAGTGTTTTCCAAACTTCGTTGGCTATAGAACCCTTTTTAAAATGGAATACCTATCAATATCTCCTCAAATAAATTTTCTGTATAACAAGCCTTGGAATACACTGAATTAAAGTATAAGATATTTCCTTGATTCTAACTAATTCCACTGGGGTTACTTTACCCTATGACACTTTCTTACAAATGATGTAATTGCCTATTAAAAAATGTAGCTATTCCTTCCCAGTTCCCTCCTTAGTACTGGCCACCTGATTTATGAAACAAAACAAAACAAAACAAAACAAAGAAGCAAACAGGAGCTCTTGGCACTATTTCCTCTCTCATTGAGAAGAAACAGCAAAAAAGCAAACAATGAGATTCTGCATGGATCTAGCATTGTTTGTGTCATTCTTTGGAATATCACGCAAAGAGAAAGAAAAAAATTACCCTCATCATCCACAGGGTAAAAAATGGACTCCTCAAGGACAGAACTCAGAGGTCTGAAAGGTTGTTATCATCTGAGAACACAGAGGTCTGAAAGGTAGTTATTGTCTGAGAATAAAAAGAGGTGTAGACGTGTGGGAACATTCAAGCCCACATCAATTTGTCAGAACAACCACAACTACAGGGGCAGCATGGTGAACGCTATTAAAAAATGCAAGAAACGAAGCCCCAAATAACCCAGCTGTAGCAATCATGAATGCTGAAGACTCTTCACATGTCTTATTTTTTTGAGATGGAGTCTCGCTCTGTTGCCCAGGCTGGAGTGCAGCCCCAGTTCAAAAGATTCTCCTGCCTCAGCCTCCCGAACAGCTGGGATTACAGGTGCCCACCACCATGCCCAGCTAATTTTTGTATTTTTTTTTTAGTAGAGACGGGGTTTCACCATGTTGGCCAGGCTGGTCTTGAACTCCTGAAACTCCTGACCTCAGGTGATCCACACACCTTAGCCTCCAAAAGTGCTGGGATTACAGGCATGAGACACCATCCCTGGCCTGCGTCTTTTAATTTTAGAGGTACTGACTCTGGGGGGCCCCAAAGGAGAAATTTTAAGTGAACACAAATGGAAATGGAACTACTAAAAATTTTTCTTCTCATACACTGCAAAGTCATCTGACATTGGACTATCTTCATAGCACATTTTATCACTGCCTCAGTATATTCCCACTTGGAATAACAGTATAATTCTGCCCTTGAATTATGGCAAAGTAAAGGTTTTTAAGACAACTTATTTGGAAGTAAGGGTGATGACAGAGATGGTGATGATGAATATCCTAAGTCTGTTTTACTTTATCTCCCCAAAATGTAGCAGTAATAACAGCAACAGCAGGTAACATCCATTGAGTGCTTACCCTCTGCCAGATCACCTCTAAGCATTTTACAAATATTAATCATCTAATCATCACAACAATGGTATGAAGGGGCTATTAATACCTCCATTTTACAGCTGAAAAAGCTGAGGCAGAAAGAGGCTAAATGATTTGTCTCAGATCATACAAGTGAATATGTGCCAACACCAGAATTTAAACAAGGTAGTCTGGCACTAAAGCCCATACTCTTGTTATGTTACACTGCTTGTTACAAGACCAAAGGGTACCAAAAGGTGATTTATCTGTAACAGGTTCCACTTAGGCTCAGAAGCTCTAATGATAATCCTAGTGAAATAACATATGTCCTGAAGGATGCATCATTCATTTGGGGAAAGTAATACTGTACAGTTTTGTCAGAGGAATGCAACTCAGGGCAGTGTTGAATATAATCAACTGGACACTTTATTATTTAAATAATTCCAGTGGCATCAAATTGATGACTCTTTAAAATCGGTAGAACATTTTAATATATTTTGATCATAAAAACAGAAATATAGATAATACTGGAAATAATGAAGTAAATGGGTCACTTCTGTCTCACTATACAGAGTCAGGCATGTTTGAGCTTTTCCTTACATTTTTAACTTTTTAGTTTTACACAAGTCCTGAAACAAATATGCAAATCTGTATTGGATCTTCCGCATGACACAAAAAGGCATATCTTACAAACTTGTAAGAGAGAAGAACTTTCTCCTATAACTCAACATTCTGGCTGCAGGAAACAGACCCATTCAAAGTAGCTTATGCAAAAAAAAAAAAAAAAAGGTTATTATATGGCATTGACAGGGCAGAGGTGTCTGCCACTGACTCAATGCAAGATCATTGCTTCATAAAACCCTGGAATCTGGAACTGGAAGGCTGCTTTGAAACTAGATAATATGTACCTTGCTGACTCTTGCTTCCATTTCTTTCTCATTTATTTATTGGTCTCTTCTTTAAGCTTCACACTGTTAATCTGTTTCTTCCTTCTTTCTCTGCATCTGGGTTGAAGTAAATCGCTTTTTAACCAACCTTCTCCATACACATTGATAATTTTTATTTATTTACTTATACTTATTGAGACATAGTCTTGCTCTGTCAGACAGGCTGGAGTGCAGTGGCGTGATCATAGCTCACTGTAACCTTTAACTCCTGGGCTCAAGTGATCTTCCTGCCTCAGTCTCCCAAGCAGCTGGGACTGCAGGTGCATGCCACCATGCGTGGCTAAAAAACCAATTTTTTTTTTTTGAGAGACAAAAAAAGGGTCTGGGCTTTGTTGCCCAGATTGGTCTCGAATTCCTGGCCTCAAGCGATTCTCCTGTCTCGACCTCTGAAAGCGTCAGGATTATAGGCATGTGCCACTGTGCCTAGCTGATAATTTTTAAATTTTATTTATTTTTATTTTTTTGAGATGGAGTTTTGCTCTTGTTGCCCAGGCTGGAGTGCAATGGCGCAGTCTTGGGTCACTGGAACCTCTGCCTCCCAGGTTCAAGCGATGATTCTCCTGCCTCAGCTTCCCGAGTAGCTGGATTACAGGTGCCCACCACCATGCCCAGCTAATTTTTGTATTTACAGCAGAGATGGGATTTCACCATGTTGGCCAGGCTGGTCTCGAACTCCTGACCTCAGACAATCCACCTGCCTCAGCTTCCCAAAATTTTGGGAGCCACCGTGCCCAGCCTAAATTTTATTTTTAAGAATCAGCAGCAGCTAACCTCAGGGTTGGCAAGGGCATGATGTGAAGGTATAAACACACTGTTATGTGTATATACTATACAGGTATAATACAATTTTTCTAGCCGGCAGTTTAGTAATTTTGCATCTTAAAAATGTTTACACCTTCTGATGCCTCACCAACATTGCCAGCAGTGCATGGAATCCAGCACCACACAAAACTGAGCTTGAGTTCCAGCTCTGTATTTCCCTGCTATATGACTTAAGGCAAATTAATTTCTCTATGTTCCTGTTTCTTCATTTAAATATTGGGACCATAATGATCTCACTTCTTGGATCATGAAGGTTAAATGAGATAATATATGTAATGAAGTCAACCAACTGTCTGGCACATAGTATATATTCAATTATTATTATTCCAAGTCAACAATTAAATAAGTGTTTAAAGATGTATGTAAAATGATGTTTATTACAGTACTGTTTGTAAGAGTGAAAAACTGCAAACAATATCAAACAACATTTGTTTTGCTCACCACTATATTCCAGTCTCAAGATAGCCCCTGCAATATAGTAGGTGCTCAATAAGTATTTGTTGAATGGACAAAAAATTGAGGATTGATTAAATTATGGTACACTTAAACAATAGAATATAATTCAGTTATTACAAATGATATAGATAAGCATTTTCATTGAAAGCATACATAGACTATGTTTCCTTTTGTTTAAAAATATATGTGGGCTGGGCCTGGTGTGGTGGCTTATGCCTGTAATCTAAGCACTTCAGGAGGCTGAGGCAGGCAGATCACTTGAGCCCAGGAGTTTGAGACCAGCCTGGGCTGTAACATGGTGAAACCCTCTCTCTACAAAAAATATAAAAATTAGTTGGGCACGGTGATACATGTGTAGTCCTAGCTCTCGGGAGGATGGCTTAAGCCCGGTAGGAGGAGGTTGTAGTGAGCCAAGATCGTGTCACTGCACTCCAGCCTGGCAAAAGAGCAAGACCTTCTCTCTCCAAAAAAAAAAAAAAAAAAAAAAGTGTGTGTGTATTAGATATAGCTATATATGTGTTCTGGGCACAGTGGCTCATGCCTCTAATCCCAGCACTTTGGAAGGCCAAGGCTGCAGGATCTCTTGAGGCCAGGAGTTCAATACCAGACTGGGCAACATATTTGAGACTCCATCTCAAATAAATAAATAGATAGATAGATTAGATAGACAGATAGCCAGGCTTGGTGGCCCATAGTCCTAGCTACTTGGGAGGCTGAGGTGGGAGGACTGCTTGAGCCCAAGAGTTTGAGGTAACAGTGAACTATGATCACACCTCTGCACTCCAGCCTGCGTGACAGAACAAGACTTCATCTTAAAAAAAAAAAAAAAAAAAAAAAATTGGCTAGGCGTGGTGGCTTATACTTGTAATCCGAGCACTTTGGGAGGCTGAGGCAGGTGGATCACTTGAGGTCAGGAGTTTGAGACCAGCCTGGCCAACATGGTGAAATCTGTCTCTACTAAAACTACAAAAATTAGCTGGGTGTGGTGGTGCATGCCTGTAGTCCCAGCTACTTGGGAGGCTGAGGCAGGAGAATCGCTTGAACCCAGGAGGCGGGTGTTGCAGTGAGCTGAGATGGCACCACTGCACTCCAGCCTGGGCGACAGAGCGAGACTCCATCTCAAATAAACAAACAAACAAATAAATAAATAAAATTAAAAAAATGTGTATACATTCATAGTGAAAGATCTAAAAGGCTGACAACATTCCCTATGGTGGCAGTATGGCTATTTTTTTTTTTTTTTTTTTTGCTTAGCTGTATTAAATTTTTTTTTCCTACAAGAATTATATATTGATTTTGTAATGAAAAGCTATTTTTCTTTTTTAAATTTCTTTTTCACACACAATTCAGAGGTAAAATGAAAAGCTATTTTTTAATTAAAAAATAAATGTTACAGTGCACAAATAAATTAGAATCAGGGGACATGCCTAAATTTGAATCCTGGGTTAAATTCAACTTTAAAAAAAGCATCTTATTAGAGTTGTTCATTTATGTTTATTTTCCCATTAGACACTGAGATTCTTAAAGATACAGAACAGGTTTTCATCTTTCTAGTACTGTGCACAGAACATTACACATAATCAGCACTCAATAAATGATTGCCAGTGACAGGCGATACATTCCATCACAACTCTTTTTTTTTTTTCTGAGACAGAGTTATGTTCTTGTTGCCCAGGCTGGAGTGCAATGGCGCGATCTTGGCACACCGCAACCTCCACCTCTCGGGTTCAAGCGATTCTCCTGCCTCAGCCTCTTGAATAGCTGCGATTACAGGCATGCGCCACCATACCTGGCTAATTTTGTATTTTTAGTAGAGACAGGGTTTCTCCATGTTGGTCAGGCTGGTCTTGGACTCCCGACCTCAGGTGATCTGCCGCCTCAGCCTCCCAAAGTGCTGGGATTACAGGTGTGAGCCACTGCGCCCGGCATCCCATCACAACTCTTGCAATGATGTCTAATCCTTTGGTCACTGGAGGAAAATAAGCTGCCAAAGAAAATCTCTTGGCCGGGCGCAGTGGCTCACGCCTGTAATCCCAGCACTTTGGGAGGCTGATGTGGGCAGATCACGAGGTCAGGAAATCGAGACCATCCTGGCTAACACGGTGAAACCCTGTCTCTACTAAAAATACAAAAAAATTAGCCGGGCGTGGTGGCACGCCCCTGTAGTCCCAGCTACTCAGAAGTCTGTGGCAGGAGAACCGCTTGAACCCGGGAGGCAGAGGTTGCAGTGAGCCAAGATCGTGCCACTGCACTCCAGCCTGGGCGACAGAGTGAGACTCTGTCTCACACACACAAACACACATACACATAAACACACACACAGACACACACACGCACACAAAAGAAAGAACATCTCTTTGGGACAGTTTCAAAACTTATCCTGAAATGTCCATAGTGAAAAAAAGTCCCCTCTGGGTTCCCTCCCCTTTGAAATGCAAATTCTGTCATAGTATCCTAATTTTTCTGTAAATAATTCAGAGATTGAACCTACTGGTGGTTACAGGAGAAGGTCCAAGTTTCTAGTGTTACTTGTTTAGGAGGAAATCTATAAAGTACCTGTTGATAACATGAATTGGCCCCCTACCAGCCTCAAACTTATGTATAGAAATTCAAGATGCCAACTATTTTCTAGGCCTGTAGCTGTATTCACTACAAAAAGTATTAATTTCACTTACTCCATGTCAAAGTTAAATTATTATCAACACTTAGGCATCATTTCAGATAGTTATGAAACTAAAAGCTTCCACTAATTAATCAAGTTAATTTTTTTTTTTTTTTTTTTTTTTTTGAGGCAAGGGTCCCATTCTGCTACCCAGGTTGGAGTGCAGTGATGCGATATTGACTCACTGCAACCTTTGCCCCCTGGGCTCAAGCGATCCCCCCACCTTAGCCTCCCGAGTAGCTGGGACCACAAGCACACACTACCATGCCCAGCTATTTTTTTGTATTTTTGGTAGAGACAGGGTCTCACCATGTTGCCCAGGTTGGTCTCGAACTCCTGATATCAAGCAATCTGCCCGCCCTGGCCTCCCAAAGTGTGGGATTACAGGTGTGAGCCACTGTGCCTGGCCAAGTTAGTCATTTTTATTCAAAGAGCAACACTGTCTCTTAAATCTCATTTTAAATCATCACTGAACGATAAAATTCTTAAAATAAAAGTAAATGATTCCTCAGTTCTATATTATTTTTTCCCCACCTTTGGTTTACAATATTTCTTAGTAGGCTGAAAGCTTCACATATTATCCATTTGATAAAAACATATTTTGCCTATCTTATAGGTGACATTATAAACAAAGGATTTAAAAAATCATAGCTAGATAAATATTCCAAAATATTATTTCAACTGAGTGCTTAGATGCTCATACTGGAAACAGACTGTGCCCAATTCCAGCTTTACCACTTATTAGCTTTATGACTTTGGGCAAAGTACTTAACTTCTGTCTACCTTGATTTCCTCATCTGAAAAAGGAAGTTGATGACAATTATAAAAATATCTACCTTGGCTGGGTGTGGTGGCTCACACCAGTAATTCCAGCAATTTGGGAGGCTGAGGTGGGAGGATTGTTTGAGCCCAGGAGTTTGAGACCAGTCTGGACAACATAGCAAGACCCTGTCTCTAGAAAAATATAAAAAAGTTAGCACCTGTAGTCCAAGCTACTTGCGAGGCTGAAGTGGTAGGATTGCTTGAACCCAGATCAATGTTGCAGTGAGCTGTGTTTGTGCCACTGCACTCCAGCCTGGGTAACAGAGAGAGACCCTGTTTCAAAAAAAAAAAAAAGAAATCTGCTTCACTGAGTCATTATAAGAATTAATAAAATTAAATGGCTAAAGCAGTGCAAGCCACAAATGTTCTCGTGGCCACATTAAAAAAGTAAAATGAAACAGGTAAAATTAATTTTAGTAGTATGTTTTATTTAACCCATATATCCAAAATATTATCTTTCAGCATGTAATCAACTTTAAAAAATTACTGAGATATTTTACATTTTGCTGTACTGTCTTTAAAATCTGGTGTTTTAAACTTGTAGCATACCTCAAATTAGACTAGCTACATTTCAAAGACTCAATACCTACATGTGGCTACAGACTGCCTTACTGGACAACACAGGTATAAAATATTCAAACAGTATCTAGCACATAGTATGTGCTAAATAAGTTTTAGTTCTTAGTATCATCATATCCCTTGCTTTAGGAATTGTAATAGACCACTGTTCCTTAAAGTGTGTGACTCATAACATCAGTTGACATCAGGTAGTTCTGGGGCATGGCATTAAACAACATTGAATTATGCAGTGAGAAACTATTCCATTTTAAATTATGTTTTTTATCTTTCTGAACATTTGAAGGAGAAAATGTCAGTTTGGTACTATAGTGCTTTGTCCTACCTGTAGCTAGGACTACAGATGTGTACCACGATGCCTGGCTAATTTTAAAGTTTTTTGTAGAGATGGAGTCTCACTATGTTGCCCAGGCTGTTCTTGAACCCCTGGCCTCAAGTGATCCTCCCAATTTAGCCTCCCAAAGTGCTGGGATTACAGGCATGAGCTGCTCTGCTCAGCTACATTTAAATTTTTTTTATTGAGATATAACTCATAGACAACAAAATTCACTGATTATCAAGGATGTTGTTTGATGAGTTTGCCAAATATATCCTGTTGTATAACCAACTTCTCAATCAAGATACAGAACATTTCCATCACTTGAGCAAGAGCTTCTTAAAAATCAAAAAACAGGCTGGGCGCGGTGGCTCACGCCTGTAATCCCAGCACTTTGGGAGGCCGAGATGGGTGGATCACGAGGTCAGGAGATCAAGACCATCCTGGCTAACATGGTGAAACCCTGTTTCTACTAAAAATATAAAAAAATTAATCTTCTTTAAAATGGATTTCTTATTCTTTTCGAAATGATCAATGGGTTCCTGTTTCTCACTTTATGGATGGGATATGAAATTGAATCCTGTATGATCCAAGGATTTTCATAACATAGAACTATATTAATTCAATATTTATTTATTTTATTTTATTTATCTTTTATTATTATACTTTAAGTTCTAGGGTACATGTGCATAACGTGCAGGTTTGTTACATATGTATACTTGTGCCATGTTGCTGTGTTGCACCCATCAACTCGTCAGCACCCATCAACTCGTCATTTACATCAGGTATAACTCCCAATGCAATCCCTCCCCCCTCCCCCCTCCCCATGATAGGCCCCGGTGTGTAATGTTCCCCTTCCCGAGTCCAAGTGATCTCATTGTTCAGTTCCCGCCTATGAGTGAGAACATGCGGTGTTTGGTTTTCTGTTCTTGTGATAGTTTGCTGAGAATTATGGTTTCCAGCTGCATCCATGTCCCTACAAAGGACACAAACTCATCCTTTTTTATGGCTGCATAGTATTCCATGGTGTATATGTGCCACATTTTCTTAATCCAGTCTGTCACTGATGGACATTTGGGTTGATTCCAAGTCTTTGCTGTTGTGAATAGTGCCGCAATAAACATACGTGTGCATGTGTTTTTATAGCAGCATGATTTATAATCCTTTGGGTATATACCCAGTAATGGGATGGCTGGGTCATATGGTACATCTAGTTCTAGATCCTTGAGGAATCGCCATACTGTTTTCCATAATGGTTGAACTAGTTTACAATCCCACCAACAGTGTAAAAGTGTTCTTATTTCTCCACATCCTCTCCAGCACCTGTTGTTTCCTGACTTTTTAATGATCGCCATTCTAACTGGTGTGAGATGGTATCTCATTGTGGTTTTGATTTGCATTTCTCTGATGGCCAGTGTTGATGAGCATTTTTTCATGTGTCTATTGGCTGTATGAATGTCTTCTTTTGAGAAATGTCTGTTCATATCCTTTGCCCACTTTTTGATGGGGTTGTTTAATCTGGTACGATGAAGAATGGATAGACTAATAGCAGCAAGTCCTACTAAAAAGACTTGTCAGAATTCCCAGGGAAGATGTGATAAAGATGTAACTAGGGTGAGGGTGGTGAAAGGAATGGGTGGGTAAGAGAAAACACTTGAAGCAAGAATTAAATGACTCCTTGACTATCCAGAGGTGAAGCAAAGGAATGCTCATTGTACCTATGTAAAGACATTAAAGAAATCAAATTTTTATTTATAATAAAGTAACTTTGGCAAAAAAAAAAAAAATATATATATATATGTATATATATATAAAATTAGCTGGGCATGGTGGCGGGTGCCTGTAGTCCCAGCTACTTGGGAGGCAGAGGCAGAAGAATGGCGTGAACCTGGGAGGCGGAGCTTGCAGTGAGCTGGGATGGCACCACTGCACTCCAGTCTGGGCGACAGAGCAAGACTCTGTCTCAAAAAACAAACAAACAAACAAACAAACAAACAAACAAACAAACAAAAAAACCCAACAACAAAAGCCATGAAATTAATCCCATACCTTAGAATATATAATGCTAAATTGCTTTCCAGGAAAGTTATACTAATTTATTTTTCTACTGGCAATATTTCAGACGGCCTCACTATACATTTATCTTAAACCTTTGTCCCCACTGAGATGGGGACAAAGTTTTATCAGTATATAAGATGTTTATTGAAGCATTATCTATATTAAAAATGTAAGCTTGGCTGGGGACAGTGGCTCATGCCTATAATCCCACCACTTTGGGAGTCCGAGGTGGGTGGATCACAAGGTCAGGAGTTCAAGACCAGTCTGGCCAAGATGGTGAAACCTCATCTCTACTAAAAAATACAAAAATTAGCTGGGCGTGGTGGCAGGTGCCTGTAATCCCAGCTACTCGGGAGGCTGAGGCAGAGAATTCCTTGAATCTGGAAGGTGGAGGTTGCAGTGAGCTGAGATCGCATCACTGCACTCTAGCCTGGGCAACAGAGCGAGACTCCGTCTCAAAAAAAAATTAAATAAAAAATAAAAAAGTAAACTTGCAGCTAAATATGCTGGTGAAAAAAAAAATGTAAACAACCTAAATGTCCAGTGGTAATAGTTAAAGACCCATCCTTAAAAATAAAATTATATAGCCATTAAGATTGTTTTAAAGACTTTTTAGTAACATGGGAAAATGTTCTCAATATGATTAAAAGAAAAAAAACTGTATAGATCTTATGTTAAAAACAAAACGTAAACAAAATTCTAAAACCTTTAGGTTAAAAAAATATTAGAAGGGGCCAGGCACAGTGGCTCATGCTTATAATCCCAGCACTTTGGGAGGCCAAGGCAGGCGGATTACTTGAGGTCAGGAGTTCAAGACCAGCCTGGCCAGCGTGGTGAAACCCTATCTCTACTAAAAATACGAAAAAAAAACCCCAAAAAACCAAAAAAACAAACAAACAAAAAACTGGCCAGGCGTGATCGTGCAGGCTTGTAGTCCCAGCTACTTGGGAGGCTGAGGCATGAGAATTGCTTAAACCCGGAGGTGGAGGGGTTGGAGTGAGGTGGGATCGCGCCACTGCACTCCAGCCTGGGTGACAGGGCGAGACTCTGTCTCAAAAAAAAAAAAAGCCAACATATTAACAGTGATTAGCTCTGAGTTGTGGTATATGAATGATTTTTACTTTTATAATTCTTTTTTTTTTTTTCCCCAAGATGGAGTCTTGCTCTCTCACCCAGGCTGGAGTGCAATGGTGTGATCTTGGCTTACTGCAACCTCCGCCTCCCAGGTTCAAGCAATTCTCCTGCCTCAGCCTCCTGAGTAGTTGGGACTACATGTGTGAGCCACCAGGCCTGGCTAATTTTTGTATTTTTAGTAGAGACGGGGTTTCACCATGTTGGTCAGGCTGGTCTCGAACTCCTGATCTCGTGATCCACCCGCCTCGGCCTCCCAAAGTGCTGGGATTACAGAAGTGAGCCACCGTGCCCGGCCTTACTTTCTTTTAACAATGAGCATGAATTACTTGGTCAAGGGGAATGCCTATTTTCCTTTATCTGTTTGCCAGCACTATCTGTCTTTGCTGCTTATGGGGAAAATAATTGAAAATGGGATCATTAATTATTCTGCAGGTTTATAGCTAATGATGGCTTAGTTGAATCTAGTAGTATGACAAAGAATGTACTATGTACAGTAATTATTATTGGCTTAAAAGGGAATCTGGCAGCAAGAGAATTGTTGCTCTTGTGCCATCTTCTAGCAGGATATGTCTTTTCTATTTGTCAAAAGTTTTAAGAAGTACTGGAGACTAAATAAAGTTCAGGTAGTGCTCAAGCAATGGTAGCGCTGTTGGCTAATGAATTAACCTAGCCACGCTTTTCCCCTCTACTTCTATCCTGAATCCCATGAAGACAGGGATTTTGCCTATTATGATAACAATTTCATCTATATGGATTGGGTTCTTGACCTCTCAGCTCACATAGCTAACTTAAAGGTGTCAATTGCTGCTGGCAGGGACTAGAACTCTTTAATATTGATTGACTTGTGAAGTGATAAGGCAGGCCAGCTCAAAATCCAAACCAAGATGCTCATTTATTTGCAAGGTAGGATCATGTGCTTCAGAAAACCAACTACGATAATGGCTCAGTTTATTGCAGGTGAATAAAATAATGGGTATAGTTTGTTTAACTACATCTAGAAATTTGCATTTTTATAATAAGCAAATGTTTATTTTGGTGGATAATTCTCTTAATTCACATTAGCTTCGATAGATCCTCCTAAAACATAAGTCAGGTGTCATGGCTCTGTTTAAAACCCTATAACACACACAAAAACTTGTACATAAATGTTTACAGCAGCATTATTTATAATCGCCAAAAGATGGAAACAATCTAAATGTCCATCAATTGATGAATGAATAAAACATGGTACATGCGTACAGTGAAATATTACTCAGTCATAAAAAGGAATAAAGTACTGATGTATGTTACACATGGAGAAGCCTTGAAAACATTATGCTAAGTGAAAGAAGCCAGTCACAAAAGAATACATATCATATTATTCCATTCATATACAATGCTCAGAATGGGGACATTTATAGAAAGAGAAGTTAGATTAGTGGTTTATTAGGGCTGGAGGGGGGGATTTTTTGACATGATGAAAATGCTTTTTTTTTTTTTTTTTTTTTTTTTGAGTAGTTTCACTCTTGTTGTCTAGGCTGGAGTGCAATGGCATGATGCAACCTCCGCCTCCTGGGTTCAAGAAATTCCCCTGCCTCAGCCTCCCAAGTAGCTGGGATTACAGGTGCATGCCACCGTGCCAGTCTAATTTTTGTATTTTTAGTACAGATGGGGCTTCACCATGTTGGCCAGGTTGGTCTTGAACTCCAGACTTCAGGTGATCCACCCACCTCAGCCTCCCAAAGTGCTGGGATTACAGGTGTGAGCCACCACGCCCAACCGATGAAAATGTTCTAAAATTGACTGTGGTAATAGTTGAATATATCTGTGAATATACTAAAAACCACTGAATTTTACACTTCAAAGGGTGACTTGTATGGTATGTAAATTATATCTCAATAAAAACATTAAAAAAAAACAACCCAACCCAAAAGTGCTAACTCCTAGCGAAAAGCAGTCCTCACAGTCTATAAGGCACTCCAGGAACAGCCCCAGATATCGATGCCTGTCACACTGCATTTCTTTCTACTTCTCTTGCTCACTCCACCCAGACTCACCAGCCTCCTTGCAGCTCTTGCAATGCATTGCATGATTCTTAGGACACGGCTGTGCCTGTGCCTGGAATGCTTTTTCCTTCTACCTGTGTGGCTTACTCCCCAACCTCCTTTAAGTCTTTGTACACTCTTCTTTCTGTCGCCCAGGCTGGAGTGTAGTGGCTCGATCTCAGCTCACTGCAACCTCCACATCCTGGGTTCAAGTGATTCTCCTGCCTCAGCCTCCCACGTAGCTGGGATTACAGGAGTGCATCACCAGGCCCAGCTAATTTTTGTATTTTTAGTAGAGATGGGGTTTCACCATGTTGGCCAGGCTGGTCTTGAACTCTTGACCTCAGGTGATCTGGCCGCCTTGGTCTCCCAAAGTGCTGGGATTATAGGCGCGAGCCATGGCACTTGGCCTACACACATCTCTTCTTAAGGAGGCCTTTCCTGATACCATACTGAGTAGTGTAACCTACAGCCACTGTCCCTAAGCACTTTCAATTTCCCTTTACACAGTTTCACATTCCCTACCCCCGCCACTGCATTTATTACATACTGATTTACTATAAAATATACTTATTTGTTAAGTTTATTGTTTATTTCTGTCTCCTCCTGCATTAAAATGAAAGCTTCACAAGGGTTAGGATCTTTGTTTTATTCATGGAGGTATCCCAGTGCTCAGTAAATACTTGAGTGAACAAACTACTGGCTTTACATTGTTCTCACATGTTCAATAAATATTTATCTATTACAGAACTCATAACTAGAACTCCTGACTGTTCTATATAGATGTTGATGAAAATTTCTGTGATGTTATAGCAATGACTCATGCCATATATAATTCTTAGAAATTGAAATTTGACATTCCCCCTCTCCTACAAGTAAATATATATATGGCTAATACAACTAATGAGACAAATGAAGAGGAGGAGATAAGGTAATAAGAGGAAGGAAAGTAATTCCATAAGAAGGGCAAATACTGAGACAGGAGATAACAGTCTGTACACACAAACCTGCACAGACCCCACAGACACACTAGACTAACTGCTTAGGACAGCATGTGTTCAGGTCAGATTCTTTTTCAGGGCAGGTTCTTGGTCTTCAAAAAAGCACGAGTTATATCTTTAAATAAGTCTCTGTAATTGGTTACTACTTTTTATTTCTGTGTATTTCATTATATATGAAAGGAAAAAGGGAAGTAATACAAAATTCATATTAAACTTCATATGGCTATGGAAAGAGAAGAAATATTGACTGCCTCTCTTTATTTAGAAGGCAATTTTATTAAGAATGTTGCTAAGGAGATAATTAGCTTCTGCAAAGTTCCTTGGTGTCTTAGCAGCAAATACATGCCTTCTATTTTAAATGGTGTTTAAATCTAAACAAAGATAATCACAATTACAGCTAATCAGAGTAGGCCCTATAGAAACAAATCACACAACTACAGAAGGCCTGCATATATAGAACTCTGCTTCATTACAACCAGCGCCTGAATCACTAAAAAATATTATCGCAAAAAAACTGTTTTAAAGAAATAAAGTATGCAAGAAAGAGCCACTTTAAAATAATAACTTTGAATGACAACTTGAATTTCAGATTAAACTAATATATATTTCCTATTAGGATCTAAGGGACCTATATATTCAGGTAACTTCTGGTTTAAGATGACGAGCTTACTTATACAAAAGCCCTATTCTCACACTAAAAATTATGTTCATTTTTGGAAATATACTAGGGAGGAAAGGAATAATTGCTTCCTATTCTTTATTTTTAAGTTTTGTTTACAACTAAGATTTTGTTTCAATTTACAGTAAAAGCGATCTTGATGTGTGTTAGAAATAGAGAAACCAGGATCAAGGTTGTTAAAATTGCTACCTGAGGGGTAAGGGTACTTGTTATTTTTTGGGATGCAGGAGATCAATTTTGACCTATCTACCCATTACATTAAGTGATTACGTAATAAAAAAAACTAGTAGGTGGTAATTCTGAAATTTGAGTGCAGAATAAATCTGTAGTAATCTCAGATTTTATTTAAGAGTTGTAATAGGGAAACCAAGTGACCATAAATATCCCACAACAGACATTTCCTGTTCTGGAAGGATAGTAGCTTCTGTATTAGCACATCACACAGTGACAAGATATCATTTCTTTCCTGTTTATTGGAGTCCCCAGTAATCCAAATCTATGGATTTGGATGTAAGATATGTAACACATGGCCAACCATACCATGACTTACATGATTCTAAATATAAAAGGAGAGCATATATCATGGCAAATCTAAACGTATACCATTTTCTAATCTCCCTAGTCTCTCAAAAAGCTACTTCTGTGCTGCAGAGCTCTTGAGATCAAGGCTGTATTTTTGTCATCATTTATTCTTTTGGCCTGTTTCCTTAAGAAATAACCCATATATTACAGAGAAAATTATACACTAAAACTCCTACAAAATTAAACCCTAGTAATTCACAGAAACAAATTATTCAATGTTTTCTCTTCCAAATCAAGGTCTTTATTGCTAGTTCACTGCAGCCCTACTATATCCAGGAATAAAACTGATTTTAAAAAAATATTAGCCTTTCCATTACTGAGAGTCTAAGATTCCAATATGTATTAAGAGTTGTAAACTTACTAAATATGTTAGTAATACCCAAGGTATCCTACATTCATCATGAAAACTGAGCCTTTCTATTCAAAGCTGAAACTATTGCTTTCAATTACTTAAGCCTTTACAATTTTAACTGGCCTCTGAAATATAAATTCCATCATCTTCTTACTGGTATGATAAATTTCACTATTTACTTATTGGCTAGGGGCTATATATTTATAAAAGTAAACTATAAACACTTGATATTAAATCATTTATATATTGCAAAAATCAACTAATATTTTTTCCCATTTGGTGACTGTCATAGCAACTCCTTCTTCATAAAAGTTTCATTGGTCAGGAATCCAGTGAACAATTCTGTCCAAAATTTTATTGAATCTTTATTGCTAAGATATTGGCTCAAATGTAATACAGCGTACTACTTAGCATGCTATTAGGTCACACAGATACAAACGCTGACAATAGCTGGAAGAATCTAGCATAAAGCCTTTGCAGGGCTGCCTTACCTTCTTAATTTTATGTAAGGATAATTCGTTGAGGCCAGGTGCGGTGGCTCACTCCTGTAATCCCTGCACTTCGGGAGGACAAGGCAGGTGGATCACTTGAGGTCCTGAGTTTGAGACCAGCCTGGCCAGCATGGTGAAACCCCGTCTCTACCAAAAATACAAATTAGCCGGGTGTGGTGGTGCATGCCTGTAGTCCCAGCTACTCTGGAGGCTGAGGCAGGAGAATTGCTCGAATCTGGGAGGCTGAATTTGCAGTGAGCCGAGATCACGCCACTACACGCCAGCCTGGGCGACAGAGCAAGACTCCGTCCCCCAAAAAACAAAAGGTCATTTGTCAGGAACTTGAATACTAATTTAAGGAAAACTTTAGATGTTTCATTGTTTTATTATTTTCTTTGAACAGAAAATGAAGTTTTATTCACAGTACTTTTTTTTTTTTGAGACAGGGTCTCGCCCTGTTGCCCAGGCTGGAGTGCAATGGTGCCATCTCAGCTCACTGCAACCTCTGTCTCCTGGGTTCAAGTGATTCTCGTGCCTCAGCCTCCCAAGTAGCTGGGATTATAGGCGCACACCACCACACTCGACTAATTTTTGTATTTTTTAGTAGAGACAAGGTTTCACTATGTTGGCCAGGCTAGTCTCGAACTCCTGGCCTCAAGTGATATGCCTGCCTTGGGCTTCCGAAGTGCTCAAAGTGCTGAGATTACAGGCGTGAGCCACCATACCCAGCCCATACCACTAGTAATTAGTCAAACACATCTAAAACATATATTTTTGTATGTAATATGACTAAATTACAAAGACATATATAAAAATCTTTACTAATCTATCTTTCTATCTAAATCCAACTTATATTATTTATTTTGAGACAGGGTTTTGCTCTGTCACCCAGGCTGGAGTGCAGTGGTGTTATCTCAGCTTACTACAGCCTCTGCCTCCTGGACTCAAGAGATTCTCCCGCCTCAGCCCCCCAAGTACCTGAGACCACAGGTGGCACCACCATGCCTGGCTACTTTTTTGTATTTTTGTTAGAGATGGAGTTTTGCCACATTGCGCAGGCTGGTCTCAAACTCCTGAGTTCAAGCAATCTGCCCACTTCGGCCTCCCAAAGTTCTGGGATTACAGGCCCGGGCCACCATGCCTGGCTCCCAACTTATTTTTAATTTTTTTATTTCTACTTACTTACTTATTTATTTTTGAGACAGAGTCTCACTCTTGCTGCCCAGGCTGGAGTGCAGTGGTGCAATCTTGGCTCACTGCAACCTCTGCCTCCCGGGTTCAAATGATTCTCCTGCCTCAGCCCCCCGAGTAGCTGGGACTACAGGCTCCTGTCACCACGCCTGGCTAATTTTTGTATTTTTAGTAGAGATGGGGTTTCCCCATGTTGGCCAGGCTGGTCTCAAACTCGTGACTTCAGGTGATCCACCCACGTCGGCCTCCCAAAGTGCTGGGATTACAGGCATGACCCACCATGCCCGGCCCCCCTACTTATTATTATTTATTTTTATTTTTATTTTTTGAGATGGAGTCTCCCTCTGTAGCCCAGGCTGGAGTGCAGTCGGGCGATCTCGGCTCACTGCAACCTCTGCTTCCCAGGTTCAAGTGATTCTCCTGCCTCAGCCTCCTGAGTAGCTGGGACTACTGGTGCACGCCACCATGCCCAGCTAATTTTTGTATTTTTAGTAGAGACGGGGTTTCATCGTGTTACCCGGAATGGTCTCAATCTCCTGACCTTGTGGTCCGCCCACCTTGGCCTCCCAAAGTGCTAGGATTACAGGTGTGAGTCACTGCAGCCAGCCTATTTTTTTAAATGGAGATATACACATTTAATTTTAACCTTCTGATATTTCAAATTAAAGGGATGATGCTAAAATTCTTAGTTACTGGCCATAAGGCTACAAATAGTGAGAAACATTAACTCTCAGAGGAACCACTTAAGAGCCAATTCATCTTTTTGAATTCTGATATGGAAGCCTATTTAAAAGCATATGATTAACTAAACATTCATGAAAAAACTCATTTGGATCAAGAAGACAAAATCCTATATGGCTACCATCAAGTAATAAATAAAACCTTTTGAACTCTAAATTATTAAATATTATTTAGAGAATAATGCAGTATTAGGCATTCAAGTAACAGGAAGGAAATGCATAGTGGTCAAAAGCATGGGTTCTGGCTTCCAATACTAGCTCCATCTCTTACTAGTCATGTTTACTTGAGTAAGTTAATCTCTCTGTGCCTCAGTTTCCATATGTAAAGATAATAATAGTAGAAACTTTATGTGAGGATTCAATGAGTTAATAGATTTAAAGTATGCAGTACAGTGCCTAGCACATAGTATCTACTCAGTAAGTATGAACTATTACTACTTTTATTAGCAGCAAAGGGAGAAACTTGAATAAAACAGCTCTAATAATATTATGTCACTTCTGTGCTCAAAAATATTCAAGAGGTGACCCTGAATTAGGTACAAAAGCCTCAGTTTGACATTTTAGGACGCATGGCTATCCTTCCAAATAATATTATCTACTAGTGTTCAAAACGGAGTTTCTATAATGTCACTACCATTTTATCTACTCCCAAGATCATAACCACACTGATACTTCCATTTCTGGAATTAAGGCAGATTATATAAGGTGAAAATTATCTTGTAATAAAACACGTACAAATGCAGGATAAAAAACAACAAACATCCTTTTAAATGAATATCTAAATTCTTTAGAAAGTAAGAGGAATTGCCAAGGGTCAGCACAAAAAGGGAATAAAAACTTAGCTTGATAAGTATAAACTGATGCTACCACTATCTAATAGGTGTGTGCCAGTGTTATTAAACAAGGGCACTGTGTTTTAGTAGTCACAGAGGGTCAGGAAAGAAGGTTTAGGCCTTGGTAGGAAAATAAATCAAAATTGAGATTTCCATATAATATAGAAACTCTCACTGAAAAAGTGGACTAAAAAAATCTATCTGCACAAGCAGATATGCTTTGCAAGGTTCAGGAACCGTTAAGTATAGAAACTAACATAAAAATGATTCCAGACTGACAATGCTCTTGGGGTACCTAGCAAAAATTAAAGAAAAAATATGCAAGAGAGATAGATCTTGAATGTCAGCTCCTCATGGGTGCTATAGATAAAACCCTTCTTAAGATAACTCATCAGTCAAAATTACAGAACACAAGCAGAAATGCTTCATCATGAGCTAATGTTAGCAGATACAACAGCAGAATTAGACCTCCACGTAGTTCAGATTATAGAGTTAATGTGGTTTAGGAAAAATAAAGGATTTGAAAACATGAGAAAAAAAGAGGATATTCACAAAAACATCAGGCAAATTTGAAAAAGAAGCAAATAGAACTCATAAGCATAAAAATATAATCTTAGTGGACTTAGTAGACAAATTAAACATAGATCAGATATAGCTGAAGAAAGAATTACTAAACTAGAACACTGATCTGAAAAAATTATACAGAAGACAGCACAGAGAGATAGCAGATGGATAACAAAAATGAGAGCTTAAGAGACCTGAAGAATAGATGAAGGTTTAACATATATCTCACAATAATTCCAGAAGGATAGACAACAGGAGATGAAAGAGAAGCAACATTCAAAGAAATAATGACTGTAAAATTTCCAGAAATTATGCCAAACATGAATTTTTCATACCAAGTAATACAGTATTCCATTGTTGTCCTACTTTTAAGTAAGTGAAAATTATCAACCTGAAATTCTAAACTTAGCTGAATTAAGACACTTTTAGACAAAGGCATCAAAATGAACAATAGCTGAAAAAATATTAAAGTTTTTTTTTTGTTTTTAGACAGGGTTTCATTCAGATAGGCTGGGGGGCGGTGACACAACCATGGCTCACTGCAGCCTCAATCTCCCACACTTGTGATCTTCCCACCTCAGCCTCCCAAGTAGCTGGGACCACAGACACATGCTACCATGCCCAACAGATTTTTGTGTTTTTTTGTAAATACAAAATTTTACCATGTTGCCCAGGCTGAACTCCTTGAACTCCTCTTGAATTCCTGGGCTCAAGCAATCTGCCTGCCTTGGCCTCCCAAAGTGCTGGGATTATAGGTGTGAGCCACCATGCCTAGTCCATGCCCAGCTAATTTTTATGTTTTTTTTTTTTGTAGAAACAGGGTCACTCTATATTGCTCAGGTTGGTCTTAAACTTCTGAGCTCAAGTGATCCTCCTGCCACGGCCTCCTAAACTACTGGCCAATATAGAATATATTATTGTCTATATATATGGAATGGTGTCTTGCTCTGTTGCCCAGGCTGGAGTGCAGTGGCTCGATGTTGGCTCACTGCAGCCTCCACCTCCCCAGTTCAAGCAATTCTCCAGCCTCCTGAGTAACTGGGATTACAGGCATGTGCCACCACGCCTGGCTAATTTTTGTATTTTTCAGTAGAGATGGGATTTCACCATGTTGGCCAGGCTGGTCTCGAATTCCTGACCTCAAGTGATCTGCCCACCTCGGCCTCCCAAAGTGCTGGGAGTACAGGCATGGGATTCAGGCAAGAATGTTCTTTAGTAAGAAAACTGGATTGAAGAAAGAGCCAGGAGGAAAGAAACAAAGTGGAGGGGGAAAAGGGGGCAAATATGTGGGTAAATATAAACATTAACTACTGAAAATAATGATTAATTTGGGAATTTAAAAAGGTAAAACCAAAACACTGGACAATGATAGTATACAAATTGGGAGGAAGGTGATTACAGTTAAAACACTAAGATTCTTATATTATTTGTGAGAAAGGCAGAAATAGATTAAATCTAGTCTTTATTTCTTCTTTTTTTTTTTTTCTTTGAGACAGACTCTTGCTCTGTCACCCAGGCTGGAGTGCAGTGGCATGATCTCGGCTCACCTCTACCTCCCAGGATGAAGCATTCTCCTGCCTCAGCCTCCTGAATAGCTGAGACTACAGGTGCCTGCCACTGCGCCTGGCTAATTTTTGTATTTTTAGTAGAGACGGGGTTTCACCATGTTGGCCAGGCTGGTCTCAAACTCCTGACCTCATATGATCCACCCACCTTGGCCTCCCAAAGTGCTGGGATTATGGGTGTGAGCCACCGTGCCCAGCCTATTTCTTCTTTTATTAAAAAAATATCTTTTAAGAACAGGTAAAACTAATCTATAGTGACAGAAGTCATAATAATGAATACTTTGCAGGGATCTGTGACAAGGAGGGAGCAAGAGGAATAAGAAAGGCTGCGGGGGGTGCTGGTAATGTGCTATTTCTTGATCATTACGCTCAGTGGTCGTTTAATAGATATATTTACTTTGCAATGTTTTAATGAGCTGTTTTCTCCTTTATATACTTTTCTGTACATAATGAAATGCCTATGTATAAGTGTATGTATGTAGTATCATAGAAAGATATTTAGTCTTTGTCCCCATTCTTGGCACAGAGCTCCTAATTCCCTAAGAATTTTCTGAGTACTGAGGGTGACAGGATTGTCTTTTGTTTCAATGAGATTACTCTCGGTGGGCCTCTAGGTAGCTTCATGATGAGGGCTAGTTGCCTGAAAGGCCAAGCCTTTATAAGAAACTTTGAATTTTCAGCCTCACGCCTGAACCTCCAGGGCTGGGGAAACAGCTGGAGCCTGAATCAATCACCAGGGGCTAATGATTTAATCAAGCATGCCCACATAATGAAACCTCCATAAAAACCCCTACCCAATAGTGTTCGAACAGTTTGTGGGTTGGTGAACATATCAAGGTGCTGGGGTGGGGTGGGTGTTCCTGGAGCAGGCATGGAGACTCCACACCCCATCCCTATACCTTGCCCTATGCATCTCTTCCATTTGACTGTTCCTGAGTTGTATCCTTTATAATAACTGGCAAATGTAGTAAAGTGTTTTCCTGAGTTGTGTGAACTGTTCTAGTAAATTATCAAACCTGAGAAAGGGGTCATGGGAACCCCTGATTTACAACCAGTCACTCAGGTGGTCTGGGACTTGTGACTGGCATCTGAAGTAGGGGTGGTCTTGTGGGATTAAGCCCTTTTAACTTCGAGATGAGATGCTAACTCCAGGTAGATCGTGTCAGAATTGAATCAAATTGTTAGATATCCAGTTAGTGTCTGGAAAATTGGAAAAACGGTGTTGGGAAAGACCTGGTGTATTTGGTGTCAAGAAGAAAAAAGCCCCTCACTGTAATATTTCTGTAGAAGTTATAAAAGGAAACCCTACAGCACTGTTTACACAAAACTAAAATTCTGATAGACTGTAAAGATACCATGTTAAATATGTATCCTAAAAATAATTTTTAAAATGCATGTTAGTATTTATATAATCTCGGGTAGGAAAGAACCTTCCAGGCATGACACCAAAGGCAGAAATCACAGGTAGCTGTGACAATATAAAATTAAAATAATAACAACAAAACTTTTATACAACAAAACACTGTTTTATACAACAAAACAAAAATATAGAGGAAAAAGATTTGCAAAATATATACTAGACAAATGGCCAATAACCTTACTTATTACATAGAATTTAAAAAATTATTATTTTTTATTATACTTTAAGTTCTAGGGTACATGTGCACAATGTGCAGGTTTGTTACATATGTATACATGTGCCATGTTGGTGTGCTGCACCCATCAACTCGTCATTTACATTAGGTATATCTCTTAATGCTATCCCTTCCGCCTCCCACCACCCTATGACAGGCTCCGGTGTGTGATGTTCCCTACCCTGTGTGCAAGTGTTCTCATTGTTCAATTCCCACCTATGAGTGAGAACATGTGGTGTTTGGTTTTCTGTCCTTGCAATAGTTTGCTCAGAATGATGGTTTCCAGCTTCATCCATGTCCCTACAAAGGACATGAACTCATCCTTTTTTATGGCTGCATAGTATTCCATAGTGCAGATGTGCCACATTAAAAAAAATTATTAAGAAAAAAAGGAATACTCCAATTGTGGAATGGGCACAGAATATGAACTAGCAATTCACAAAAGAAATATATAAATGGCCAGTGAGTTCTGGATACTAACAAAGAGGTTAGTAATTGGCCCAAGTTCACAAAAATAGTATAAGGGAAATCAGGATTCAAACCCAAGAAATCTTATCCAATAAATATTTGTTTAATGAAAGAATGATTATATATTCAACACTAGAAGATGTTTACATCAGACTGCAAAATGAAAGTTAAAAGGCAGAATGTATGATGAGATTCCTTTCTGCCCACACAGTCACACAAACATCTATACAGGCTTAGAAAAAAGGCCTGAAAACACTAAAATGTAACAAGTGGTTAGATTATGGAAACTTTGTACTTTGTACTTTCTGAATTAAAAAAATTCAGAATATGCATATATTACTTCCATAATAAAGGAGAAAAGTTATATTAAAAACCAAATAATCATACAAAATAAAAAAGTATATAAATACTTTTAATGACTCCAAATTATCTATGCATACATGGCTCAGCATAGATCGCTCAGGGTCACCAATCTTTAGATTCAACAATCATGTCATGGTTCTCCAGTCTTTTCCTCTTCTACCTTTAGCTGCCAAATTAATCTTCCTTAAACACTGTGGCTTTCTTGTAATCACTGCTTTCAATAATTCCCCATTTTCTATGTAAAAAAGTATAAATTCCCAAGCCTGGCACTCAAGGCCTTCCACAATGATGGCATTCAATCATCTTTTCACTTTATTACACACATTCCAGCTAGTTGACTATTTGCTGTTCTTTGTGTATGTATGTTGCCTACAGTTTTTATAACTTGTTCATGTGGTTAACTCTACCTAGAATGTGCTCTCCCTCCATATGTCCTTTTCAACCAAGGCTCAGCTAATATACTATCTTCTATGTGAAACATTTGCTAATTTCCCTTAGTCACTCTGAGAATCCTTGGCCCTTTCATCTGCCTCTCTGGGCACGTATTTTCTTATTTTTAAATCTTTCCTAATAGACAATAACTTGAGGTAGGATCTTTAGATTATTCATCTTTGTATTCTTACTGAATACTTGCTAAGTGAATAAAGTTAATCAACAAAATAGAAAAACTCCAGACTTCAAGACCATTAAGAAAGTCTAAGCTGTGGCTATTAGGTTTCTCCTTCTTTAAAAAAAAACAAAAAAAAACAATTTTTAATTTTTCCCCCTTCCTTATGAAGTAGGTCCAAGGGTTTCTCCTTTTTTGAACACACAGGAAATACAAATTGTTAACAGTGTAAGATGGTTCTTACTTTCTAGGTCTTTGACCAAATAAAGAGATTTATGAACTTAACAAACTTAACTACTATAGATCTTTTGTTTCACAAATTCTTAAATTATTCTGGAGCTGCAAACACCAGAGAATTTCAGTCTACAGCAGTTTGGTTAGTATTGACCAAATTTTTCCAACATAAAGGGAATTTAAGCTTTATCCTCTGGGAAGGAGGACACAGCTGTAGAATGAATGTTCTCCTTTACCTTTTCGTGTTGTGCACCGTGGTGCCTCCCAGGACAATCCTCACTCCAGGAGTGGTGCGGTTCAGGTTATAAACTGTTAGAGCCTCTTCATATGTGGCTCCTCCAATTACAAACACAATGATATCCTGAGGTCTGCAATAATGAAGAATGAGATAATATCACAGGATAAGAAGAAAAAAAAAAAGGACTGTGACTTATACACACAGAGTTTTAATTTCTAAACCTTTTTTTTTTTTTTGGTGGAGGAAGCAGAATTAAAGCAGAATAGAATAAAAGGTTTAAAAAAAGTTTTAATTATCTGAAATTGGCAGGAAACAGAGCAGGAAATGCTGAATAGTGATTTGCTTTCTGTTTATGAGCGGATGTCTTATAATTTCTGTGCTGTGGATTTCAGAATAGCACAATAGTGTTTGCTGGAACCAAATGTAGAAATATTCTTTTATATTCAAGAGGGTGCAGAGTGCCTTACCGTCACATGATATCAATACAGCAGTATTTTATGTTTGTATTAATACTACACATCTCCTTTCATGTATAAGCCCTTTGTCAAATACTTAGTACAGTGCTATTACAATGGCCTCTGTCCAAGGACCTCAAAACATTTTTGAAAGAACTGGCATATTCGGATGTCCCCAAAACATGGGAACTAGAAACATTTAGTATTTTGAGTATAAAAAAAAGAATGGGACACATAAATTAATGGTGCTTCTAGGAACTCCATCTTTTCTTGAAATATTTTTTCTGAATCCTTTGATAAACCAAGAAAAAGAAACCATGGAAACCAAAAAAAACCATGAGTGTAGCTGATACTGGACATGTGAACACAGCTCAGTCACTAGCTTTACTTGAGTAGCACTGTGTTGTTTTACTGTTTCCTGTTTCAATCCTTATCAAAATGGCTTCATAGCAAAATGAATGTTCTTCCTATCAGCTCCTTCTGTAGATATCACCAAGAAGGAGATCAAATTATTTTCAAAATCACTAATGTTTGTCCTGTTTTTCTTTTCTCATGCTATCAAAAGAAGATAAAATTAATCCTACTAGGCAAATAATTTTGTTAAATCACTCATTGGACACTAAAACTACATCAAGCAGAAGCATCCATTTTGAATGTTATTGCACAAAACTAACCAGAAACATCTTTAATCAAGGAATATACATGCTTGTGTATAAATCTTGAAAAAAACCCTAACCCTACATTTCCTTCCTGCTTGTCTCTCTCTCTCTTTCTAAAATACCTTGAAGGAATTAACTAAGAGAGTATTTGTTCTTGTGGGACTTCACTGAAACAGAATCAGCGATTGTGGCTATTTTTAAATGTTCAGATAGTCTCTAAATTGCAGAGATTCCCCAGTAAAAGTTATACAAGCCCAGGCACGGTGGCTCATGCCTGTATGCATTTTGGGAGGCCAAGGTGGGTGGATCATTTGACGTCAGGAGTTCGAGACCAGCCTGGCCAACATGGTGAAACCGTCTCTACTAGAAATACAAAATTAGCCGGGCGCGGTGGCTCAAGCCTGTAATCCCAGCACTTTGGGAGGCTGAGACGGGCGGATCACGAGGTCAGGAGATCGAGACCATCCTGGCTAACACGGTGAAACCCCGTCTCTACTAAAAAATACAAAAAACTAGCCGGGTGAGGTGTCGTGCGCCTGTAGTCCCAGCTACTTGGGAGGCTGAGGCAGGAGAATGGCATAAACCCGGGAGGGGGAGCTTGCAGTGAGCTGAGATCCGGCCACTGCACTCCAGCCCGGGCGACAGAGCGAGACTCCGTCTCAAAAAAAAAAAAAAAAAAGAAATACAAAATTAGCCGGGTGTAGTGGCAGGTGCCTGTAATCCCAGCTACTCGGGAGGCTGAGGCAGGAGAACTGCTTGAATCTGGGAGGTGAAGGTTGCAGTGAGCCAAGATCGTGCCACCACACTCCAGCCTGGGCAACAGAGTGAGATTCCATATTCAAAAACAAACAAACAAACACACCCCAAAAAAACTTCCCTCCATAAAACAGTTATACAAGCTACCAATGATGAAGAGGTTGTTATGGTAAAGTGTCAATTATGATAAGGGTCCCCAAACCCAGGCTGAGGACCAATACCAATCCGTGGTCTGTTAGGAACTTGTGGGGGCACAGCAGGAGGTGAGCAGCAGGTATTAAGGCCTGAGCTCTGCCTGCTCTTAGATCAGTAGAGGCATTAGATTCTCATAGGAGTGCAAATCCTACTGTGAACTACGCATGGGAGGGATCTAGGTTGCGAGCTCCTTATGAAACTATTGCCTGATGATAGGTGAGGTAGAACAGTTTTATATTACTTGACTTGTCAGCAACATATGACTGAGGTGATCACTTGCTCCTCCTGGATACACCTTCTTCAATTGGTTTCCAGAAAATTTCATACTTGATTTTTTCCCTTGCTACTTTTCAGTATCCTTTGATGGTCCCACTTCATCTCTGTGACCTCTTAATGGTGGAATACTCAGAGCCCAAACATCGGTCCTCCTTTCTTCTTAAACTAAACTCATTCCCTCCATCTGCTCCATTTAGTATAGTGGCCACTTGTCACTTATGGCTATTTAAATTTAAATTAACCAAAATAAAATTAAATATTTAATTCCCCAGTAGCACTAGACACATTTCAAGTGCTCAACAGCCACACTGACAAGTGGTTACATTACTAATTACCAGAGAAACAGCACATTTCCTTCCCTTGATAAGCACATCCAGTTTTTTGGTTGTAAATACATCTATCTGCTGATGGCTCCCAAATCTCCATCTCCAGCCCAGACCTTTCTTCTAAACTCCAGACTTAAATATCTGTCTACTTGACATTTCCATTTGGATGTTTAATTATTTCTCAACTCAACATGTTTTAAATCCCCAATCTTCCCTAAGCCTGTTCTACCTATAGCTTTCCCTATCTTACTTGATGGTCACTTTAGCCTTCTAGTTGCTTGGGCCAAAAACTGTGGACTCATCCTAACTCTTCCTTTGGGGCAGAAGTGAAGTTGGGGACATAGTGAGAGAAAGAGGGAGAAGCATAAGCCAGCTCACAGAAGACCTCAAATCTCACAGGTCATGGGGGAATCACTGAAAGGTTTTCACAGGTTATCAGGATCAAATTTGCTTTTTATTTTGAGATGGAGTCTCTCTCTGCCACCCAGGCTGGAGTGCAGTGGTGCGATCTTAGTTCACTGCAATCTCCCCCTCCTGGGTTCAAGCGATTCTCCTGCCTCAGCCTCTCAAGTAGCTGGGAATACAGGCACGTGCCACCACGCCAGACTAATTTTTGTATTTTTTAGTAGAGGCAGGATTTCACCATGTTGGCCAGGCTGGGGATCTTGAATTCCTGACCTCAGGTGATCCGCCCACTTTGGCCTCCCAAAGTGCTAGGATTACAGGTGTGAGCCACCGTGCCCAGCCAAATTTGCTTTTTTGAAGGATAGTTTTGGCAGCCGTGCAAGAATGAATTGGGTGTAACTGTTGGGAAAAGTTGGAGAATAAAAGGTTAGTGTGAGACTTCTGGGAAGATATGGTGAAACCTAGAACTAAAGACATCCTAGAAAGGGTAAAGAGGAGGTACTGGATGTCCAGTCACAAAAAATACATATTCTTCAGTATTTGGTCAATGACTGAATGTGGAGGATAGGGGTAAAGGGGGAGTCCATAACTGTTTTCTGGTTTTGGTAACTAGGTGTAGTGGTTTAGATTTGAGAAAAAGGACATTTACTGAGCATAAGACACAAATACGTTGTGTTTTAGATACCTGTGGAATATTTTAATGGAGATGCCCACTAGACATCTGCATATTCAGGTCTAGTGCTTTCCCTGAATATGTGGTAGCTAAAGCCATGGGAATAGATGAGTTTTATCTAGGGAGATCATAGAATGAGAAGAGAACCAAAAGACAGATTTTTTTGGTGAGTCCCTAACAACCACAATACAAGTAAAAAGAGTAGCCAGCATTAGCAACTGAGAAGGACATTTTCAGAAAGGTAGGAGGAGAACCAGAAGGGAGAGGTTGAGGGCCAACTGAGTCTTAAGAAGAAAAGAATGGTTAATAGTGTGAAATGATGCAGTGGGGAAAGTAAGGTGAGAATTGAGAGTTCCCTGGATTTACTAATGTGATTTTGCAAGAAATGTTTTAGTGTGTTGTAGTGGAGTAAGAGTTGACAAACAGAAGACAGTAACTGTGGACTTCTTTATCCAAGAAGCTTGGCTATGAAGGGAAGAACATAACTTACAGGAAAATCTAGGACTAAAGGCTTTAAATTTATTATTTAACAAAAGAAAATTAGTATGATTATAACCTGTGGAAAAGAAGTCGGCAGAGAAGAGGCTGAAAATAATGGGGTGATGGGGAGAAGAGAGCGAGAGCCAGAGCGAAAGAGCAAGAGAGAGAAAGAAAATAACAAAGGCTTCAGAAGAGCTGGTAGGAAGGTAAAACCAGAGTGGTGGCATCTGACTTTCTGACTGGTATAAGATGATATCTCAGTGTGGTTTTCATTTGCATTTCTCTGATGATCAGTAATGCTGAGCATTTTTTCAAGTGTTTTTTGGCCACTTGTAATTCTTTTGAGAAATGTCTTTTCATGTCCTTTGCCCAGTTTTTAATGGGTTTTTTTTTTTTTTAATTAAGTTCCTTGTAGGATGTAGATATTAGTCCTTTGTTGGAGGCATTATTTGTAGGTTGTCTGTTTATTCTGTTGGTTATTTCTTTTGCTGTGCAGAAGCCCTTTAGTTTAATTAAGTCCTATTTGTCTACTTTTGTTTTTGTTGCATGTGCTTTTGGGATCTTTTTCATAAATTCTTTGCCTAGGCCAATGTCCAGAGATTTTTTCCCCTAGGTTTTCATCTAGGACTTTTATAGTTTCAGGTCTTATATTTAGGCCTTTAATCTATCTTGAGTTAATTTTTGTATATGGTTAAGAGATAGGGGTCCAATTTCATTTTTCTGCATATGGCTGGCCAATTTTCCCAGCACAATTTATTGAATGGGGTGTCCTTCCCCCATTGTTTATTTTTGTCGACTTTATTGAAGATCAGTTGGTTGTAGGTATGTGGCTTTATTTCTGGGTTCTCTATTCTGTTCAATTGATCTATGTGTCTGTTTTTGTACCAGTACCATGCTTTTTTAGTTACTGTAGCCTTATAGTATAATTTGAAGTCAGGCAATGTCACTCTGGATTTGTTTTTTGCTTAAAGCACCTTGGCTATTCAGGCTTTCTTCTGGTTCCATATCAACTTTAGGATTCTAATTCTGTGAAGAATGATGTTGGTAATTTGATAGGAATTGTGTTGAATCTGTAGATTGCACTGGGTAATATGATCATTTTAATATTGATTCTTCCAATCCATGAGCATGGGATGTTTTTCCATTTGTTTGTGTCATCTATGATTTCTTTCATCAATGTTAAGTACTCCTTGTAAAGGTCTTTCACCTCCTTGGTTAAATATATTCCTAAATATTTTGTGTATGTGTCTATTGTAAATGGGACTGTGCTCTTACTTTGATTCTCGGCTTGAATGTTATTGGTGCATAAAAATGTTACTCATTTTTGTATGTTGATTTTGTATCCAGAGACTTTAACGAAGTCACTTATCAAGTCTAGGGATCTTCTAGAGGGATCTTTAGGATTTTCTAAGTATATAATCGTACTGAATGTGAACAGAGATAATTTGACTTCCTCTTTTCCAATTTGGATGTCTTACATTTCTATTGCCTGACTGCTCTAGGTAGGGCTTTCAGTATGTTGAATAGGACCAGTGAGAGTGGACATCCTCATCTTGTTCCAGTTCTTAGGGAAAATGCTTCCAACTTTTCCCCATTCAGTATGATGTTAGCTGTGGGTTTGTCATATATGGCTCTTACTATTTTGGTTTATTAAAAAGTCAAAAAACAACAGACGTTGGCATGGATGCGGAGAAAAGGGAATGCTCATATACTGTTGGTGGGAATATAAATTTATATTCAACCTCTGTGGAAAACATTATAGAGCTAGCTCAAAGAACTAAAAATAGAACTAGCAATCAAGCTATAGGGAGGGGAGCAAATGCACAGGGTACGTCCTTGCTCATGTCCCCTCTTCCTCCTCAAAAACAACAACAAAAAAAGGCTGGGCCTGGTGGCTTATGCTTGTAATCCCAGCACTGTGGGAGGCCAAGGCAGGTGGATCGCTTGAGCCAAGGAGCTCGAGATCCACTTGGGCAACATTGTGAGACCCCAGCTCTGCAAAAATTTTTTTTAAAAATTAGCCCAGTTTGGTGGCATTCTCCTATAGTCTCAGCTACTTGGCGAGGCCGGGGGCAGGTAGATGGTGCTGAGATGTGAGGATCACTTGAGCCTGGGAAGTCGAGGTTGCAGTGAGCTGTGACTGTGCCACTGCACTCCATCCAGCCTGGGCAACAGAACGAGATGCTGTCTCAAGAAAGGAAAAACAAAAAACAAAAACAACTTACCATTCGACCCAGAAATCCCACTACTGGGTATCTACCCAAAGGAAAGGAAATCATTATATAAAAAAAGACACATGCACTCATGTTTATCCCAGCACTATATACAATAGCAAAGCTACGGAACCAACTTAAGTATCCACCAACAGTGGACTGGATAAAGAAAATGTGGTATATATACACCATGGAATACTAAGCAGGCATAAAAAAGAATGATATCATGTCCTTTGCAGCAACATGGATGGAGCAAGAGGCCATTATCCTAAGTGAAATAACTCTGAAGCAGAAAAATCAAATATAGCATGTTCTCACTTATAAATGGGAGTTAAACACGGCAGGTACACATGGACAAAAGGATGAAGAGAAGAGACTATTGAGGACTCAAAAAAAGGGGAGGGAGGAAGGAAGATGACTGAAAAATTACCCAGATAGTTACAGACTATGTAAAAAGCAGGAAGATAAGAGGCAGTTAAAGTGTTCAGAAACAATAAAATACTCAAGGCTGAAAGGACATTATATTCATCAAAAAAATGAAAAATGTAGGAAAGTAATATATATATTTGCTCAAGATAAATTGCATAATGGATTACTCAAATCAATACATTTTATTTACTTAAGTAAATAAATGAATTGCACAGATTATTTTATTAAGAAGAAGGGAGGGAATCTTTCTCTTGCAGGGGTACAGTGACCATCCTGGTGACTAATGGGAAGAATCAGACAGTTAACACCTTTGTTTTGAGCTCCTGATCTGATAAGTCAATTTAAAAAGCGGTTGAGCAGACAAATGAGAGCATCGTGGAAAATGATGTTGCTTCTCCATAGCTATCCTCTGACCATCACCTGCTTGGAGAATGTATCTGTCTCTTATGGAAAAGAAAGGCAAGAACTGGGAAGGAACAAATTCAAGTGGGTTTTAGCACAGCAAGAGAACACTGTCCTTCAGTCTGATCATTTCAGGGTGGCAGGGTATTTTTGTACTACTGGAGAGGAAAGAAAATGTCATGGGTGGTAAACTGTGGATGTAGGTTATATAAATATAAGGACAAAACCTAGATACAGGGATAGGCTCTTAGAGCTTGGCTCAATTGTATACCTCACAAAGATGACTATGTCACATTAGGTAATGAAAACATTAATAAATGTTTTCCTGAGCCTCCTCCTACTACTTATTCAAGCTGACTTAAGGAAGAACATCTATGAAAAACAATGTTTAAATACCCCTGACATTTTTCCTTTTCATTCCTTTTCCCAGTGAATTTTAAAAGTAGATGTTTTGATGAAGCCAATGGTAAAACATACAGCAAATCTTTTCCATATGATGGTTGAAGCTAAGTGGAATACACAAGTTCAATTCTTTGTATGCATCTTCCTGTGCTCTGTAATTCACCATAGCAACCAAAGCATTAATTAATGCAGACAGCAAACATTAGAAAACAGCAGCTAGCTCATGCTGTATAGAGATATACAAGGATAATCAAGGGTAATATCTTATTTTGTTAAAAAATAAAAAAAATTAACATATAGGATTTCTGGAAATCATTATTTCTTTCAAAAATTTTTATCTTAAGTTTGGGGGTACATGCGAAAGTTTGTTATATAAGCACGTCACGGCGGTTTGTCATACATATTATTACATCACCCAGTTATTAAACTCAGGACCCAATAGTTAGTTATCTTTTCTGTTCCTCTCCCTCCTTTCACCCTTCCTGCTCAAGTAGACCCCAGTGTCTGCTGTTTCCTTCTTTGTGTTCCTTAGTTCTTATCATTTAGCTCCAACTTGTAAGTGAGAACATGCAGTATTTGGTTTTCTCTTCCTGCGTTAGTTTGCTAAGGGTGATAGCCTCCAGCTCCATCCATGTTCCCACAAAAGGCATAATCTCATTTTTTTAATGGCTGCCTAATATTCCATGGTGTATATGCACATTTTCTTTATCCAGTCTGTCATTGGTGGGCATTTAGGTTGATTCCATGTCTTAGCTATTGTGCACAGTGCTGCAATGAACATTCGTGTGCATGTGTCTTTTTTTTTTTTTTTTTTTGAGACAGAGTTCCACTCATTGTCCAGGCTGGAATACAATGGTACAATCTTGGCTCACTGCAACCTCTGTCTCCCAGGTTCAAGCAGTTCTCCTGCCTCAGCCTCCCAAGCAGCTGAGATTACAGGCCTGCACCACTATGCCCCCGCTAATTCTGTATTTTTAGTAGAGACGAGGTTTCATTACGTTGGTCAGGTTGGTCTTAAACTCCTGACCTCAGATGATCCACCCACTTTGGCCTCCCAAAGTGCTGAGATTACAGGCATGAGCCACCCCACCTGGCCATGCATGTGTCTTTTTTTTTTTTTTTTTTTTGAGAGGAAGTCTCACTCTGTCACCTAGGCAGCAGTGCAGTGGAGTGATCTTGGCTCATCACAATCTCCGCCTCCCAGGTTCAAGTAATTCTGCTGCCTCAGCCTCCCAAGTAGCTGGGATTACAGGCAGCTGCCATCATGCCTGGCTAATTGTTTTTATTTTTAGTAGAGACCAGGTTTCACCATGTTGGCCGGGCTGGTTTCGAACTACTAACCTCAGGTGATCCACCTGCCTCAGCCTCCCAAAGTGCTGGGATTACAGGCGTGAGTCACCGCATCCAGCTGCATGTGTCTTTATGGTAGAATTTGAGTTATATTCCTCTGGTATATACCCAGTAATGGGATTGCTGGGTCAAATGGTAGTTGTGTTTTTAAATCTTTGAGGAACTGCCATACTGCTTTCCACGATGGTTGAACTAATTTACACACCCACCAACAGGGTATAAGGGTTCTCTTTTCTCTGCAACCTCGCCAGGATCTGTTATTTTTGACTTTCTTTTTTTTTTTTTCCCGAGGTAGAGTCTTGCTCTGTCGCCCAGAGCTGGAGTGAAATGGTGTAATCTCGGCTCACTGCAACCTCCGCTTCCCAGGTTCAAGCCATTCTCCTGCCTCAGCCTCCCGAGTAGCTGGGATTACTGGCACACGCCACCAGGCCTAATTTTTGTATTTTTAGTAGAGAAGGGGTTTCACCATGTTGGCCAGGCTGGTCTCGAACTCCTGACCTTGTGATCTGCCCACCTTGGCCTCCCAAATTGCTGGGATTACAGGCATGCTCCACCACACCCAGCCTATTTTTTGACTTTTTAATGATAGTCATTCTGACTGGTGTGAGATGGTATCTCACCATGGTTTTGATTTGCATTTCTCTAATGATCAGTGATATTGAGCTTTTTTTCATAGGCTTGTTGGCTGCATGTATGTCTTCTTTTGAGAAGCAGCTGTTCATGTCCTTTGCCCACTTTTTTTTTTTTTTCGTGACAGGGTTTCACTCTTGTTGCCCAGGCTGGAGTGCAATGGCACAATCTTGGCTCACAGCAACCTCCACCTCCCAGGTTCAAGCGACTCTCCTACCTCAGCCTTCAATGGCACGATTACAGGTGCCAGCCACCACTCCTGGCTAATTTTTTGTATTTTTAGCAGAGATGGGGTTTCACCATGTTGGCTAGGCTGGTCTCGAATTCCTGACCTTAGGTGATCCACCTGCCTTGGCCTCCCACATTTTAATGGGGTTGTTTTTCTCTTGTAAATTTGTTTAAGTTCTTTATAGATGCTGGATATTAGACCTTTCTCAGATGCATAGTTTGCAAATATTTTCTCCCATTCTGTAGACTGTCTGTTTACTCTGTTGATAGTTTCTTTAGCTGTGCAATAGCTCTTAAGTTTAATTAGATCTCATTTGTCAATTTTTGCTTTTGTTGTGATTGCTTTTGGCGTCTTTGACATGAAATCTTGGCCTGTTCCTAGGTACAGAATGGTATTACCTACTTTGTCTTCCAGGGTTTTTATAGTTTTGGGTTTTACATTTGTCTTTAATCCATCTTGAGTTGAAATTTTTGAATATGGTATAAGGAAGGGGTCCAGCTTCAGTCTTTTGCATATCCCAGCACCATTTATTGAATGAGTCTTTTCCCCATTGCTTGTTTTTGTCAGCCTTGTCAAAGATCAGATGGTCGTAGATGTGACGCCTTACTTCTGGGCTCTCTATTTTGTTCCACTGGTCTATGTGCCTGTTTTTGTACCCATACCATGCTGTTTTGGTCACTGTAGCCTTGTAGTACAGTTGGAAGTTGGGTAATGTGATTCTTCCAGCTTTGTTCTTTTTGCTTAGGATTGCCTTGGCTATGTGGGCTCTTTTTTGGTTCCACATGAATTTTAAAATAATTTTTTCTAGTTCTGTGAAGAATGTTGGTAGTTAGATAGGAATAGCATTGAATCTGTAAACTGTTTTGGGCAGTATAGCCATTTTAATGATATTGATTCTTCCTATCCATGAGCATGGGATGTTTTTCCATTTGTTTGTGGCTTCTCTGATTTCTTTGAACAGTGTTTTATAATTCTCACTGTAGAGCTCTTTCACTTCCCTGTTTAGCTGTATTCCTAGGTATTTTATTTTTTTGGTGGCAGTTGTGAATGGGATTGCCTTTCTGATTTGGCTTTCAGCTTGGCTGTTGTTGCTGTATAGGAATGCTAGTGATTTTTGTACATTGACTTGTATCCTGCAACTTTGCAGAAGTTGTTTATCAGCTGAAGGAGCTTTGGAGTTGAGACTATGGGGTTTTCTAGATACAGAATCATGTCGTCTAAAAACAGATAGTTTGACTTCCTATCTTCCTACTTGGATGCACTTTATTTCTTTCTCTTGCCTGATTGCCCTCACTAGGACTTCCAATACTTTGTTGAATAGAAGTGGCGAGAGAGGGCATCCTTGTCTTGTGCCGGTTTTCAAGGGGAATGTTTCCAGCTTTTGCCCATTCAGTATGATGTTGGTTGTGGGTTTGTCATAGAAGGCTTTTTTTTTTTTTTGAGATGGAGTCTTGCTCTGTCCCCCAGGCTGGAGTGCAGTGGCTTGATCTTGGGTCACTGCAAGCTTCACCTCCCAGGTTCATGCCATTCTCCTGTCTTGGCCTCCCCAGTAGCTGGGACTACAGTCACCCACCACTATACCTGGCTAATTTTTTGTATTTTTAGTAGAGACAGGGTTTCACCATGTTAGCCAGGATGGGCTTTATCTCCTGACCTCGTGATCCACTCGCCTCAGCCTCCCAGAGTGTTGGGAATAGATGGCTCTTACTATTTTGAGGTATGTTCCTTCAATACCAAGTTTGTCGAGAGTTTTTTTTTTTTTTTTTTCTTTTTATGGAGTCTCACCCTGTTCCCCAGGCTGGAGTGCAGTGGCGCAATCTTGGCTCACTACAACCTCTGCCTCCGGGGTTCAGGCGATTTTCCTGCCTCAGCCTCCCGAGTAGCTGGGACCACAGGTGCCTGCCACCGCACCTGCCACCACACCCAGCTAATTTTTGTATTTTTTTAGTAGAGATGCAGTTTTACTACATTGGCCTTGAACTCCTGACCTTGTGATCTGCCCACCTCAGCCTCCCAAAGTGCTGGGATTACAGGCATGAGCCACATTGCCCGCCTTATTGAGAATTTTTAACATTATTTTTATATGTGGTTAAGTTAGGTGGAAACACAAACTTTCAAAAGGCAACATTTTATCTATTTTGTGGAGCATTACACTTACAGCTAAAATTGTAATTTTTGAACATATTTACAAATGATACGGTTCTTATGAGCATTTACTACAAAAAAAAAAAGGTCAGTGAAAAAGGACTGCTGCTTCACAGAAACAAAAAATAAGCTGTAGTGACAAGATTCTACTACATTTGTGTAAACATGAAAAGTACTTCCTTTTTGAATTGACTGATTCTGGAATGCATGATCATATAGCTCCATTTCCTCACCAAATGAAAAAGTTGCTTGCCTTTATCAGAGACAAGAGGCAATTCTAGAGTGAGAAAAAAAAATTAGCTTGAAAAACAGGGTATGCAAGAATCCCATCTGCAGAATGATCAAATCCAATTTGTGGATATAGCTATACTGCCAAACAGCTTAAACACTAATTTAACAGCTAGGGCTAAAAAAATTTTCACCAGTGTTTTCGTTTTGCAAAGTTGTGTTCTTGCCACATTTCCTTTGATATTTTCTATTATTATAGCAACAATAAAACCTAGAGTTTCTATTATGATGAGACAAATAATAATAAATATCACTATAATCAAGGACTCTTTTCAATACAATACAGGGCCAAGAAAGTGGCTAGAGCTGATAGTGTGGCCAAGTGAATGCAGAGCCAGAAAGTTTTACGGAGGATTGTTTATGAACTTCAAAAGTCTAAATTTTCTATAGCATCAATTAAATTTATTCTCTGGTTTACATTTTCCAACTATAAATATTGGCATATCAACTAGAAGAGATGCCTATAGAATTTATTGAACACCTACTATTTGTAAATCACTGTGTTAAATGTTGTGAAAACCCCGAAGATTAACAAAACGTAGTATTTACTTCAAGATTACAATACCTAATACAATAACTAATGAGAAGGATAGATATGTAACTAACTAACTACTGTCTCAATATCCAGAGGTAACGACTATTAACAACTTCTTGATTATTGTTTCAGAAATAGTTACTGTAGGCAGGGCATGGTGGCTCATGCCAGTAATCCAAGCACTTTGGGAGGCTGAGGCAGGCAGATTGCTTGAGTTCAGGAGTTTGAGACAAGCCTAGGCAATGTGGCAAAACCTCGTCTCTATAAAAATGCAAAAATTAGCTAGGTACTGTGGCATGTGTCTGTAGTCCCAGCTACTTACGAGAACAAGGTGGGATGGCTTGAGCCCAAAAGGCGGAGTTTGCAGTAAGCTGAAATCATGCCACTGCTCTCCAGTCTGCGCTACAGAGCCAGATCCTGTCTCAAAACAAACAAAAAAGAGAGTTACTGTATTTATACATATATGTGCTTGTAAAAATATATTATATATATAAAATATACATACATATGTATAGTCAAGCACATATTTATACACATGTACACTTTTTTTGTTTTGTTTTGTTTTGAGACGGAGTCTTGCTCTATCACCCAGGCTGGTGTGTAATGGCACAATCTCGGCTCACTGCAATCTCCACCTCCCTGGTTCAAGTGATTCTCCTCACTCAGCCTCCCGAGTAGCTGGGACTACAGGTGCATGCCACCACGCCTGGCTAATTTTTGCATTTTTAGTAGAGACGGGGTTTCACCATGTTGGCCAGGCCAGTCTCGAACTCCTGACTTCAAATAATAGCCCACCTTGGCCTCCCAAAGCGCTGGGATTATAGGCATGAGCCACTGCACCCAGGATTCTACAGTTTTTTTACCCAAAAGAAATGTTATGGCTGGGCACAGTGGCTCACACCTGCAATCCCAGCACTTTGGGAGGCCGAGGTGGGTGGATCACGAGGTCAGGAGTTCGAGACCAGCCTGACCAACATGGTAAGACTCCATCTCTACTAAGCTACTCAGGAGGCTGAGGCAGGAGAATCTTGAACCCAGGAGGCTGGGATTGCAGTGAGCCAAGATGGTACCACTCCAGCCTGGGCGACAGAGCAAGACTCTGTCTCAAAAAAAAAGAAAAGAAATGTTATAACATTCTGCTTTTCTATCCAATATATCTTAGAAAGCTTTGCATAGCACCCATGAAGAGTTATGTCATTAAAAAAAAAAGAGGCCTGGCGCAGTGGCTCAAGCCTGTAATCCCGGCACTTTGGGAGGCTGAGACGGGAGGATCATGAGGTCAGGAGATCGAGACCACCCTGGCTAACACAGTGAAACCCTGTCTCTACTAAAAAATACAAAAAACTAGCCGGGCGAGGTGGCAGGCGCCTTTAGTCCCAGCTACTCGGGAGGCTGAGGCAGGAGAATGGCACAAACCCGGGAGGCGGAGCTTGCAGTGAGCCGAGATCCGGCCACTGCACTCCAGCCTGGGCAACAGAGCGAGACTCCGTCTACAAAAAACAAACAAACAAACAAAAAGAATACGTAGTATTGTACTGTAGTTTAGGTAATCAGCCCTCTATTAATAGATACTTAGCTTGTTCCTAGTTTTTTTTGCTATTACTTCAGTGAACATCCTTGCTTAAGTATCTTGTGTACTTGCCAGGAATATCTATACAGTAAGCTTTTAGAAGTAGAATTGGCAAATAAGAGTATTTTCAAGTCCTTTGCAGTATTCCTTCTGTTAGGCATGGCCAGGAGGTGGTATAGGTATGTTCTGTGACACTCACTGTAGTTTTGTAACCATTTCTTTGCCTTCTTCCTTCAACATTTCCACTATTTTAGAAGCTCATAATGTAGTTGCACCGTTTTTTCCTGACTTCCTTTCCTGGTCACTTTTATTCCCTGAAGCCTTTAGCTCTGGCTTACTTGTCCTCCTTTTTCTCCTTCTCTTTTCAAGATTTTCAGTGACTTTAACATCACTGTGGATTACTCATTTAACATCCTGGTCTCCTTAGCAATCCTGATCTTTTCTTCTACCCACTACAACCACCCACATTCATGCTTACAATCTAAACTTCTTCATTACTTCTTCTGAACCCCCTATGAAATCTTGAATTCAAAATATCTTTATCCAATAACTACCTCTCAGCTTCCAATTTACCTATACTAATACTCTTCTGTAATAATTCTTTGGCCTCATCAAATCTCCAATTCATTCACCAATACCTTTCTCATGATCCAATACACTCTCCTGTTTCCATTTCCCCAAATCCTAGTTGGACCCAACTAGTTGTCTTTTCCACGTTTAATCTGAAGCGGTTCAAAATTTCCAGAGGAAAGACACACAATTAAGCTTACTGACTATATTTTAAATTAATGACCACAAAACTCTCTAGGCATTCAACCTTGCCTAGAACTCCTACTTATATTTCCCTACTAAACTTGATTCTTAGCCTACAGGATGACAGTTCCACAATGTTTTTTTCTTTATACCCCTTATGTTAGCTGGTAACCTGGCATATTTTACTGAGAAAAATCAGACATGATGACCCCAGGTTCTCACGATCAAAACTACAAACCTATTGTATCTATACATATTGCTTTCTCTCCTGTTAAAATGAAAGTACCTCTGCACCTATCACAGGCAATCCCTCTATTTGTTCTCTGGATTCCTTAAGGACTTCACTTCTGTAGCACTTTCTTTCTCTTTTGTATTACCTATTTGTTCTTCTTTACTGGATAATTCTCATTGGGTTACACATATGCTCCAGAACCTCTTTCTCTTGAGCCCACAATTTCTTCTAGATACCACTCCATTTCTCTTCCTCCTTTATGCAATTTTTTTTTTTTTTTTTTTTTTTGAGACGGAATCTCACTCTGTCACCAGGCTGGAGTGTAGTGGCGCAATCTCAGCTCACTGCAACCTCCACCTCCCAGGTTCAAGCGATTCTCCTGCCTCAGCCTCCTGAGTAGCTGGGATTACAGGCTCACACCACCACATCCAGCTAATTCTTGTATTTTTAATAGAGACAGGGTTTCACCATGTTGGCCAGGATGGTCTCGATCTTCTGACCTTGTGATCCGGCCACCTCGGCCTCCCAAAGTGCTGGGATTACAGGCGTGAGCCACCGTGCCTGGACACAAAATTTCTTAAAAAGTGTCTCCAATTTATCTTATATCTTGTTAACTCCTCTAATTTGGCTTCCAACCTCACTGAAACCAGGGGAGAATATCATCAAAGACCTTCATGTTGCCATATCAGATGGATTCTTTACTTTCTTCACCTTCTTTACCTCTCAGAGTTTGGACGCAGTTTATTACTCACTTGCTCTTGATGGCACCACACTTTGCTGGTTTTTCTCCTACCTTTCTGCTTCCTCCTCAGTCTCCATTGCTGGCTCCTTATTCTCTACTCAGTGCTTAGTTCCGGGCTCTCTTATTTTCTCTTTTCTATGCTTTTTCTCTAAGTGATCTTATCTAGTTCCATGGTTTTAATATTACTAATATTTTTGTTGACTCTCAATATGTGACATTTCTACTTGTTATCTAATAGGCATCGCCAACTGAACAACAAAACTCTGTTTCTCCTCAAAGCCTGAGAGTTATTCTTGACTTCTCTATTACCCTTGTTCCATAATTCTGTGTCATTAAATATGTCTATTGATTCTGGCTTCGCTCTTGGCCTCCTACCCAAACCACTTTCATTTCTCACCTGGACTACTGCAGTTATCTCCTTAGTAGTCTCTCTGCTTCTATTTTTGCCTTCAATAATCCATTCTCACCACAAATGATCTTTTAAAACACAATTAAGTTCATGTTACTCATATGCTTAACTCTTCAATGGCTTCCCATAACATTAAAAAAAAAAATCTCTTTACTAGGGTCGTTGAGAACCGATGTGATCCAACTCTGCCTCTCTTTCAACCTCTTATTTCCTCATTCACTACGCTCCAGCCAAGCAGGGCTCCCTTATGTTTCATTAACTTGCCAAATTCTCTCTTTCTTCAAGATCTTTGCTCTGGTGTTTCTCTCTGCTTTGGATGCTTTTTCTCCTAATCATCGTGTGATTGCTTTTTTTTTTTTTTTTTTTTTTTTTTGAGATGGGGTCTCACTCTGTTGCCCAGGCTGGAGGGCAATGGTGCAATCTCAGCTCACTGCAACCTCCACCTCCCAGGTTCAAGTGATTCTCCTACCTCAGCCTCCTGAGCAGCTGGGATTACAGGCGCCTGCCACCCACGCCAGGCTAATTTTTGTGTTTTTAGTAAAGATGGGGTTTTGCCACGTTGGCTAGCCTGGTCTCAAACTACTGACCTCAGGTGATCCTCCCACCTTGGCCTCCCAAAGTGTTGAGATTATAGGTGTGAGCCACCATGCCTGGTCTGGTTCTTTCTTATGACTCAAAGCTCATCTTAAATATCACCTCTCAGATAGGTTCTCTCTCCATCTAAAGTAGTCCTCCCCACCCCTACAATTACTTTGAAGCTCATTACCCTATTTATTTCCTGGACAGCACTTAGTAAAATTATATTCTTCATTAGTTTACTTGTTTACTCATTGTCTCTATGTAAGTTCTTTGAGGGCGGGTACCTTGTCTTTCCTGTCACTTCTATATTGCCAGCATCTACAACAGCTCTTGACATACTGAAAGCATTCAATCAACATCTGTTGTATAAAAGGACAAAGCAACTGAATTATTAACTATATGCATACTTAGGTTATAGTGACAAATGGTAACAGATGTTGACAACTGATAAATGTGCATTTTGTTCAAGGAATATAATTTTGAGCTTTGTGTGGGAATGAATTATGTAAATTAGAAAGGTTTTCTGCTGTGTACTTGATCATGCACAGTACATTCTTCTGGTGGCCTATGGTTTCCCTTTGGCAATAAATAGCTAATTTCTTGTTCAGTAATTCTTATATAAATTCATAAGCAAATTAATGTTTTTATTTATCACATTAATGCGAAAGTTCAAGAATAGTTATGTTTTTTAAAAAGCCTCTCAGATAGGTGCATAACTTTGGGCTGGCGTTCATTCTTCCCACTTAGCTGACATTTCTGGATCTTGATCCCAAGGTCCTTAAACATTTTATCTGAATGAGTGTCTCTGAATTTAACACCAAATGTTCTGCCTCTCAACCTTGGACTTTTAAAAGATGATTTTTTTTTCCTGTTCTGTACCAAATTACAGAAAAATTTTTTTTAAAGGACAACGTGAAAAAATATACTTTATCACATAAAAGAGTCATTTACGTATCTCAAAACATTTTTCCCATTCAGAATCTCATTATGTTTATAAAACACTATACTTCCAAGGCTCTTAGATGTTTATTAACTGAAATAATAGAACAATTATGTCAACAGTAAAATTTTCACATTAATCTATCCAATAGGATTCAAGTATATATGTTAGCCCCTTTAGATAACATGTGGTCCAACTAAAAAATATAACAATATAATTTTTAACTAGGTAGAATTTATGTATATAATATTTAAAATTTCGGGTTGGCCTAAATAAGTTGTTCTGGATAAGTTTTGTTTTTATTAAAACTTAACCACTGGATTAAGATGACAATTATTGCTTCCTTTAGTTAATACTCAAAAAGAAAGCCATCCTTTGCTCCTGTGTAACAAATGTACTTTATTAATTAGGTCTCTCAGTTTGTGTGCTGGCAACATTTGGCAAAGTCCAGTCCTCAGTAAAAATAGTAACAACCTGCTCTGGAGGGCAATCAGGCAGCAAGTCTATTTTTGGCCTTAATGTTTGAAACACCAAATGCCAGATGCCATTGAACAGAACCTTAATTGGCATAAGTAAACTGGTTTGATACTGAAGTACAGAAGAATTTGAGGCACTCCAAAACACTTGTTTCTTTAGTACAAAAGAAATAAATGTTTCAGACTTAGCAGAGGAATTCATATCTAATACTGACATATGTAAAACCAAAAGAATCTTAACAGAAGAAAGGAGAAGAATGCTATAACCTCAGCTTTAGTGCTTAACATTACTCTAAATTTTCTATTTGTTCAGTGTTTCTGGCTTTTATTATTAATATCTTTGTTAGCTTACCTGTCTCTGAGTGTGCTGGGGCCTAGATAAGGATATAGGTTTTCCTTAAGCCTTCCTTTGATGAGATGATCCAGGGTTTCATGTAGGAAAGGTTGATGCTGTGTATATACATTTTCTACTCCCTAAAACAGGGGAAAATGGTTCTTATGTCATTTTTGGGAAACTAGCAATACAAGAATTAGTAATATTCATATCAGAAAAGGATATACACGCAATAGAGATTTCATGGGATAGATTTAAATAGGAACTGTGGTAAATTTCAAAATTATTTTAATCAGTCAGAAATGTTCTAATCTCATAAAAATTACTCTGTAATTTAGGGCTAGTTATTGTAAAGGAATTTTTTAAAATGGGATTGCTTAAATCCTTTATCATGTCTTCACTGCCTCTTACCCTTTTGTGAAAATGTTAAATGATAGGTAGAGCAAATAAAAGGAAAGGATCATACGTATAAAAAAGACTGGAAATACCCAGGAAAATAGAAAAACTTCAGGAAACATAAGAAAGGCTAGCAGATTAGAATTAATTTTTGAGTATTTTAAGAAAACAGTTAAGTATTTTTAAAAGATCAAATGTTTGCTTCATCTTTAATTTCCTTAAGAAACTACCTAACAAATCTTTAATTATAAACAAATGGAGTAAAATATCTGTGACTATCAGAACCATTTGTCTTTTTCTTCTTGAGTATTTCCCGGAAATATCTCCAGTTATTTCCCACCCAGTTATTTGGTCCAATGCTGATACAGTTCTAATACAGAAAGCACTAAAAGAAAAAGCTTTCAAGAGGATGTCAGTTTTAATTTCATTTAATTGACATAGTACTAAATTAGCAGCAATCTTCAAGATACTTTGAAGATCATATTCATTCACTCTCAGCCTCAGGGGCTTCGACTGTTCTCACTTAGGAGAGCATAGAGGAGATGTCTATACCTTCAGTCCTTTGAGGAACTGTTTGGTGATAGCCACAGCATCTTTGGGGCTGAAGAGGTCACTTCCTCTGACTCGTTTACCACCATATTCAACAACTGCAGACACGAGCTATTAAGAAACAGAAGCAAATTTTGATTGCTTAGGGATCAGGAAGCCCATTTCATAAGAAAATAATTTTATTAAGCAAACAAAAATGAAAATACAGATTTATACATTTCTGTAAATAAAAATAGTACGATTTATCATTTGTTAGAGCTAAGAATATAATAACAGAGTTGGTTCCTGTTTGGTGGGCTAATATGGAAATTGGTTACCTTTCGATACTTCTCAGAAACACCTTTATTCCTGAGGTCCATCATTAGTCCTGGCAGGCTATTGCTGCTGTGTCGCTCATAATGTAAAGCATAAAGCATCACCAGGCGGGCAGCATCAAACTCTGTCACTTTGGGGTTCTGCAGAAGCCTTTTTACATTCTGAAGAAAGATAGAACTTATATTTATCCCCCTTTCACTTGAGTGATCTGTTGTACAATGCCTTAGATCTAGTAATTATTGAATGGTAGTGATACATCACTACTATGACAATTATAAGTCATATACTTAGCAACTGTCTCAACTATAGAAAATTAAATGCCTTTTGTCCAAGGTAAGAATTAAATAAGGAAATATATTTCCATTGTAATTGCTTTGTGACAAAAATGAATTTAATAATGGGTAGTTCCACTTTTCTTTTCCACTAGCTGAAGTTGTAATTTCCTTGCTGAAAGGAACACTTACTATTTCCACCACTTGAATCAATACAGCACAACAAAACTGACTAGTTGATTTGCAAACCCTACTGCTTTCTCTTAGTAATAATGATTGACCAGTGAAATGGAGACAAAGTTGGTAGAATTTTACACAGACTGGGCTTAATCTCTAAGAAGCATCAGAACATGTCTCAACATGGTTGACAGAGGTGAGTATGTAATAGCACGTAATCTCTAAATTTAGTACTTAATGATTTTAAGAGGCAGGTACTGACAGAAAAGGGGGCCAGGAGAAGCCATGTTTACATTTTTTAATCTTCATATTCAGGACCTACCATATAGTACAGATTTATATTTATTATACAGCAGAACAAATAATTTAATTTAAGTCAACAAATACTTTTTGAGTCCCCATAAGGCAGTATGTCATGCACTGTTGCAGGCACACAGATAAGTTAAAGATAATTCCTGTTCCCAGTGAGTTCACAGTCAATGGGGTGAACGATGATCAAAGTAATATAATTTATTCTGCTACATACATGTTTCTTTAATGTACTTTAGTTCTGTGAGATGAATAAATATGGAAATGGTGTCAGTTTAACACAGAAGGCATATTGGTTCATATGTAATTTTTCCAGAATGGATACGCTTTCTTACGATTAAAGGGGAAGCCTTACCAATACCTTAAGAAAAAAAGATGATAATCCTACAGAAGTGTGTTCTGCAAGAAGTACTTGGTTTTGTGGCTTCAAGAACTGTTGCACTTTCCACTGTGTTATGCTAAATAGGGAAAGGGCAAGTGCAAATACAAAGGATGCAAATATATTGCACTGTGTTAAAAAGCAAAACAAAACAAAATAACAATCAAACACTGATTGATGAAGAAAGCTATCTCCATATGGTATTTTTAATTTTGACAAAGCAGTCTTTGTGAGAAGTGAGTATTTTCAAGACCTTATAATTTGAAGAAAACATGAGACCCAGGAATAAGGCTGCAGAGGATGGACTGGCTCTATTTCTAGGTGCAAATGCCAGTGGGTATTTAACCATGCTAGTATTTTTATTATAATTGTTACTATTTTTATTAGGGCTCTGATTAAAAAATTATATGAATTTTTCTTTCTTTTTATAGTCATGTAGATTTTAAGTGGTCTGCTTATAACCCTATATTCTCATAACCCTTTTTTTTAGTGCATGTTTTTATAGAATGTGAGGTTTTTCAGGAACAAATATGTGGTGTTATAACAGAAACATATGTATGTAAAAAAAACAAAAGAAAACAAAAAGCAAAAGCTGAAAATCAGTGCAAAAGAGGACGGGGAGAGAAAGGGGAAGAGAAAGTATACTGGGTTGTTGAGAAATTAGGAAAGACTTCATAAAGGAGGTGACAATTGCCAAAGGTCCTGAAGAATCAGTAAGTATTGGAACCAGTGTGAGAGACTAAAAACAGTGGCACTATCAAAATAAATATGGAAATCAGAGGAAGAAATGGCTTGGGTTGAAAGGCTGGCAAGAGCCTTAAAGGGCACTGAATTCTGAGGACATAATTATCGACTATATGATTACAACTTACAAAATGTTTTCACATACATTATCTCTTTTGTACCTGACAACAACCATGTCCAATGTCTAAGAGCTCTTCTGTTCACACTGACTAGGGACTATGATGATAATGGGGAACCTCCCATGTAGCTTTCAAGTACAGAGTTCTATGAGAGAGATTTCTATTGTTGATTTTTTTGGTTACTATTTCACTACCATCATCCTTAAGGGATCAAAAAGGGAGAAACTTCTGTAGATTTTGATCCCAAATTTGTAAGATTTTCTTATTTTTTTCCCTTCATGGTATCTTCCCCCCTAGAGCAGCCATGGAATACAGCCCATTTAGGGTACCTGTTCAAATGTTCCACTATTTTCTACTATAATATGAAGAAATTTCAGGTACAAATTATGTATGTATCTCAATCAATAGCATAAGTTTAAAACATTAAGAAATCTCGTTGGGGACCGGGCATGGTGGCTCACGCCTGTAATCCCAACAGTTTGGGAGGCCGAGGTGGGATCACTTGAGGTCAGGAGTTCGAGACCAGCCTGGACAACATGGTGAAACTCTGTCTCTACTAAAAATACAAAAAATTAGCAGGGTGTGGTGGCGGGCACCTGTAGTCTCAGCTACTCAAGAGGCTGAGGCAGGAGAATAGATTGAACCTGGGAGGCAGAGGTTGCAGTGAGCCAAGATCACGTGCGACTGTACTCCAGCCTGGGCGACAGAGTGAAACCGTCTCAAAAAAATAAATAAATAAAACAGTTAAAAAAACTTTTTAAAAAGAAAAGAAATCCCATTGGGGATTTCTGTTGTTACTTTTCTTATAGGCACAATGTCTCATTTCCTGCCCTTGCAGTCACTCTCCTACCACCTTTTCTGGTTGATCTGTCTCTATACTTTTAAGCAAATCTGAGAAACCCAAGTAACTATACATTCACAAAACTGGTATGATGACAGTCAAAGACTATTTGCAGTAATCAGTCTCTGTCCTTTTCTAGTTACCTTCATGCAGATCTTGACTCTTGGCTGTTTCTTATTAGAGATAAGTGTTGGTGATAACGTGGAGAAATAAGAACCCTTACACACAACTGGTGAATGTAAATTAGTACAGCCATTATGGAAAACAGTATGAAGGTTCCTTAAAAAATTAAAAATAGAACTAATATATGATTTAGCAATCCAACTACTTGGAATATATCCAAAGGACATGAAATCAGTATGTTGAAGAGATATCTGCATTCCTATGTTTACTGCAGCACTATTCAAAATAGCCAAGATATGAAATCAACCTAAATGTCCATCAACAGATGAATGGATCAAGAAAATGCAGTATTTAGGTCAGGCATGGTGGCTCAGGTCTGTAATCCCAGCACTTTGGGAGGCCGACGCAGGCGGACTGCCTGAGCTCAGGAGCTGGGGACCAGCCCGGGCAACATGGTGAAATTCTGTCTCTACAAAAATACAAAAATTAGCTGGGCATGGTGGTGCATGACTGTAGTCCCAGCTACTGGGGAGGATGAGGTGGGAGAGTAGCTTGAGCCTGGGAGGCAGAAGTTGCAGTAAGCCAAGATTGCACCACTGCACTCTAGCTTGGGTGATACAGCCAGACCCTGTCTCAACAAAAAGAAAAAAAAGAGAAGAAGGAAAAGAAAACGCAGCATACATATATACATATATAATGAAATATTTACTACTCAGCCATGAAATAGAATGAAATTCTGTCATTTGTGGCAAAACAGATTAACCTGGAGGACTTTTATATTCAGTGAAATAAGCCTGACACAGAAGGACAAATAGTGCATGATCTTACTCACATGTGGAATCTAAAAAGTTGTTCTCATAGAACTAATAGAAGTAGAGAGCATAATAGCAGTTACCAGAGGATGGGATGGTGAAGGATGGGGGTGGTTAGAAATTGGTTAATAGGTACAAAGCTACAGTTAGAGAGCAGGAATATGTTCTGGTGTTCTACTGCATAGTAGGATGAATAGAGTTAAAAGTAATGTATTACATATGTCAAAATAGCTAGAAGAGAGGTTTTTAAATGTTCTTATCGCAAAGAAACGACCAATGTTTAAAGTGATGGATATGCTAATTACCCTGATTTGATCATTACACAATGTATACATGTATTGAAACATCACATTGTATTCCATAAATCTGTACAATCATTATGCATCAAACATAAACAAAATCCACTTCTATTCCTTGAGACTTGGTACTGGTATTCAGATTGCTTGGCTTGACTCTTAGTTCTCCATTGAGGACTTGGCCCAGATCTGACCAGACCTACTTTGAGTAACTATTTTGCCTACTTTTGAGCCCTTAGGACCCAACTCATGGCTCAGGTCTATGTTCTAGCTAGAGGTATCTATTCTCTCATGAAAAGAAACCTGTAGGTACAAGCTGAGTTCTTTCTTTTCTTTCAGCTGTATCAGTCCTTGGAGAAGCAGGACCTTTTTGTCTGCCTTGATCCCACTTTATCTTTTGGCTTCATTTTGAAGGATTTCCCTCATAGCTACTTATCAACTTGATTGATAGTGGCCTACGTTACACTGAGATTTCAGGGCACTAACCAGAGAAGAGGAGAAAAAAGAATCAGAGAGGCTTATAATTACAAAGCAGGTATATGCTATACGGTAGTATTTATCTGTTGGAAATATAACTGAATTACATAATTTTTTGGTTTCTCTTATTAAATTTTCCATCAGCCTTGTGACTATTAGAAAACGACACTGTCATATTATAACAATGACTGAGTAAAGAGCAAAACAGAAAACTGTCATCTACTTAAGAAGACAGGATTCAAAAACCTTGCGCTGAACTCTAACATTTGTGTGGGCCTAATCAAGGAATAGGAAAAGAAAAGCAAAAATAGTGTCTTTGGAGATCAAGTTTCCTAAAGGAACTAACATTCATTTATAAGATATCAGTGAGAAAACCATTCTTATTTACTGATACTTAGAGATTCTTCCATTGTTTCTGGCTGAATGCTTTTCTACTTTTCTGTTTTCTTCTATCAAAACTATAATGAAGCAGCAGAGCAAGAAGAAATCATTATGACATACACATATTTTAAACTACTATACAGATTACAGATGGTCTTGGTAATTAAAGATAGTCTCCATTTTTTTTTGTTTTAGTTTAACCTAAAGAACAGGATCCCTTCTTTGTTATCTACTATAGTAATGTAGTAAAGTCAGAATATAACAAAATAAACCAACAGATTAGGACAGTAAGATGGAATTGGCAGAAGTCTTCTACATGCTGATCTGATAAAAATGAGCCTAACAGTCTGAGAGAACCGTGTTGTGTGAATATAAAAAGCTTATCTGGGAAAATGATAGAAAGCAGACAAGACCCAATTCTACCGACTGGTAAATACATCTGAGTCAGTATTCCTTTTCTTAATGACTAGTCAACATAAAATTTAGCTTTGCAGTAGATCTTCTGCTGATCAACACTGTTTCTAAAATACTGGCTAAATGTTGTTTTAGAGTAAAAGGATCATTTTTGCATTTAATTAATCAAAGTAAAACTGCCAGTCAGTTCAATGTGTCCCAACCCCTTTTCTTATAATTTTAATGAGTGGCAAAAACAAAAACAAAAATAAAAAAACACTTTTCGGAAATCAGAGAGATACGAGGCTATCAATGAACTAAAAAACAAGTCTTGGATGCCATTAAGAAAATTAAATGTATCATCAAATAATAACACTTGTAATGTTGGTAGTTAATGTTTCTTGAAAGCTGTAAGTACCAAGTACCATAAGCGTTTTACATGTATTGGCTCATTGCACTCTCATAACAATTCTGAGGTAAGACTGAGGCTTAGAGTGATTAGGAATTATTTTCAAACCCAAGCCACCAAAGGTCCAAGTTCTTAGCCACTACTCTATACTGCTTAAAATAGAGCTCTTACTCCTCATTTTTCTAATAAATATTGATTGAGTCCTTATTAAGTATCATTAACAGGATGATTTGAGATCTTTACGCAAGGTCAGGAAAAGATATAAAATAGACTGGTTCCTCTCTCCATATGAAAAGCTGTGATATGACAACTCAGACTGGGCATTGGGGGCAGGGTATGGGGAAGATGGTGAGGGTGGAATTGCTCACTTTCTAAAGATGCCTTTTCTTCATGGTATGGCAAATCTTCATTACTAATCAAATAAATCTCTTCTAAGGATATGTATATGTTTCAGTGGTAGTAAATTTCACTTTGGTTCTAGTGAAATTCTAAATGAAATTTTCATTAGCCTACAAAATAATGGTTAGAATGGCAGCAATTTTTAAGTTAACTTTTAGCAATATGTGAACTTTTTTTTCTTGTCATGATACTTACTATTCAATAAAGCAAACCCCATCTCTACTCACAAACCTCATTTCACTGCTTCATGACGTATTATCATCTAAGGTCAAGCCAAGGAATGCTATAACCCCTCTAGAAGTCAGGCCCCTGACATCCACTTACTATCAAACAAAAGATTCCTTTATAGACTATTTAAGTTGTGTTGCCAAAGAAGTCCTTTATGATGGGGGGACTCCAAATCAACTGCTCATTGTAAAATCCCAATACCCCAGACAAGAAAACCTTCAAAAGATAAGTTTTAAAAATAAAAAGTGGATCACAAATAGAATTTATATTTTTAAAGTGACTATTTTTCTTTTGAAGTGAACATAAAAATAAAGTTTCAGACAATTTATTACAATAACTTTTTCTTATTGCTTTCCATATGTAGAGAGATACAAATAAAGACAGTAAAACTGGTTAGTGATTAAGTCTGGTTCTACTGTTTCCAAGGGAAAAATCAAATGATAAACAAATATAAGAAATTAAAATGTGCTGGGAAAATTGGCTAGCCATAAGTAGAAAGCTGAAACTGGATCCTTTCCTTACTCCTTATACGAAAATTAATTCAAGATGGATTAGAGACTTAAATGTTAGACCTAATACCATAAAAATCCTAGAGGAAAACCTAGGTAGTACCATTCAGGACATAGGCATGGGCAAAGACTTCATGTCTAAAACACCAAAAGCAACGGCAGCAAAAGCCAAAATTGACAAATGGGATCTCATTAAACTAAAGAGCTTCTGCACAGCAAAAGAAACTACCATCAGAGTGAACAGGCAACCTACAGAATGGGAGAAAATTTTTGCAATCTACTCATCTGACAAAGGGCTAATATCCAGAACCTACAAAGAACTCCAACAAATTTACAAGAAAAAAACAAACAACCCCATCCAAAAGTGGGCAAAGGATATGAACAGACATTTCTCAAAAGAAGACATTCATACAGCCAACAGACACATGAAAAAATGCTCATCATCACTGGCCATCAGAGAAATGCAAATCAAAACCACAATGAGATATCATCTCACACCAGTTAGAATGGCGATCATTCAAAAGTCAGGAAACAACAGGTGCTGGAGAGGATGTGGAGAAATAGGAACACTTTTACACTGTTGGTGGGAGTGTAAACTAGTTCAACCATTATGGAAAACAGTATGGCGATTCCTCAAGGATCTAGAACTAGATGTACCATATGACCCAGCCATCCCATTACTGGGTATATACCCAAAGGATTATAAATTATGCTGCTATAAAGACACATGCACACGTATGTTTATTGCAGCACTATTCACAATAGCAAAGACTTGGAATCAACCCAAATGTCCATCAGTGACAGATTGGATTAAGAAAATGTGGCACATATACACCATGGAATACTATGCAGCCATAAAAAAGGATGAGTTTGTGTCCTTTGTAGGGACATGGATGCAGCTGGAAACCATCATTCTCAGCAAACTATCTCAAGAACAGAAAACCAAACACCGCATGTTCTCACTCATAGGCGGGAACTGAACAATGAGATCACTTGGACTCGGGAAGGGGAACATCACACACCGGGGCCTATCATGGGGAGGGGGGAGGGGGGAGGGATTGCATTGGGAGTTATACCTGATGTAAATGACGAGTTGATGGGTGCAGCACACCAACATGGCACAAGTATACATATGTAGCAAACCTGCACGTTGTGCACATGTACCCTACAACTTGAAGTTTAATAATAATAAATAAATTAAAAAAAAAAAAGAAAAAAAAAAAAAAAAAAAAAAGAAAGTGCCATCACCATCTGAGCTGCATTTTATATGCATTCTATTTAATCTTCACAACAATCTTATCAATGAGGCTTGGAAACTACAAATAACATTCTTAAAGTTTTGCAGCTAAAGAGATCTGAGTCTAACTGAACCCTGAACAAGAGTTGTTAAGTATAGCACATGCTCACTAGTTGCTCATTAGCATAATTTTACAGTAGCCTATTACACATCCTTGGGGGTGGCCATACCCAGGCTTCCTTTTTTCCTTGGAAAGCAATGGTTTATTTTTATACTTCCACAAATATTAACTCGGTGATTACAACAAACACTGAGCAATCTCAATGCTGTTTATCTGGAGGATGGTCTGAGGGATCACAATGAATTATTTCTTCTTGAAGCTTTTCCTTCTCCTAAATCTCATAATGACTCTTGGCCATATTTCTGTCTTTTCAATGACTGTGGCTTCTACTCAAACAAGATCCTTTCTGACGAGTGGCTTGCCAAGCAGCATGAAGTTGTCTGCCCCAACCAGTAGGACCTTCTCCAGTAGAATTCTCTCTCCACATGCAAGGTCTAGTTCATTTCCAATTAAGATAAGATCTTCAGAGGTTAACCTTCAACTGGTGGCTGGCAAAATGCACCATGGGAAAAAGCCTGCCATACTGCCCCGTGGTGATGTAAAGTTGCATCAGAGAATCATTGACATCTTGGTTACAGCCACCCCCAAGGATGTGTAATAGGTTAGTGTAAAATTATACTCATGAGTAACTAGTGAGCACGTGCTGTACTTGTTTGGGTTTCTGTTAAACTTTGGGAATGTTATTTGTAGTCTCCAAGCCTCATTTATAAGAATGTTGGTAAAGATTAAATAAAATGCATATAAAATGCTTGGAAGAGAGACAATGCTCTGTAAATGCCTATTATTATTATTGTGATTTTTGTTGAATAAATCAATAATTGTCAAAAAAAAAAAAAGAAATTAAAATGTAGTTATGGGACACGATTTTGTTTTTTATTTAATAAGAGGCAGAAAACTCATTTTTTTGTGATAAATATCAGGACATTTCTATTAGGCCCACAAAACAACTATAAAATATTATTAGTAGTGTTGTTTAAAGGCCATGTTAAATACATTAGGATACATCTTTACAAAGGATACTATTTAGCGATTAAAAAGAATGCGACTTTAGGTTCTGATCCAAAACCCAACAACAATAAATCCCAGTAAAGACCCTGGTATAACTAGAGTACCCACAGGTAGACTTTTTTCTTTTGGTTGCACTATGTGTAAAAAAAAAAAAAAATCATGCTTAGAGGAAGGGAACCAATATTTACAAAGCACCTATTAAATGTGAAGCATTTTACATATCTCATTGAATCATCATAACAGTCAGAAAGTTTGAAATCATTATCCCCAAGACTTGGGCAAATTAAGTAATTTTCCCAAAGAAACTTTGGTAAGGAGAGGTAGGATATAAGCCAGGCCAGTCTGGGTCCAAAACCTGAGTTGTTTCCAATATACCAGGTTGGCATTATCTTATAGAATAAAGTGGAACTGTAGCTGGGAAAGAAAGAAGCTAAGCTTTAGAATATAGGGTCCTATTAACAGGGAAATGTGCTTCTTGTAAGTGGCTTAGAAATGGCTATTTCCTAAAGGACTCGTATTCCTAAATTACTTGTCAGTGACATCATACTTTGTCATTTCTCAGGAATCACGGAATTACCTCTGATTTATTCTATCTTTATATCCAGCCTGTCATTTAATTTCTTCTCCCTTTGAAATGTTTTTCAGTTCTACCCCTTGCTGTACATTTTTGCTACTATCACTGTAAGTCTACAAGTCTCTCTGACCTGTTTTTTCACCTCTAAAGCATCCTTACTAGGTTATATTTCCTAAAATACTGCCTTTACCACCTCAACTTTCTACATAAGATCCTATACTGGATCTCTTTGCCTATCCCAGCAGGTATAAATTCTTACAAGCCTCTTCATAAAGCTTGTAAACTGTTTTTTGTTTACCAATTCAATTTTATCTAATTCTGTTTCATACTCACTCTCTACAGGTCAAACTGTTTATTACTTCCTGCATACTTCTACATCTTTGCTTTTGCTGTTCCTGACTGAACTCCTCCCCCAAATTCTATTCATTCTTTGTGGTCCATCCTAATCTTGCCTTCTCTAAGAAACTGTTCCTAATAACCTCAAAACCTGTTACAGTCAGTATTACAATTATGACTTAATTATCATCTTGAAACATTATCTAATTTTTTCTCGTGCTTCAGTTTTGTGTCTTCAACTAGACTATACATTTCTTGAGGCCAGAGTCTGATTATATTGCTATTCTAAAATCCTCCGGGAGCCCCCATCATTTTAAGATTAAAGCCCAACTTTCTGCCAATGGCCATAACCTGGCTTCAGTCAGTCTTTCTAGTCTAAGACCACTCATCTTGTATCCTGTACTACCCACACTGAACTATTCTCTGTTCCCATATATATATTTAAATATATGTATATTTCAAATATATTTTATATATAGAAAGAAAAAAAATATATCAATATTTATTTCTTCACATCTTCATGCCTGCATTCTCTCTGCTGACAGAATGTTTCTTCTCTGAGAGAATGCTGAGAATGTTTCTTCCTTTTCCCTGTTTGATGTTATTTTCCCTAAGAAGTGCTAAGAAGCCTCATCCTTTGGGAAAACAGTTGTCCTTCCTCTGTATTTCCATATTCCTTTGTAAATACCTCTAATATAGCACATAGTGCATGGTATTACAATTGCTGGTTTAAATTTCTTTCTTCCCTACTATAATGTGGTATTTTATTCATCTTTGTACTCCTAGATCCTCACAGCAGTAGTATGTACATATAGCAGGCATCAACATGTTGGTGTGATGAAAAGCAGACTTCAATAATGAAAAAACTTAGATAATACATTTTAATATGCGTTTTATCTTTTAAAGTCTTCCTAACCACTCTGTGAGATGAGTATTAATATACCTATTTTACGAATAATGAAACTGGCTCAGAGATTAAGTCAACAACTCCACGTCATAAAGTCTGTAAGTGGTATACCAAACATTCCAATCTAGATCTTCTGATTCTAGTTTAGTGCTCTTTCTAGTAGACTAGGCTGCCCTCATACTAATTAACTGAACGCTTAGGAATTGCACATTACACTTCTCTTGTGTCTCTTTTTATAGATCTATCTTAAACAATATCAATTTGTGTTCTCATCTCAGCTCCTTGTCGGACTAAATTCCATGTTGGCGAAGAAGGATTACTTGCCTTTTTATCTCTTGCTCTGCCTGGCACAGTGCCTTACACATAGTAGGTGCTCATCAAATTGGACTGACCTGGAGAGCACTAGAATGGTCATTTTGACAGGCCAGTTCTTGCTCAACCTCTGAAACCTCCAGCAGATTCCGCTCACTGACCAATCGAGATAATTCTCCAACCACTGTCACATGCTTTGAAACAGTCCCAGACATTTTCTTGAACTGTGGATAATTCTCAACAAAGGCCTGCCATGGGAAAAACATCAATGAGAGGTTCTGTTATTTTTTGACCGAGGATAAGCATGTATTGAATGGTGGGGGTAGGGAAAGCAGGGGATGTTTTTCAGCCCTGATTAAAACATCTACAACTTTCAGCCACATGGCATTTTGTTATGCTTAAGAAGAGAAGAACTGGTATATGTTGGTAGACTGAGTCTTTTTTTTTTTTTTTTTGAGACAGAGTTTCGCTCTTGTTGCCCAGGCTAGAGCGCACTGGCATGATTTCGGCTCACTGCAACCTCCCAACCTCTGCCTCCCAGGTTCAAGCGATTCCCCTGCCTCAGCCTCCCGAGTAGATGGGATGACAGGCATGTGCCACCATACCCGGCTAATTTTGTATTTTTAGTAGAGATGGGGTTTCACCATGTTGGTCAGGCTGGTCTCGAACTCCCGACCTCAGGTGATCCGCCCACCTTGGCCTCCCAAAGTGCTGGGATTACAGGCGTGAGCCACTGTGCCTGGCAATAGATCGAGTCTTTAAATAGTCCAGATATTACTGAAGAATGGAAAGAAGCACATGGTTTATTATGAATTTTTTGCTGTATTGTTTAAAGACATTACAGAAAATAAGCCTCAAACCAAATAAAATCAATCAAGGTAGAAATCAGACCCAGAAGATTCCAAAAGTGTTGCTTACATGAATAGTTCCAAACTCTCACATGTTAGTCATTCATGTACAAGCTCAATTTACCTTCATGTCTGCTATTGATTCTAGTTTTTGCTGTTCTTTTGGTTTCTTCTTCTGAAAATCTTCCATGAGATTCTTTATATTGCTACCAATCTCAGCAAAGTTCAGGTACATATTCTGTGAAAAAGAAAGGTGGAAGCACATCATCAACTAGTCTGACTTTCAGAAAATTTAAAAGAAGTGAAAAAGAATTTGGAACACAGAATTGAAGGGCAGGGAAATTCCATTTTAATTACCAAATTTGGACATTAGCTGGGACACTGGTTGATGAATAGCATTACTATTCTCACAAACAGCTACTGGAGGGGAGAGAAGTAAATAACCACGTGATCTCTATGAAAAAAAATACTGCTAAAGGGTCAGAATCTCAATCTTCTGCCTTCCCTTGAGAGGCAGTTTATGCACAGGATGCCTCTATCATCCTTTCACATGAAATCCCATGCCTGCCCCCATACTAACAAGCCAATATTGATCTTCTTACATAAAAACAACTAAAGACAATTAAAAAAGATTTAAACCACCTACATTAGCATAGAATTCATCATTTTCAGCAGATAGGACCACCTCTCTTAAGTCTTTACTGATCCCCGGCACTCTGGAAAGATCAATCCGATTGTTGTTTATGCCTAGTAGTTCATGGACCATGGCCTGATATGTCCACTAAATAAAGAATTATGAAAAAAAATGGTAACTGACAAAATATGGAAATAGTAAACATTCAAGAAAACAAAAACTGATAACATTCTTTAACTAGTCTTATTTACATGAAGATTCTCTAGTTAAATTTTACTAATACTTTGTGCTATCATAAGCATTAAGATTGTCATTTTAATTGATTAAACACTGAAAAAAAGTCAAAATACTTTTAGATTTCACATTTTTGGAAAAAGGGCAGCAAGATTAATATTCTTGATAGAAAGACAACAAATTAGAGCTATCATTAGCTCCAATTTTTTGCCTGTGAATTAAGGGTATATTTTTGGCTTCACAGATAGAGCTATATTGGTACTGCAGTTACAAGCTGTACCATTTCCTGTATGCTTCTGTGGTTTTCTGCAGCATGAGAAGTGTGTTCTTGCAGATTTGAGTGGTACTATATTTATCCTGGGAACACTAATATTATCAGAAAAACCTTGTGAGTTGATCAAAACACTGGGAGATTCAGAAACTTACCTCTGAATCCATTTTATTTTATATTTTTACCTAATGGGAGTTGTGAGGAAGGACTGGTTTCCAGTCTCACAAAATGTGAATTTATTTGGTAAAACTGGAAACGAGAAATCTCTAAATTTTCCCTTTTCACCATTTATGGAGAATAGATTACTTTCAGTCATAGGTCTGTTAGACAAAATGAAGTATTTTCTAGCACGTTCCCTTCTGCATCTAGAATCTAAATGCTAGAAATGTTTATATACATATTTTATCTTAAGAAAATTAGATTTATTAACAAATAATTTAGAAGGTTATAAAAGAAGGTGCTTATTTCCTAAAAGATTTGCCAAAGGAATTCCTGAAAAAGCAAGTTCCATTAGAGCACTTAAAGTAAATACAAGGCTGGGCATGGTGGCTCATGCCTGTAATCCCAGCATTTTGGGAGGCCAAGGTGGGTGGATCACTTGAGGTCGGGAGTTCGAGACCAACATGGTGAAACCCCATCTGTACTAAAAATACAAAATTAGCCGAGCATGGTGGCGCATGCCTGTAATCCCATCTACTCGGGAGGCTGAGGCAGGGAATCGCTTGCACCCAGGAGGCGGAGGTTGCAGTGAACCAAGATCACACCATTGCACTCCAGCCTGGGCAATAAGAGCAAAACTCTGTCTCAAAAAAAAAAAAAAAAAAGTACAACAAAATGTTTTATGTTTTTATGGATAGCTTCTTGTGCATGCTTCTAGCATTTACTCTATAATTAAAATTATGTTTATTTCTCTCATCATTGGACCATGGGCTCTTTGAGGGCAGAAATTATAATTTTTAACCTTTTATCTCTAGTATTTAGTTTAGTACGTGGCACAAAACAAGTCCCCAGTGAAATCTGTGGGATAAATAGTTGCTTTTCTTTGCAAGACAGAATAATAGGCAATTAATTTTCTTTCCACTTTTTGATATTATCAAAAGTTTCTTTGGTGAACATATATTACTCTGAATTTAGGAATATAAGGCTATTTTATACTACAGAGAAGTTTCACTCCACAGATTTCCCTTAGCATATAAGCTGGGAAGAAACTGAAACATAGATTGTGCCTTTCTCTATAAATACAAAGTCACAGCCAGGCGCGGTGGCTCACACCTGTCATCTTGGCACTTTGGGAGGCCGAGTCGGGCAGATCACTTGAAGTCAGGAATTTGAGACCAGCCTGGCCAATATGGCAAAACCCTGTCTGTACTAAAAATATTTAATACAAAAATTAGCCAGGTATGATGGTGCACGCCTGTAATCCCAACTACTCAGGAGGCTGGGGCATGAGAATTGCTTGAACCTGGGAAGTGGAGGTTGCAATGAGTTGAGATCACGCCAACCTGGGTGACAGAAAGAGACTCTGTCTCAATAAATAAATACATACATACATACAGATAAAATCACTATTGATAGAGCACCTGCTATGTGCACTGTTCTTATGCTTGCAGGAGAAAAAACACTCAGTCTGCCTTGAAGAAATATGTAACGTAGGAGACGGTGTAAACAACCAAAGCTACAACATGGCAAGTACAGCATGAGACATGAGAGAGACACAAAGGTCTACAGGTCTACAGGAACTTTCAGGAGGTAAGAACAATAACTGACTGAAAGAATACAGGCTTCAAGGAGATGTTGAAGAATGGCTGGATGTTGGAGATGGCTTTTGAGTGTTTTTTTTGAGACAAGAGTTTCGCTCTTGTTGCCCAGGCTGGAGGAGAGTGGTGTGATCTCGGCTCACTGCAACCTCTGCCTCCCAGGTTCAAGTGATTCTCCTGCTTCAGCATCCTGAGTAGCTGGGATTACAGGCGCCTGCTACCACGTCTGGCTGATTTTTTTCTATTTTTAGTAGAGACAGGGTTTCATTATGTTGGACAGGCTGGTCTCGAACTCCTGACCTCAGGTGATCTACCCACCTCGGCCTCCCAAAGTGCTGGGACTACAGGTGTGAGTCACTGTGCCCGGTTCTTCTTCTTCCTTTTTTTTTTTTTATTCTTTGCTATTATTCATATAAATCATTTTATTTATTTATTTATTTTTGGAGACGGAGTCTCGCTCTGTTGCCCACGCTGGAGTACAGTGGCATGATCTCAGCTTACTGCAACCTTCGCCTCCAGGGTTCAAACGATTCTCCTGCCTCAGCCTCCCAAGTAGCTGGGACTACAGGTGTGTGCAACCACACCCAGCTAATTTTTTTGTAGTTTTAGTAGAGACGGGGCTTCACCATGTTGGCCAGGCTGGTCTTGAACTCTTGACCTCAGGTGATCCAGCCACCTTAGCCTCCCAAAGTGCTGGAATTACAGGAATGATCCACCGTGCCTGGCCAGATTGAGTGGTTTTAACAGCAGTATTTTGATGGTGAAGATGGGAAGAGAAGGTACTCCAAACATTCTAGAGTTTAGAAAGCAGTCACAGTAAAAGCATGCTGGCAGGAAACCATGTGGCATTATCTACGTAAGTAGTGAGCTCTAGGTTTCATAAGAGGTTTAGCCCACATTGTGAAGGCTCTTGGATGCCAAGTTCAGGAGTTTTTTAACCTAGTAGGCAAATGGGAACCAATGAAGGTTTTTAAGCCAAGAGTAGTAAGATAGAACTATGCTTTAGGAACAAATTCATTGTATTTGTGGAACATTTAGAGTGAGAAGAAATAAAAAGTAGGAAATCAAGTAGATGACTTTTTCAATATTCTTGCAAGAGATTAGGGTCCAGACCAAGGCAATGGCTGTAAGAATGGAAATGAGGAGACAGACGGAAACACTGGAAAATAGAATCTACAGAATTAAGAAGCTGTCTTGATTAGGCATGGAGGTACTGGCAGAAAGATATGGGAGGGATGAGGCAGAAGAGTTAATGATGACAGTGGATGGAAGAATCATGATACCAAAACACCGGGAAATACAAAGCAAAACCAAGAATAGCTAAAAATAAGGAGGCAAATAAGTGGACCATGCTTTTATTTCCATATCTGTATTTTGATGAATATCACTTGAAATCATCCTCCTATTATGCCAAGAAAGGGTTTTGTACCTGGTTTAGCAATGGGGTGATGGCATCATCACAACGATCTAAAATAAGGAGCAATGGAGGAACCTCTGTCCGACGGAATTCAAACAGTTCATATTCTTTAGTTATCACTTGCTGTGGGTGAGAAAGAAAGATGGTTTGTGCAACCAACTAGTTACACACAGAGATGATATAAATAGGATATTAATAAACGCTACATTTAACAATAGTTCTTTGCACCCACACAGATCTTCCATATGAAGGATTCAAAAGTCTCACAAAGTTTAGTAGCATACTATTTAAGAGGTTAGAATTTGAAACCCTATTTTATAAGTGGTTTAACTGGACCAAAAAAGAGTTAAATAGACTGTGTATGTTTTTTGGGTTAAACCTAAGAATCTTAGCTCTAAATGTTGCTTTTTGTTTTAAATTACATATACCTACCTCTTTGCTTGGAAACCTAACATACAATCATGTCCTTGGTTGTAAATAAAATATTGCTTTAGTTTTTGAAATATGATAGAGAAATGAATGGCCGTTATGTTTTGGAACCAGGAATAGGTAATGCCATACCTTAACACACTCTGCAAGTCTCTTTGCTGCCTCTGATGAGAGCTGATAACGAATCATGGGACATTTCTTCAGAGATAAAAGGAGAGCTGTAAGCCCTTGAGTTGTTCTAGATAGCTGGGCTGGATCCCAATTTCGACCCTTTTTGTTAAAAACATATATTCAGAGAAAATATTTGAAATTTCTCTTACAAGTCTAATTATTTGCTGAATTAACTCTCAACTGATAATTAAACCTTTCCTTCCATACCTGACAGCAACCCAAAATATTGAGGGAAAACAAATGTGGGTTCACAGCAATGTAATCACCATAAAATTCCTGCAAATAAAGCACCAAGAATAGTCATTCCATAAACTTCAATTGTATCAAGCAGTAATATTGTCATATGTGATATAATATGATATAACCAAACTTGGTGAAATACAGGTGTAAAGAGACACAAAATTGTTCAATTAATAATTGCGTAACAACAGTCAACGTGGGAGAATTAAAATAATTACAAAACAGTAGCAATAACAATAAATCTAAAAAATAAAAGTTGTAAAGGTATACACATTATATTTCTGGAGACCTCTATGCATACTTATCAATTAGTAAAAATAAAATACTGCTAATAGGAGATATAATGTTCTACTCAGATAAAAAAGAACTTTGCTGTCCAATGTGTTGTCATGAGAGAGAATATAATTTAAAACAGGTCATTCTTTTTATTCATTTATCACCTATCACATCCTTCTGAAAAATTCAAAACTAGTTTATCTGCTGCCTCTGAAAACAATATTCCTCACTTATGTGATAAACATATTTAAGTGTTCATAAAAAAACTTCTTTTGAGACAGACCTTTCCTTATTTTTTATTTTTAGACTCAAATATTTAAAAAGGGCCAACATACGAGATGTGTTACAGGACCAATATGTTTACCTGAACCTCAGCCACAACTTCCTGTTCATCAGCTTCAGCCAATGACTTCACGTCACTCTTGCTGATCACATTACTGAAATCTGAAACATACGAGTTGGGGTTGACTCAAAGGAGATAATTTCTGCTGCAACTATATGTAAAAGGGCCTGATAGTTAAAGCCTAATGAATAAGTGACCTTCAAACTGGAATGGGTAGCACAAATATATTTAATCCACAAATTCATAATTTTATATATATATATATTAAAAGGACCACTGGCCGGGCACAGTGGCTCACACCTGTAATCCCAGCACTTTGGAGGCTGAGGCAGGTGGGTGATGAGGTCAGGAAATGGAGACCATCCTGGCTAACACGGTGAAACCCCGTCTCTACTAAAAATAAAATTTAAAAAAAATTAGCCAGGTGTGGTGGCGGGCACCTGTAGCAGCCCCAGCTACTCAGGAGGCTGAGGCAGGAGAATGGTGTGAACCCAGGAGGCGGAGCTTGCAGTGAGCCCAGATCAGGCCACTGCACTACAGCATGGGCGACAGAGCGAGACTCTGTCTCAAAAAAAAAAAAAAAAAGAACCACCATCGGAGGGATTGGAGAATGAGAATACTAGGGAACCAAGTCATTTTATTGAAAATAGTGAATAAGGAGAAAGAAGTAAACTTTCATCCTGTGTTTTATATATAAACTGTACTGCCAGCTAACCAAATAGATGAGGGAAAATTTTTCTTTGTGAAAATATTCCAGCTCAATAATAACTAACGAATGTTAATGACAGAATTAGAATATCATCATTTTTTCTAACCCCTAATGAATCAATTGAATGGACCCAGGCATTGAGCATCAGCAGCTGCTAATATCAAAAGAATAAATAGCCAATGAAAGTATACAATACCACCTATAAAGTATTCTCGCCAAGAAGAAATCGAATCTTAACCTAATTAAGGCTCTGTATTCACCTATGAATTTACAGGAACCAGAAGATAGAGGAGTATTTTAAACTTCAAGGAACATGTTAAACTACCCCATGGGGATGCAATCAGCAAGATCCAGAGTATGGAAAACTTAACAGTTTCTTCAATAAATAAATTGCATGGGGCAGCAGGCGCAGGGTGGGAAGACCTATACAGAAGATTAAGAAACTTATCAACCAACAGCAATGTGTGAACCTTATTTTGATCCTGATTTTAAAAAACTGTAAAAAAAAAAAAAAGAGAGACAATTTTAAATTTGAACGCTGAATGGTTATTTGAAAATAGTACTAAGAGTTCAAGACCAGCCTAGGTAACATCACTTGAACCTGGGAAGTTGAGTTTACAGTGAGCCGAGATCATGCCACTGCACTCTGTCTGGGTGACAGAGGGAGACTCTGTCTCAAAAAAAAAAAAAGAAAAAAAAATTATTTTTCATTTTTAATCTACATGTAATAATGGAAATGCGCTTTTTAAAAAATGAGTCCTTATCTTTTAGAGATGCATACTGAAATACTTATGGATAAAATTATATAATGTCTTAGATTTGCTTTAAAATAATATTGGTGGGGGAGTAGGTGACAGTATAGCTAAAACAAGATTGGGTGAGGCTCAATAACTGTTGAAACCAGCTGATAGGTACATTGGGACTTATGATACTATTCCACTTTTGTATGTCTTTAAAAGTTCGGTGCAGTGGCTCACACATGTAATCCCATCACTTTGGGAGACAACAGTGGGCAGATTGCACTTGAGGCCTGGAGTTTGAGATCAGCTTAGCCAACACAGTGAAATCACGACTCTCCTAAAAATACAAAAATTAGTTAGGCATGGTGCCATGGGCCTGTAATCCCAGCTACTTGGGAGGCTGAGGCAGGAGGATCATTTGAACCCAGGAGGCGGAGGTTGCAGTGAGATGAGATTGTGCCACTGCACTCCAGCCTGGCGACAGAGCGAGACTCCATCTCAAATAAATGAATAAATGAATGAATGTTCCGTAACAAAAAGTTTTTTTAAATAAAGAGAGGGGCCTATTACATAAGAGATTTAGTAACATAAAAATATTTTTAAAAAGTATAAAAGAGAGATGAACAAGCTAGCTTAGTACTGATATAAATTGTGCCGCAAGTTAGTAATGAATAAAGTCACTACATACAAATTCATTTTAGTTTACATCAATCAAATAAAATTCTGAAATTGATTATGCCATCCAAGAAATCTGAAGTCTACTTTTCATAGGCTGTGGTGCTAATATAATTTTTTTCTTCTGCTTCATAGATTTACACTCCAAATCAAACAATTTTTAGAACCAGAAGAGTAAACACTAGATTAACCATTATTAATGTCAACTGCTACAAAGAACTGTTTAGAGGAAAAAGGAGTCTTTCACCTCATGACCAATTCAATTTTTAGCCAAGAGATTCAGCAAAAGAGTAATTCTGTTATTATATATGTCTACTTAAACTTGGCAGCACAGGGGATATATGTACATATATACCTATATATGTATATGTGATTTATATATATTTATATATGTATACATGTATGTGTATATATATACACAAAAATATCAGAGATCTAGCTTGTGATCATACTAAAAATACCAGAATAACTACACACCTATGCAAATGGCTAAAATACAAAATAGAGACAACACCAAATGCTCCCAAGGATGCAAAGAAACTGGTTCACCCATGCATTGCTAGTGAAAATGTAACATGATATAGACACTAAGGAAAACATTTGGCAGTTTCTTAATACAGAAAATATGCAATTACCATATGACTCAGCAGTTGCACTCCTGGGGGTTATTTATCCCAGAGAATGAAGACTTAACTTTCACATAAAAATCTGTACACAGATATTTATAGCAGCTTTATTTGTAATAGTCAAAAGTAGAAACAAGTCATATGTCCTTCAATGGTGTATAGTTAAACAAACTGTGGTACATTTATACCATGGAATACTACCCAGCAATAAAAAGAAATGAACTATTTTTAAATTAAAAAAAATTTTTTTTTGCATCTCCAGCTCAAAGGAGGAATGAACTATTAATACACACAACAGGTGAGGTCTGGTGGCTCATGCCTGTAATCCCAGTACTTTGGGAGGCTGAAGCAGGTGGATCACCCAAGGTCAGGAGTTTCAGACCAGCCTGGCCAATGAACATGGTGAAACCCTGTATCTACTAAAAAAAAAAATAAAAATTAGCTGGGCGTGGTGGTGTGCACCTGTAACCTTAGCTACTCGGGAGGCTGAGGTGGGAGAATCGCTTGAACCCGCGAGGTGGAGGTTGCAGTGAGTTGAGATGGCGACACTGCACTCCAGCCTGGGTGACAAAGCAAGACTCCGTCTCAGACAAAAAAACAAAAAAGCAAACACACACACACACACACACACACACGCGCACGCACACATACCAGCCTGGATGACTCTCCAGAGAATTATGCTGAGTAAAAAAAGTCATTCCCAAAAGGTTTTATACTGTATGATTTCATTTATAGAACATTCTTCGAATGGTAAAATATAAAATGGAGAAAATATTAGTGGTTACCAGGGTTAATGAGGGGGTTGGCGTGGCAGAGAAGTCCATATAAGCTAATAAAAGGGCAATATAAGGGATCCTTATACAGATGAAAATGTTCTGTATCCTGACGGTATCAGTGTTAACATCTTGGTTGTGATATTGTACTATCGTCATGTAAGATACTACATGGGGGAAGCTGGGTAAAGGGTATCTGGGATCATTTGTGTTTTTTTTTTTTTTTTTTTTTTAAACAGCTGCACACTAATTTACAATTACTTCAAAATAGAAAGTTTAATTTTAAAAAGAAAACCTGTGACTATTAGCCAAAAACAAACAGACAAAAACAAACAAAAATTAAGATGCCACAGATTAATAAAATTGCCCATTTTTACCTCTTGGGGCATTGTGCACTGAAAACCCACTGGATGAGCTTTATATAACTTTTCAGTTCTACACAGAAGTGAATGAAATAAAATATGAGAGAGCTCTTATATATAGTCTTTTCACAAATGTTAATTTTTGGTATCATTACTCCATTTAAGTAGTATACGCTGAAGAAAGTACATATGTCTTAGACTGTAGTCTAAACCCTAAAACTCTAATACTTTTAAGTAAGCTTTAAAACTTCTCAAATACCCTACTTACTGTTAAATCTAGTCCTTGGTTTTGGAAATATTACCAAACAGACTACACTAATACTATTAACATAAAGATCAATAATGACATCTAGAGGAGAATGGATGTAACTTCCACAGCCAAATGTATTGGATCAAAAAAATCCATGTAAATTGTATAGTAAATACAAACCTAGTTTATTTCCAGACCTCCCCTATCTAACCCCCAACCCAAGAAAGCTGTGCACATAAGAGATCACTACCTGATGATTTATACTTTCAATGCATTAAATATAGTAACAAAGAGAAGTGAAAGGCTTTTATCTGGTATGTAAAGTAAATCTCTGCTTTTCCAACAAACTCAAGTATTACCTTCCCACTTCAAAAAATAAATCAGCTTCCATGCCTCAATTCCTAAGTGTAAAATGGGGATAAGTATATACCTTTTTTTTTTTTGGCAGGGGTGAGAATGTGAAATTTATCTACTTACAACTTTTGACTTACAAAGCATCTTGAAAGGCAAAGTAAAACATAAAATTTTTAATTTAAGTAATCAAAGATGAATGGAAATCACATTTAGCCCTCTGAAACAGAATATTGGTCAAAATTTTTTTTTTGTTTTTTTTTTGAGACAGAGTTTCGCTCTTGTTGCCCAGGCTGGAGTGCAATGGCACAATCTCGGCTCACTGCAATCTCCGCCTCTCCAGTTCAAGCGATTCTCCTGCTTCAGCCTCCCAAGCAGCTGGGATTATAGGCATGCGTCACCATGCCTAGCTAATTTTGTGTTTTTAGTAGAGATGGGGTTTCACCATGTTGGTCAGGCTGGTCTCAAACTCCTGACCTCAGTGATCCACCCACCTTGGCCTCCCAAAGTGCTGGGATTACAGGCTTGAGCCACCACATTCGGCAGGTCAACAGATTTTTAATACTTTGGAAGGACGTTAAATAAACGAGATATTTATAGTGACAGATTCAATGAACTTATTAGTGACATAAAGGGCTCAATGAAACACACTAACTGGGATGTTGTTATGAGTTTGAAAAAGTGAACTAACATACTTACAAATGAAATATATAGTGTATTTGGGTCTTCGGAGCTCCTGAATCATATAATCCACATTCTCCTAGAAAATGAAGAACAAGCGAACAAAATATGAGGAGAGTTGCTTAAGGAAAAAAGTAATAAGCATTACCCATTGATTTATTTACTGCATCTACTGCATATTGATGTCTAGGTTAAGTGTTGCATATGTTGGTGGATAAGGGCTGGAGACAGATAAATTTTGTGCACACGTTGGTGGGTAAGGGCTGGAGACAAAAGAGATGAATACAATGATCAGGAATCATATATTATTTAATAGTATGTGTATAATATTAAATATTAACCAACTGCATTTTGGCCAAATTAAGATAAAGAATATAAAGGACACAGATGTTGAAATACAACATAAAATTGATTATAATTCTGCAAACTCACACTGAGCTGTTTGTCTATAAATTGTATTCATTTGCTCAAAATTCTTTTTTTTTTTTTTTTTTTGAGATGAGGTCTCACTCTGTCACCCAGGCTGGAGGGCAATGGCACAATCTCGGCTCACTGCAACCTCCGTCTCCCGGGTTCAAGCAATTCTCCTGTCTTAGCCTCCCAAGTAGCTGGGATTACAGGTTTGTGCCACCACACCCAGCTAATTTTTTGTAATTTTAGTAGACACAGGGTTTCACCATGTTGGCCAGGTCTTGAACACCTGACCTCAACTGATCCACTGGCTTGGCCTCCCAAGTGCTAGGATTACAGGTGTGAGCCACTGCGCCTGGCCTGATCAAAATTCTTACATAGAACATCAAATGTGTCTATTCCTTTAAAAATTAACATTCAAGAGAAAATATAGTTAATTATATTCACTTTGGCTTTTAATTTATTGGTATGTAAGACTCTGCACAACTACAATGTTTGTGAAGTATCTGCAAGTAGTAGGCTAAGATCTTTCTATAATTACATTAATTTAAAATAAAGAATAAAAGTTTAAAACAAAAAAGTTGATCTTTATATGGTCAAAATATAAGAATTCCAATTACATAAGATTATAATGCAGGTTTTATTGATTTTTGATACTATAATACCTGGTTAAATTTCAATATAAATTGTTCCCTATTTAGTAATTTGTTTTAAAAATCACCTTTCTTTACAGAATTAAAAAAAAAATGTGCCGGGCGCGGTGGCTCACTCTTGTAATCCCAGCACTTTGGGAGACCGAGGCAGGTGGATCACCTGAGGTCGGGAGTTCAAGACCAGCCTGACCAACATGGAGAAACCCCGTCTCTACTAAAAATACAAAATTAGCCGGGGTGGTGGCACATGCCTGTAATCCCAGCTACTCGGGAGGCTGAGGCAGGAGAATCGCTTGAACCCAGGAGGCAGAGGTTGCGGTGAGCCGAGATCGTGCCATTGCACTCCGGCCTAGGCAAAAAGAGCGAAACTCTGTCTCAAAAAAAAAAGAAAAAAAAATTGTAAGCAATGTATACTGCTTATTAATGGGGAAAAGGTTTTAAAAATTGTCATTTAGATTTAAAAATGCATTCCAATTAACTTTATAATATAATCTTAAGAAAAAAATTTAAATAATCTTTTAAACCTCAGTTACTTCCTCGTAATACGCTAGGCAAAAATAACAAACTGAATTAAAAGATTCCTAAAAGTTCAGACAATGTGGAAAAAGACAAAAGATAAGAGAATATATAAAATAATAAAAAGAAAAAGGAAAGATGATGATGATGATGATGATGATGATGATGATTTGAGACGGAGTCTTGCTCTGTCGCCAGGCTGGACTACAGTGGTGTGATCTCAGCTCACTGCAACCTCCAACTCCCCGGTTCAAGCGATTCTCCTGCCTCAGCCTCCCTAGTAGCTGGGACTACAGGTGCTTGCCACCATGCCTGGCTAATTGTTTGTGTGTGTGTGTGTGTGTGTGTGTGTGTTTTCAGTAGAGACGGGGTTTCACCATGTTGGCCAGGATGGTCTCGATCTCCTGACCGCGTGATCTGCCCGCCTCGGCCTCCCAAAGTGCTAGGATTACAGGTGTGAGCCACTGTGCCTGGCCAAAAGGAAAGATTCTTAAAAGAGTTTGAGAGACAGTACATAGCAGTCAAAGAGTTTCTCTAATAAAAAAATTCGGAAATAATGAACTAGATGATCTCTAAGGTACCTCTTGAACCAAAATATCATGACTAAGAGCTACAAATATGAAACAATTGGAAACTATTATAATACAGCATGTGTTCATTAATTCAGCAACTATTTATTGAGTGTCCACTGTGTGACAGGCATTGGGAATATAGGGTGAGAAAAAACAGATATCATATCTGTTTTCATGGATTACTGCTGGTAATCACCCAAACCATATAAAAGTTCAAACCACGACATGCAATAGGGAGATAAAGATGGTGCTGTAAATGCACATAAGGGGCAGGTCAGCAAAACCAGGGAAGGGTTACTTGAGGAAGTGAAGTTCCAGGCAGAATAAGAAGCCTATGCAAAGGTCCTGTGGCATGACAGAACAAGGGGAATATAGTGGATTGAAAGATTAAGGTGATTAAGGTGCAGAGTGCAAAAGGGGAATGGTTCGAAATGAGGCTGGAGAAATGGTAGAAACCAGACCATGCTGCACCTTGAAGGCTACAATTAAGGAGTTTTGCCCTTATCACAAAAGCAATGAGAAGTCATTTAAGGATTTCAAGTAGGAGTGCCATGATCAAATTTGCATTCTGGAAAGTACGTATGTACAAACATGATAAAATGCATTAGAGTTGAAGAACATGAATATGAATCAACAAAGTATAACAGCCAGGCGCGGTGGCTCACGCCTGTAATCCCAGCACTTTGGGAGGTCGAGGAGGGCGGATCATGAAGTCACGAGATCGAGACTATCCTGGCTAACACAGTGAAACCCCATCTCTACGAAAAATACAAAAAAATTAGCCGGGCGTGGTGGCAGGTGCCCGTAGTCCCAGCTACTCGGGAGGTTGAGGCAGGAGAATGCCGTGAACCTGGGAGGTGGAGCTTGCAGTGAGCCTGAGATTGCACCACTGCACTCCAGCCTGGGCGACACATGGATACTCCAAAAAAAAAAAAAAAGTATTAAAATAGGAAAGGATTTTTAAAGGAGAGACTCAAGCTAGATTTAGAAGGTGATGGACAAAAAGTGACAAATGGCCAAATAACTTTTAATTAGTGGAAGAAAAAAAAAACCAAACAGTGAACAGGAATGAGCATGTAAAATTGCTCATTCCAACAGTAGCCTAGCTGGCTACAGAGGAGGAGCAGACCTAGGACACAGGAAGGCTGGATACATATGGGCAGATCAAACCAACAAAGGAGGACTTTAACTGCTGGGCTAAATCTAGATTTAATCATGGAAATAACATCAAGCCACCAGAGGTTTCTGAGCATAAATGTGAATAAAGTGGTAAAGATTCAAGACACTCATAGCTGTATACGAAATTAAGTGTTGATGGTGTTCAACGTGACAGATATGGAGGTTAATCCAGGAATAAAGTAATGTGGGTCTCTGTTAAGAGTAGTTCATTAGTGGCAATGGGAATAGCTGTGAACCTAAAAGACATCTTGAAGGAAGAATTGGCTGTAAGGGGTCAACTGAAATATGGAAACAAAACAAGAAAAATGAAGGTTATAATACTGATGAACCAGGATAATTATGATGCTACAAATTATGATAATACAAATTTATTTTGCCTTCTTAATGCTTTCAGATTAGAGTGTTCTGCATCTGCCTGGGCAGATGGAAACTCAGTTTATGCAGTACCTTTGTAGGTCGAAGAAAACAAATTGCCTTCAGGTGTTTCATGATCTCTCGATTTTGAGAATCAATGCGTTCAAAGAGGTACACTTCTTTCTGTAGAATCTCCGATTGTGTGTATACCATACTCACTATGCCAGTCTGTAAAAACAAAGGATTAACTAAAAGTATGCTAGTCTAGAATAATAAAAACAAGTAGCATATCTAAGCCTCTTTTTTCATTAATACTTAGCTGGATAACTTAAATAGTAATATACATAATAACATTTACTGAACATCCAAACAGGTAGGTAACATACAAGAACGAAAAATATGCTCTATCCTTTTAGCTGAAGTGTCAAGGTTAAAAACAAAAAAACAAAAACATGCTCTCTTTGAACTGAAACAATCCATACATATCCAAAAATATTTTTTTCTATCACCTTAAAGAATTTTGTTTTCTGGTCTGTGGCCAACAAATAACCTGTCAGTTCAGCTTGAGCTCCAACAGCTTTACTTTTAAAACGCAATGTTGAGTGGAAACAGTAGGCCCATCCCAAAGTCTTCCAAGTGCTCTAACATATTAATAGTTTATTGGCAGAGACATTTATTAAAGGATTTCTGAGTCCAATAAATTGTTTCGGGTAGAAGTAGTCTCTGGGCAGTGGCTGGAGCCATTTAGACTGAAAAACCCACCGGGCAAGCTTTATACAACTTTTCAATTCCACACAAACTGACCCTTATTTTCATATCTTTAATTAAATGCTAAATCCTACTGTGGAATGGGACCAGCTATTGTAAGGTTGAGAGGGTTCCTTGACAAATGCTGAGCAAAAGCAAACTCACCGTCTCTTTATCCATGAGAAGTACTTTCATACCAGGCCCGCTGTCCTCTATCATTTTGGAAATGTACTGCTTCACAGCAAAAACCACGTTCATGGCGGCGAATTGACAAGTATCCCACAGCCCTTCCCGCCCCCTTTTCTGTCTAAATTAACCCCCAGTCTGTTGGCGGGGTCTCAGCTGCTTCCTCCCAGCCGGGCTTCGGCTTCCGGGAGTCCGGGCAACCACGGTGCTGGGAGTTGTAGTTCCGCTGGAGTGTACGGGGCACCAAGCCTATCCCAGGGATGGAAAAATCCGGCTGAGACGCCCTGGGCCGCTGCCACGCGCGGGCGCTATTCTCCTCCCACCTGCGGCCTGCAGATGCCTGAGGTCCGGACTCTCAGACCCCTATTGCCCTTTGGTCCTGGAGGCCCAGCCGCAGCCTGAAACCCAAGAGAGTGGAGCCTCGCGAAATGAGGAACCTGGCACAAGGTTTGCTTGGAAGCAGGAAGGACGGAGCGTGGCCGTGGTCCCTATTTGCCATTAACGCTTTCTTGTATGGCAGTGAGAGATGAGGGCAAGGGAGGTGGCATAATGCTCCCGGCCACTTGGGACTCGGAGAGACTGCATTTAATAAATCACACGCGGTATTTGCGAAACAGTGGTCGAGATTCGTCTTCCCGGCTTCACTGGGTCAGTAATAGGCGGGAACAGTGCCCCTGTATTGAGGCTGCAGAGGCCCGAATTGGTTTTCCCAAGACAGAGGGGCATATGAAATTGAACATGAATGAATGAACAAAGGGAACGCCTTTTAGGGATGTTTTTGGGGAGAGGCCTGAGGTTCTCCAGGAGGGTCTGCAGCGCGGGTCGGCCGTGGGGGCTCGCAGCCCGCGGGACCACCGGACCTGCAAGCGTACCCCTGCCCCGCCCCCGGCTCGGCGCTCTGAGCAATCGGACTCTGCCAGCTCCAACTCCCGCGGGGCGCGGGCCACCCGCGACGCTGAAACTGCAGCCATGAGCGGAGTTGACTGGGTCCTTTGAAATGGGTAGGGGACATGTATCCGGTAGAACTAAAACAAACTAGCGTGGGGATTTGAAGCCAAAACTCTAAAGTTTTTATTGAATCTTAAAACCATCAACTTCCAGATGTCTGCATTTGTGTTTACACCACACAAGTCTCCCCTCTATCATGGCATTCGTCGAAAAGGAGGGTAGATGTTTGTTTTTCGCACCTTTACTTTGGGGAATTGTAAAATCAGGAAGATAGTAAGAAACAACTGTTAGAAATCAGTAACTAAAAATGCTTATGAATATTTTCACCAAAATAATGACCAGTGTTTGTGAGGTCAATAGATTCAGGATTACCAAATAAATTCTTTCATTATATTTTAAGAAGTACACAATTGAAATAGACCAGTAGCACTTTAACGTTAATCTTCTTAAGATTATGCAACATCATATACAATTTTCAAATCCCTTAAGGGAGATCAGAAACTACTGAAATATAAGAGATTTTTGTCACCTCTGAAATTGTGAAGAATATGTTTTTATTTTTTTCAGCTTTTCTACCAAGTAAATAAAGCTTCCATTTAGGCATTTTACTAATTTTTAGATGTGTTTTGGAAGAAAAGTCTTAAGTTATATGTTAAAGTGAAAATGTGAATCTTTAAATGGATACAAGTAAGAAAAACTAATGTTACATGAACATTCCATTCTTATCAATTTAAATGTTCATATCTTACAGAAAACATGGAAACAATGCTAATGAAAATCCTGTAAATCCTGTAAATTACTGATATTTGAAAATTCACCTCCAATCTCCCATGTCACTTGGTTTTTATTTTTCCTACCTATAATTTAGACTGCAGTATAGAAGACTTTTTTCCCCATTTTCTGTGCTTTTTTAAGAAAGAAGGAGATAAAGACTTGTCTATGAAATTAGTGCCTTTTTAAACAATAGTCAATTTGTAAGTAATATATGTAAAGAATCTGCATCGTTTTGATGATTTATACTTGGACACATAACTTTTTGAGGGAGGAGGAAAATACCTACTTGACAGCTTACTAATTCACTCCATTTTCCATAAAATGTAATTGATGTCAGTGGCAGTGATATTTTATACATTGAGTGATAAGATATGGAACATAAACATTTTGAACAAAATAATTATTACATATTTAAAGGATGCTGTGATGGTCCTGAAGTTAGACAGCATGCTTCCTTCCTGAAGAAAACCACACAAGCCATTTTAAATGTCTCCAAATTAAGAACTTCTTTTGTATCCCCACACCTCTAAAATTAGGACTGAAACCAATGATAAAACCCAAACTCTTGCTTTGTAACTCATCCAGTATAAACCCAGAGTTACTTGTTTTGTTGTAGGCAAGTGACAGCAAATCCAGAATATGAAGTGCCTACTTATTTTTAATTTAGGGTATAAATAAACTATAATAACAAGAAATATTTTCAATAGTAAAGACATTAAAAAAAATCATGACATCCTTCAAATATGAATGATTACATTAACTTAAAATCTTCAACTTGAAAAATTTGTTTTCACTGAGTCCAAGAAATCAGTGCTTTAAGGATAGAAAACAGGAAGTCAAAAAATGCAGTATTGGTCAGGCAGGTGGCTCACTCCTGTAATCCCAGCACTTTGAAAGCCAAGGCGAGGCCAATTGCTTGAGTCCAGAAGTTCAAGACCAGCCTAGGCAATATGATGAAACCCTGTCTGTACAAAAAAATACAAAAAATTAGTTGGGCATGGTGGCCAGCGCCTGCAGTCCCAGCTACTTGGGACGATGAGATGGGAGGATCACCTGAACCCAGGAGGTTGAGGTTACAGTGTGCCACTGCACTGCAGCTTGGGTGACAGAGTGAGACCCTGACTCCAAAAAAAAAAAAAAAGAAAAGAAAAAGCATTATTTACATTTGCACATTTTATTTAGGCTTGTAAATATGTAAGTTAAATAATCAGGAATGATTTAAATAATTAAATGTACTTCAGCTTTCTCCAAAGTGTGTACTATTTAGGGGTTTAACTACCCATTTTGTGTTTAATCTACACTTGATCTTAGCCAAAAGGCGAGAAGCAATTTTGTGTTTAATCAAAATCATGATTTTCCCCCATCAGAACTCAAGGCTTCAACATAAAACAAAGAATATGTAAATAAGCTTCAGTATAATTATAATAACAATATGGCCAACTCTTAGTTATTTTAGATTATTAATTCTCTATTTACCATAATCCTTGTTGCTTCATGTTAACACTTCTCTCATAAGCCATGGATAGGAAGGAAGTAAAGATGAAATTCAATGAAACTGAAGTTAATTAGATTTCCTACTTGATAACAATTGAAAAAAATATTTGCATAAAGAATGGCAGTATTGGCCAGCCACAGTGGTTCATGCCTGTAATCCTAGCACTTTGGGAGACTAAGGCAGGAGGATTGCTTGAGCCCAGGAGTTCGAGATCAACCTGGGAAACATAGCTAAACCTTGTCTCTACACAAAATTTAAAAATTAGCTAGGCATAGTGGGTGCATCTGTGGTCCTAGCTACTCGAGATGCGTGGTAGTAGGATTGCTTGAGCCCTGGAAGTCGAGGCTGCAGTGAGCCATGTTCATGCTACTGCACTCCAGCCTGGGCAACAGAGTGGGACCCTGAAAGAAAGAAAGAGAGAGAGAGAGAGAGAGAGAGAGAGAGAAAGAAAGAAAGAGAGAAAAAAAAGAAAGAAAGGATTGCTTGTATCATACAACCAGTATTTGTGCAGTGTTCTTAACTTCTCTAACCATTTCCTCATCAGATAAATGGTAATAACATAACCTACCTCGTGAATTTGTGACAATTAAATGAAATAATGTGCAAAAAAGTATTTTACACAGTGCATGGTGCATGGTAAATGCTCAATAAATATCAGCTTTGATTATTAGAAATCAAAAGATAAACATGTTTTAGTTTATTTTTCACTTATGGTTATATGTATTTCCCATTGACAAGAAAATGTAAACATAGATCAATTTCAGCAAATGTAATCTATAGTTTCTAAATATAATTTCCATTAAGACTTGATCTTGTATTACTATACAATAATAGAAGTACTAATGGGAAGATTTGACCTACTCCATCATAATTTGTAAAACATGCAATTTTTATGAAGAAAAAACTTAAGAAAAATATGCTTCAAATGATTTCAGAGGCTTAGTGTCTATGCAGCCTCAAATCAAACAGAATTTGTTAAATTTTCATCACAGTTCACTAACTGTGATGTGTTGAGCTTTATGGTAGCAAAAACATTTAATAGCTTTAAATCATTAAGTAAAAATTAGCTGCATGAAGAGTTCTGTCTGCACATTCAGTAATTTCAGTGATTTCACCTTTCTGAGTAGGTAAATTGATAATAGCCACAGTGAGAATATTATAGCTGAGTTGGCTCGTAGCATGACTACCAACCGGCTATCAAATCCTGTGCAGACTCCTTTAAAATAACGATCCTGAATTCACACTTTTGATTACAAATAAGTTCACCATTTGTAGCATTTTGAGATGACCAAAGAAGCTGGATTTCTGTATGACAACCACTCCACAGCAAGAAACATTTCTCGTTTTTTTCTTTGAGACTGGGTCTTGCTCTGTCACCCAGGCTGGAGTGCAGTGGTGCCATCTCGGCTCACTGCAACCTCTGCCTCGGTTCCAGTGATTATCATGCCTCAGCCTCCTGAGTAGCTGGCACTACAGGTGCCTGCCACCAAACCCGGCTAATTTTTGTATTTTTAGTACAGACAGCGTTTCACCATGTTGGCCAGGCTGGTCTCGAACTCCTGGCCTCAAGTGATCTGCTTGCCTTGGCCTCCCAAAGTGCTGGGATTATAGGCATGAGCCACCATGCCTGGCCTAGAACCATTTCTATCTGCAGAAACTACAGGTAATATTCTCAGAGACCTGAGTAACTGAAAATTTAGTTAAATAAGATCTTTGCATTCCCAAGGATGAAATGATCCAGTCTGAGTGAAATTTTTGGTGATTTGAGCTTGTTATAAATATAAGTCAGGGCCACCCTTGGTGGTCACGCCTGTAAGCCCAGCACTTTGGGAGGCTGAGATGGGTGTATCACTTGAGGTCAGGAGTTTGAGACCAGCCTGATCAACATGGTAAAACCCATCTCTACTAAAAATACACAATTAGCTGGGAGTGGTGGTGCACCCCTGTAATCCCAGCTACTTGGGAGGCTGAGGCAGGAGAATTGCTTGAACCCAGGAGGTGAAGGTTGCAGTGAGCTGAGATTGCACCATTGCAGTCCAGCCCGGGCGACAAGAGTGAAACTCTGTCTCAGAAAAAAAAAAAAAAAAAAAAGAAAAGAAAAGAAAAAAAGAAACAAAATGTATATCAGGTTTCTCCCTTCGCTTTTTAATCAGTTCTAGACCATTGTATAGATTAGCAGCTTACAAAATGTAGACTGTGCACTATGGTAGTTTTGTAAGTTGCTCTGATATATAAAATAGAATGTGCTTTTGTTTAAGAGAGATTCCTAACTAACATGGGTAGAAAAGAACAGTTGCTCAGAGTAAGACATAACTTCTTGGGCAAAAGATTAGAAAAGGGAATTTGCTGAAAATGAAATAAATGATTAGTAAATGCGAAGAGATACTTAATGGTAATCTAAAAATTGCAAATTAAAGTCACAATGGAATTACCGTTTCATATCCAAAAATTAAAATGTCTGCTAATACCAAGTGTTGGTGAAAATGTAGAAAAACACTTCATATGTTGGTAGTAGAAGTGTAAAAATTGATATAACATTTTGGAGAGCAATGTGGACATTAAAAAGCTAAAGATATACTATACATACTCTTGTGCTCAAAAATTCTTCCCCTTGGTATATATCACTCTTGCTTCCATGGAAACTCCCAAAGAAGCTTCCTTTCTTTGATCTGTGAATGGGCCATATGTGCAAAGTGGCCCCCAAATGCTGAAGGAGCTGAGAAGGCAAAGAAGGAGGCAGACAGACCCAGTTTGTCAACTTTGAGTGATTTATTAGGCGAATTTACAGACAGAAATATGGTCCTGGGCAGCTGCATGACAGGTAGATCTCTGCATCGAAACCTCCCAGACCCAGGGCTTATATCTTAGGGAAAGTATATGTGCTCTGGAAGGAGTATGTAGGTGGCTATGGGCATCACAGCCTATGATTTCTGCAACAGCATCAAGTGTGGTTTAGGTGGAAACTTACAGTGAATAGAGGTTCTTGCATAAAGACTAATACATCATTTAGACATTCTGGAGGCATTCCCAGACTTGGGGTTAGTCAGAAGTTACATGGCAGATTAGCATTTAAAATAAAGTCACTCTTGTCCCCACACTTGTTATTAGGCTAGGAGTAGCCAAGCAGGTCTTGGGGCAGCCAGAGCCCCGGGCAGGTCACTGCTGGCTATGAACAGCCCCCCTTTTCTTTTTTTTACCTATATGCTTTTCCAGGATTTCCTGTGTGCGGTCATGAAAGGAATTGGAAATCGTTGCCCTAGAGAACTCTCACATATATGTGAGGCACATATAAGAATGTTCTTAACAGTATTGCTGATAATAGCAAAAAAGTTGAAAACAACCTAAAAGATCATCAACAGAAGAATAAATAAATAAATCATGGTATGATTTTATAACAAAATACTGTATTCATATTTAGCAGTTAAGATGAATAAACCAGAGTTAAGGGCATCCATATGGTTGAATCTAAAAAAGATGGTAGGGGTATAGAAACAACATACACAGTCCTTGTCGAGTATGATATTATTTGTATAACGTTTGAAAACATGCAAAAATAATATTATATTGCTTAGGGCTACAAACCTATAGATAGGTGTATGAAGAAATGCTACATGTGACTGGGCACAGTGGCTTACGCCTGTAATCCTAGCACTTTGCAAGCCAAGGCGAGAGGATTGCTGGAGGCCGGAAGTTTGAGACCAGCCAGGGCAACACAGGGAGACACCATCTCTACGAAAAAAATTTTTTTTTTTTTTTAAATCAGCCGGGTGCGATGAGCTTGAGGCTGCAGTGAGCCATGATCGTTCCACTGCACCCTAGCATGGGCGACAGCAAGACCGTGTCTGGAAAAAAAAAAAAAGAAAAGAAAAAGAAAAATCCAGAATGATAACCAAATTAAATTAGTGGTTATTTCTAGCATAGGAGCAAGAAGGATGCCACTGGGAACCAGAGCACAGGTACTTCTATAATGCTGATGCTTCATTTCTTTTTGTTTGTTTGTTCGTTTGTTTGTTTTTTTGGGATGGAGTCGCGCTCTGTTGCCCAGGCTGGAGTGCAGTGGTGCAATCTCGGCTCATTGCAAGCTCCGTCTCCCGGATTCATGCCATTCTCCTGCCTCAGCCTCCAGAGTAGCTGGGACTACAAGCGCCCGCCACCACGCCTGGCTAATTTTTTTTTTTTTTTTTTTTAGTAGAGACAGGGTTTCACGGTGTTTGCCAGGATGGTCTCCATCTCCTGACCTCGTGATCCGCCGGCCTCGGCCTCCCAAAGTGCTGTGATTACAGGCGTGAGCCCGTGCCCGGCTGCTTCATTTCTTCAGATGGGTGGAGGGTATGTGGATATTCCTCATATTTAATCATAGCTTTTTGCCTGTCTTACTGCATAATAAATATTTAATCTGACTTTACTGGTGGAAAGTCAACCTTCAGCCTCAGCTTTGGGCAGAATTAATTGCTGGATAAACTGTAACCTTCATTCCTTCAGTAAATACCTATTACACATCTTCTATGTCAGATGCTATATTAGTTTGATAGGGCTGCAATAATGAAGTACCCCCAGACTCAGTAGCTTAAACAATAGAAACCTATTTCCTCAATAGTTCTGGTGGCTAGACGTCTAAGGTCAAGTGTCAAAAGTTGGTTTCTTCTGAGGTCTCTCGTAGATGGCTGTCTTCTCCTGTGTCTTCACATGGTCTCTATGTGGTGTCTGTGTCCTAATCTCTTCTTATAAGGACACCAATCATATTAGAGTAGGGCCCACCCTAATGACCTCATTTAACCTTAATTACCTCTTTAAAGACCCTTTCTCCAAATGCAATCCCATACTGAGATACTGAAGGTCAGGACTTCAACACAGGAATTTTGGGGGGACACAGTTCATCACCTAACATACTGATTGGTGAATAAATCCTTCAGCCCTAGATGTCATCTAATAGCCTAAAAATATGTGAGATGAGGCGTTGAAATCTTATTGAAGGAGTCACACTGATGTTACTTGTATTTTCTCTTTTATATCCTAATATTAAATAAGAACATATGGCTCTACTTCTATCCTTGATTTTTTTTTCTCTTTTAAACTATCTTCTATTTCATGAAATGGTTGAAATGACTAAAAGTATACTAAATCAAAAGACTGCTGGGTTTTTTTGTTTGTTTTGCAATGGCAAACAGATGTAATGGATCGTGTAATTCATATTGGTCTGAACCCTTCCAACTTTTAGCTGAATATTTTGTATTTACATTGTTATTAAGTTTTATGTTTATGTTTTTAAAAAATTTTTAAATATTTTTTCTTTTTTTTCCCCTCTCTTTGCAGAGCAAGGCTACTCCATAGGCAGTGTGCCCAGAGTAGCTGAGTTTTATGTTTATTTTAATGAACATATTAGTAAATGTTTATCTTCCCTACTTAGACTGGGCATTAAAGAAAGAATATGATGGTGGCTCACGCCTGTAATCCCATCACTTTGGGAGGATGAGGTTGGCGGATCACTTGAGGTCGGGAGTTCAAGACCCAGCCTGACCAACATGGTAAAACCCCATCTCTACTGAAAATACAAAATTAGCCGGGTATGGTGGTGCATGCCTGGAATCCCAGCTACTCGGGAGGCTGAGGCAGGAGAATTGCTTGAATCTGGGAGGAAGAGGATGCAGTAAGCTGAGATCGCGCCATTGCACTCCAGCCTGGGCAACAGGAGTGAAATTCTGTCTCAAAGAAAAAAAAAAAAGAAGGAATATGAAAAGTGGCAGGGCATGGTGGCTCATGCCTGTAATCTCAGCACTTTGGGAGGCAGAGGTGGGTGGATCATGAGGTCAGGAGTTCAAGACCAGCCTGGCCAAGATGGCGAAACCCTGTCTCTACTAAAAACTACAAAAATTAGCCAGGCATAGTGGCAGGTGCCTGTAATCCCAGCTACTCAGGAGGTTGAGGCAGGAGAATCGCTTGAACCTGGGGGGCAGAGGTTGCAGTGAGCTGAGATCATACCACTGTACTCCAGACTGGGCAACAGAGTAAGACTCTGTCTCAAAAAAAAAAAAAAAGGAAGAAAGTATGTATTTGCATTCAGTACCTTAATATGTCAGTATTCTTTAAAAATGTCTAATACATTACTTTAAAAAACAGATTTGGTACATTTTGTAAGAAAATTATAAAATAAGAAAATTTATTGCAAAAGAAATATTTTTTCCTAACTAGACACTAACAGATAAACATAAAGAATACCTAAAATACCTTTTATACTACATATTTTATTGTGCTTTTCTCTTCTAAAGTGAGATTGAAAGGCTGTCTAATGAAATACCAAGTTACTTAAACCACCAATTTGGAGATTAATGTGGTATGACATATCTTATTGTTTATTTCCTTAAAACTCAATGTGTTCGGGAAATGTTGATCAAACTTTAATGTGCAGATACAAATCTCCTGGGGATTCATCACATGTGGATCTTGCTAAAATGCAGATTTTTTAGTCAATGGATCTGGGATGAGGTCTTATTATATCATGTATTTTTATTTATTTAATTTATTTACTTATTTTTATTTTTCGAGACAGGGTCACCCAGTCTCAAAAAATAAACAACCTGTCACCCCGGCTGGAGTGCAGTGGCACAATCATGACTCAGCTTACTGCAACCTCAACCTCCTGGCCTCAGGTGACCCTCCTACCTCAACCTCCTGAGTAGCTGTAACTACAGGGGTGTGCTACCATGCCCAGTTAATTTTTGTATTCTTTTGTAGAGACAGGATTTTGCCATGTTGCCCAGGCTGATCTTGAACTCCTGGACTCAAGTGGTAGGCCCCACCTTGGCCTCCCAAAGTGCTGGGATTAAAGGCACCAGCCTATATCCTGTGTTTTTAACTAGATTAGGATGATGTTGGTGCTGGTGTTCCATGGACCACATTTTGAGTAGCAAAGCAATAGAGGGTCAAGATTATTGGGGGCTGAGAGAATACAATGAGATTGAGTAGTTTTTGTTCTCTTCCCATTGAGCTTTAATACTATTCTTTACCCCTAAACCTTCTGTCCCACGATTCTTCGTCCAATTCTATTAGTATTTGCCCCTTAAAAGGGACTCATAATTATGCTCCAAGGGCATTTGGGCAGTGCTTTCACTTGTCATACTTTTCTGTTTTAGGCTTGATTCAGACCTTTTGAGTTAAGCTGTAATGTTAGCTATACATTTCTGTTTATTCATACTTATTGCCTTAACACAGTCATATCTCTACCTTCTTAGAGTAAGGATTACTGAGTCTACATGTTTAAAACATTATGATAATGAAAAGGACTTTATTGGACAAATCCTAACAGAATGCTGTTTCACTGTATATAATGTCTTAGAGTATCAAGACGCAGAACTTCAGAATCATGGGCAATAATTTTACTTCATGATTAAAAACTAATCAACATGACGTCTAAGAGAAAAGACTGAATCCTTTCATTTTGAAATAGTTGTTCTTACTACTCATAAATACAAGATTATTGTGTATTGTCATCATCCAATCTCATTATAGAAGCAGGTAGCATATGGAGAAGACAGTTGACCCATGGAGAACTATTCTTAGCTCCTCTGCCAGTGACACTAGTCAACTCATGGAGAACTTACCAATTTGGCCTCTCTGAGAATAAAGAGGAAGATAAATTAATAAGGTTTGAATTATAGATTTTAAGAAAATTGTTACTTTTTCAACTTCTTATTTTGAAATTTAAAACTTACAGAAAAGTTGCAAAAATAGAGTTCCCATATACTCTTTACCGAACTTCCTTCAATATTAACTTCTTATATAACCATAGTACAAAGACCAAAACCAGGAAATTATCATTGGTAAAATACTATTAACTAAATCACACTTTCTAAGCATACTGGTCAGTTGTTTCGTAGAATATCCCTCAGTATGGGTTTATCTAATGTTTTCTCATTAATAGATTGAGGTTGTGCATTTTTGGCAGAAATATCAAAAAAGTGATGTAGCCTTCTCAATATCATGGCATACATAATGTCGATATATCTTATCATCGGTGATATTAACTTTGATCACTTGGTTTACATGGTGTCTGCGGGCTTTCTCCACTGTAAAATTACTATTTTTCTCCTTGTAATTAACATATGTCATATGGAGAGATGTGTTGAAGCTATGAAAATATTCTGTTTCTCATCATATTTTTACCTCCTAATTTTAGCTGTAATCCATTGATGGTTCTTGCCTTTGCCTGCAACAATTGGTGTTTAACTAACGGTGATTATTTTCTTCATTCCTTCAATATGTATTAATTGGAATTTTCTGTAAAGAAGACCTGTCCTGTCTTCCCCTATTTATTTATTTATTCGTCATTTATTTGTGTCAGTTATAGACTCATGGATATTTAAGAAAATTGTCCTTTTTAAGTATTAGGAAAAGTATAATATAAAGGTTAAGAGTGCAGGCTCTAGAATCAATGAGCCTGGATTTGATTCTGTGTGTACTAGCTACATAACTTGGCAAGTTATGTAACTTCTCTGTGCCTCAGTTTCCTCATTTGTAAATGGAGAAAATAACGCCTACTTCAGATTGATGTGAGAATTGAGATAATACAAGTAGTCTTTAGCCTAGCTGTAATTAATTTTTCATAGCAAGTATTTTATACTGTGCTGTTTTACTCTTTATAAGTTTCCCCATCAACAAATGTAATATAAAAATATTTATCACATGCTTGCCTCCCCCCAGAATTATTACAATTCATGAGAGATGAATTTTAAAATAACTTACAATGTTAAGGACATATAGAATAAGTTTTATTCCTTAAAAAAGATTAAGCTAGATTAATTGCTAAGATCCCTTTTATTATCATTATTCTGTTTTTGGGCTGCTCTTGGTGTTAGATATGTAGATGACCATCAATGTGACTGAATTATTTTTAACATCTTAGATGATGTTTTAAGAGAACAGGCAAGCCATATGAAGTAAGTACGAGAAAATTTGTATTCCTGTAACTCCTTAAATTTCATTAGTGGTAAAGGAGTCGTGAGTATAATAGTTTTTTCTTATTTATTTATTTATTTAAACTTTTATTTTAGGTTCAGGGGTGCATGTGCAGGTTTGTTACACAGGTAAACTCATGTCGCAGGGGTTTGTTGTACACATTATTTAGCCACCTGGGTACTAAGCCTAGTACCCAATAGTTATTTTTCCTGCTCCTCTCCCTTCTCCCACCCTCCACCCTCAGGTAGGCCCCAGTGTCTGTTGTTTCCTTCTTCGTGTTAATTAGTTCTCATCATTTAGCTTCTACTTATAAGTGAGAACATGCAGTATTTGGCTTTCTGTTCCTGCATTAGTTTGCTAAGGATAATAGCCTCCAGCTCCATCCATGTACCTGCAAAAGACATGATCCCATTCTTTTTTATGGCTGCATAGTATTCCATGGTGTATACATACATTTTCTTTATCCAGTCTGTCATTGATGGGCATTTAGGTTGATTCCATGTCTTTGCTACTGTGCACAGTGCTGCAATGAGCATTCGTGTGCATGTGTCTCTATGGTAGAATAATTTATATTCCTCTGGGTATATACCCAGTAATGGGATTGCTGGGTCGAATGGTAGTTCTGCTTTTAGCCCTGTGAGGAATTGCCATACTGCTTTCCACAATGGTTGAACTAATTTACACTCCACCAACAGTGCAGAAATATTCCCTTTTCTCTGCAACCTCATCAGCATGTTATTTTTTGACTTTTTTTTTTTGTTATGAGTTTTTAAATTAAGTTCTTCTTAAGAAATTTAGAACACGAGGCCGGGCGCGGTGGCTCATGCCCGTAATCCTAGCACTTTGGGAGGCCAAGGCGGGCGGATCACGAGGTCGGGAGATGGAGACCATCCTGACTAACACAGTGAAACCCCGTCTCTACTAAAAAATACAAAAAATTAGCTGGTCGTGGTGGCGGGCACCTGTAGTCCCAGCTACTCGGGAGGCTGAGGCAGGAGAATGGCGTGAACCTGGGAACCGAGCTTGCAATGAGCTGAGATCGCGCCACTGCACTCCAGCCTAGGCGACAGAGCAAGACTCCATATCAAAAAAAAAAAAAAAAAAAAAAAGATTTAGAACACCAATTTGTGAGGATAAATTCCATTTGTCGGGGCTAACACAAATCACAGGTAGCCCTGGAGCTGAGGAATAGCTTTGATTTTGATTAAAATCCGTGAGTCCACAGCTATTTGATCAATCTTGTGCTGCTCTGTAATCTTGTATTTCTCTTTTTCTGTGTGCAAGATCTCACCTTCCTGGTGTCTGGGCAACGTCTTTTTTTTTTTTTTTTTTTTTTTGAGACTGAGTTTCCCTCTTGTCACCCAGGCAGTGGCACGCTGTTGGCTCACAGCAACCTCCGCCTCCTGAGTTCAAGCGATTCTCCTGCCTCAGCCTACCAAGTAGCTGGGATTACAGGCCCATGCCACCACACCCGGCTAATTTTTGTATTTTTAGTAGAGACAGGATTTCACCATGTTGGCCAGGCTGTTCTTGAACTCCTGACCTCAAGTGATTTGCCCGCTTTGGCCTCCCAACATGCTGGGATTACAGGCATGAGTCACCATGCCAGGCCTGCAGCTTCTTCTTGAAGTAAGTATCAGTAAGACGTTTTCGAATTTTTACATTGCTGATATTAATTTTGGTTCAGGTGGCAATGACAAATTTCTGGTGTGTTCTTCGTAGAGGAACTTGATTGAGGACCAGAGGTCCAGTCACAAGTAACCAGCCACTAGCCAACTGTTTCAGGAAAATCACCCTTTTGCCCCTGTAGCATCCAGTGAGGATGATCAGAATGGTCTTGGGAGTGATGCTGGCTCACAGTTTTCTCACGTGCTGACTGAAGAGTTTTTTTTTCCTTGACTCAACAGCTTTGAAGGCACATCTTCAGTAAGCTAATACGTGGGCATTTTGCAAAGTTTAACCACCTGAGTACCACTGTTCTTGCCACCACCAACTGGTTTTTTAAGAGTTGCAAGAAATTTCTCCTTTTGCTTTTCAACCTTGGATTTCACAGCTGAGTACTTCCTCTTGTACGTGGCCTTTCTGGAATACATAGCAGATGGAGAATATCTGCCAATCCCTCTGACAATGACAGGATTTTGACTGCAATGGGGCTTCCCACTCTTGGGCTTCTTAGCCTTGAGGTTACCCTTTTTCACCTTGCCACCAGCATCAGCCTTCTTGGCTTTGGGTTTCTTCTCTTTAGTATCTGGCTTCTGAACTTGTTCACCCTCCATCTTGTAAGATGGGAAAGAGCTGACTTTTTAATAATGGCCATTCTGACTGGTGTAAGATGGTATCTCATTGTGGTTTTGATTTTCATTTCTCTAATGATCGGTGATATTGAGCTTTTTTTCATATGTCTGTTGGCTGCATATATGTCTTCTTTTGAAAAGTGTCTGTTCAGCCGGGCGTGGTGGCTCATGCCTGTAATCCTAGCACTTTGGGAGGCCGAGGCAGGCGAATCACCTGAGGTCGAGAGTTCAAGACCAGCCTGACCAACATGGAGAAACCTCATCTCTACTAAAAATAAAAAATTAGCTGGGAGTGGTGGCACATGCCTGTAATCCCAGCTACTTGGGAGGCTCCAGCAGGAGAATCGACTGAACCCAGGAGGCAGAGGTTGCAGTGAGCCTAGAGTGTGCCACTGCACTCCAGCCTGGGTGACAAGAGGGAAACTCAGTCTCAAAAGAAAAAAAAAAAAGAAGGGAAAAGAAAAAGAAAAGAAAAGCGTCTGTTCATTTCCTTTGCCCACTTTTTAATGGGGTAGTTTGTTTTCTCTTGTAAATTTGTTTAAGTTCCTTATAGATGCGGGCATTAGACCTTTGTCAGATGCATAGTTTGCAAATATTTTCTCCCATTCTGTAGATTGTTTACTCTGTTGATAGTTTATTTTGCTGTGCAAAAGCTCTTAAGTTTAATTAGATCCCATTTGTCAATTTTTTGCGATTGCTTTTAGCGTCTTTGTCATGAAATATTTTCCTGTTCCTAAGTCCAGGATAATATTGCCTAGGTTGTCTTCCAGGGTTTTTGTAGTTTTGAGTTTTACATTGAAGTATTTAATCCATCTTTAGTTGATTTTTGTATATCATGTAAGGAAGGAGTCCAGTTTCAATCTTCTGCATATGGTTAGCCAATTATCCCAGCACCATGTATTGACTAGAGAGTCTTTTCTCTATTGCTTGTTTTTGTCAGCTTTGTTGAAGATCAGATGGTCGTAGGTGTGTGGCCTTATTTCTGGACTCTCTATTCTGTTCCATTGGTCTATGTGCCTGTTTTTGTACGAGTACCATGCTTGTTGCCCGGTAGTATAGTTTGAAGTCAGGTAACCTGATGCCTCTAGCTTTGTTCTTTTTGCCTTGGCTATTTGGGCTCTTTTTTAGTTCCATATGAATTTTAGAATAGTTTTTTCTAATTCTGTGAAGAATGTTATTGGTAGTTTGATAGGAATAGCATTTAATCTGTAAATTGCTTTGGACAATATGACCATTTTAATGGTATTGGTTCTTCCTATCCATGAGCATGGGATGTTTTTCCATTTGTTTGTGGCTTCTCTGATTTCTTTGAGCAGTATTTTGTAATTCTCATTGTAGAGATCTTTCACCTCCCTGGTTAGCTGTATTCCTAGGTATTTTATATTTTTGGTGGTAATCATGAATGAGAGTGCCTTTCTGATTTGGCTCTCAGCTTGACTATTGTTGGTGCATAGGGGTGCTAGTGTTTTTTGTACATTGATTTTGTATCCTGCAACTTTGCTGAAGTTGTTTATCAGCTGAAGGAGCTTTTGAGCCAAGACTCTGGGGTTTTCTACATATAGAATCATCTCATCTGCAAACAGAGATAGTTTGACTTCCTCTCTTCCTATTCAGATGTGCTTCATTTCTTTCTCTTGCCTTATTGCTCTGGCCAGGACTTCCAATTCTATGTTGAATAGGAGTAGTGAGAGAGGGCATCTTTGTCTTGTGCCAGTTTTCAAGGGGGATGCTTCCAGCTTTTGCCCATTCAGTATGATGTTGGCTGTGGGTTTGTCATAGATGGCTCTTATTATTTTGAGGTATGTTCCTTTAATGCGTAGTTTACTGAGAGTTTTTAACATGAAGAGAGCAGAATATTTTTATATTGAAATAATTCTTTTAGAAATGGCTCATTCCTGATATGTCAAGCATTTAATCAAGATCACTGTTTTTCTTAACTAGAAAGAATGTTTAATATTGTAAAAGTAAAGCATAAACTTTTTTATTTACATGTCTTTCCATTTGAAGCAAATAAAATGTCTTTAATGTAGGACACTATTATTTAAGATTATTCTCTTAAAAATAGTAGAAATAATAACAACCATCTTTCATTAAGCTTTTACTATGTGCTGAGACTTTTACAGATATCTGAATTAACCTTTGCGACTTTCCTTTAAGGTAGATATTATTTTTATATTCCAGATAAACTGAGGTTCAGAGAAGTTGAATAACTTCCTTAAGGTGGAAGCAGATGGAAAGAAACATACTTTTTAGTGAGCATTTCACCATATATTTTTGTACACATCCTTTTTATATGTCTTGTTTTAGAAACTAGATTGTTATTTCTTTAAGGATAGAGAATGGTTTTTTCCATCCTTTTCACCTAGTATTGTGTACCGCACACAGAAGATACCCAATAAATATTTAATGTTGGTGATACTTACTACGGAGCAAACCGCTACAATGACATGTTAAATAAAGTACAGAGTTTTACATGGACAGAACAAAAAAAGAGAGCAATAAACTTATCTAGGTGATTCATGTCAATAATTTCATTAAATGATATGGAATAAATTTTGAGAAAAATATCATGGAATTTCCAAATTTCCAGATAAATTACAGAGATGTAGACATGACTTTCTTGTGCTCTTGTAACAAATGGCATGACATTTGTTGGTGGTGGTGGGTTTTTTTTTCTTTTTTTTTTTTTGGAGACAAAGTCTAGCTCTTATAGCCCAGGCTGGAGTGCAATGGCGTGATCTCGGTTCACTGCAACCTCTGCTTCCTGGATTCAAGCAATTCTTTTGCCTCAGCCACCTGAGTAGCTGGGATTACAGGCTTCTGCCACCATGCCCAGCTAATTTTTGTATTTTTAGTAGAGACAGTGTTTCACCATGTTACCTAGGCTGGTCTTGAATTCCTAACTTCAGTTGATCCACCCTCCTTGGCCTCCCAAAGTGCTGGAATTACAGGCATGAGCCACTGCACCTGATTTTGTTTGTTTGTTTGTTTGTTTGTTTTAAGGACTATCTGCCAGCAGTGATTAAAGACAGGATCAATTTCATAGAACTGTTGATTAAGAATTTACTTGAGAAAGCATGTTTTTACAAAGTTTTAAATTTGGGTTTGTATTTTTTCAGCATTCAGACAGAGGGCACCGTTGAATCACCAAGAACAGGCTTTGTAACATTGGGAGCTGGCACACTGAGTCATTGTTACATGAATGAGGGAAAATGCATTGTTTTGGCCAAAATAGATTGCAAAATGCTTGTTTAGTGTTGGATTTAGTCTGTTTATAGCTTTAAATTTATTAAGTCATTGCATGAGTTTACTATTACATTATTTTTTCATTTCTTAAGGACTAGATAAAAATAATTGCTCTAAGATTCAAATCAACAAGCATTCTGACTTGGAAGATTTGTTGAATTAATATGAAGTCACATCTAAAGTTTGCAAGGTGGGAATCTGATTATAATTTCCATTCATGTCTGACTGCAATTGACAGTAGTATATCTGTCACTATGAATATATATATGTTAGGCCATGTGCTAAGGACTTTCTGTGCATTTTTCTCACAACTCAAAGACATAAGTAGTAGTGCTATCTTCTTTTAATTGTTTAAATTTTATTCATTTATTTCTTTTATTTTATTTATTTTTACTTGATTTCCTGGGATATGAGAGATAAATATTTATTTTTAATTGACAAAAATTATAATATTTATCATGTGAAATGTGCTTTTTTTTGAGACAGGTCTCCCTGGATTGCCCAGGCTGGTGTACAGTGGCATAATCATGGCTCACTGCAGCCTTGACCTCCCTGGTTCAAGTGACCCTCCAGCCTCCTGAGTAGCTGGGACTACTGGCACGTAACACCATGCCTAGAGAATTTAAAAAATTTTTTGTACAGATGGGTGTGTCACTGTGCTGCCCAGGCTGGTCTCGAACTCCTGGACTCATGCTACCTTCCTGCCTCAGCCTCAAGAAGTGCTGGAATGACAGGAATGAGCCACTACACCTGGCCTCATGTACAACATATTTTAAAACAATAACTTCTCTTTTTTAAAAGTGAGAAAATAGGGCTGGGCACGGTGGCTCATTCCTGTCATTCCAGCACTTGGGAAGCAAAGGCGGGTGGATCACTTGAGCCCAGTAGTTTGAGACCAGCCTGAACACATGGTAAAACCCCATCTCTACAAAAAAAATACAGAAATTAGCTGCGTGGTGGTGTGCACCTGTGGTCCTAGCTACTTGGGAGACTGAGGCAGGAGGATCGCTTGAGCCCAGGAGGTTAAGCCTGTAATCACTCTGTCTCAAAAAAAAAAAAAAAAAAAGAAAAAAAGAAAAGAAAAAAAAGAGAGAAAAAGAAAATAAAAGCTTAGAGACATTAAGATAATGTCCCCTAATAAGTGACAAAACTGAGATTTGAACTTGGAGATGTGAACACCAGAATCCATGCCTATGCCCAGAAAATTATACTGTAAATGACAGTTTCCTCTGTTCGTGGCACAAAATATACAAGTAATAGTGAATTGCAGTTTTTTCTGCTTCAATTTTCAGTTATTATTAAAAGTATGTAGCAACATCCTGACTAACCACAATTTAATTTAGGAATAATATTGGGAAGTTAGACTTTATTTTATTTCCTGGCGATATAGTAGTTTCAACTCATATATATGGAATAATTTTATTCCTGGTCAAGAGAACATTCAAATTTAGAGAGTAGCATGAGAGAATGAAAAGAACATTGAATTGAGAACCAGATAACCTGATTTATAGTGTGTTTTACTACTGCTATCTAGAAAAGCTTCAGAACTGATTTAAGTTTACTAGACCTCTGAATAGACTGGGCTCACATCTGTAATCCCAGTACTTTGGAAGGCTGAGGCAGACAGATCACTTGAGGTTAGGAGTTCGAGACCAGTCTGGCTAACATGGTGAAACCCTGTCTCTACTGAAAAAAAAAAAAATACAAAAATTAGGCGGGTGTGGTGGTGGGTGCCTGTAATCCTAGTCACTCAGGAGGCGGAGGCAGGAGAATTGCTTGAACCAGTGAGGCAGAGGTTGCAGTGAGTTGAGATCATGCCACTGCACTCCAGCCTGGGAGACAGAGTGAGACTGTCTCAAAAAATAATTAAAAAAAAATAAAACAAGAAAATAAACTAGGAAACTTCAGTTATTAATCTGTTTTATGTTTTGCACATGGAAATCATTCTCTTTGTTTACATCCACATACTGTGTATGTCTTGTTTAATTTCTGGAAGTAGTATGTTAATACAAATTTTTTTTAAGAGTCAAGGTCTTGTGCTCTTCCCCAGGCTGGTGTGCAGTGGTACAATCATAGCTCACTGCAGCCTTGAACTCCTGAGCTCAAGCAATCTTTTCACTGTGCTGTTTATTTATTTTTTTTGTGTAGAGACGGGGTCTCACTATTTTGCCCAGGCTTGTCTTGAACTCCTGTCCTCAAGCAGGATATCCTCCTGCCTCAGCCTCCCAAAGTTCTGCGATTACAGGTATGAGCCACTACACCCAGCCTTATTAATATAAATGTAATAATATTATGTCTCCGTGTTAGCACTGGTATGAAACCCCCCAAATGGTGTTAGATCCAGAGTCATTTGTCTTTGACATTTCTTAGGAAATGTTTCTCCTTTCTGTCGATGAATGGGTTCCTACGGATAGCTTGTTCATTCTTTCTTTAATTTTGGTTAAAGCATTTCCGAAAGTGGGAGGATACATCTCCTTTCTTTAACTTCTGGTGGAAGGGTGTGGAATTTATAAAATTTTTGAGGGAAGAATGCATAAATGTAGGGGCAGAGTATTTATATTAACATTACCTTGTTTTCTTCTGTGGGATATTTAGAAACTATTTTTTTTTTCTTGAAGTAGTGATGGCATCAAGGCTTAAGGTAGGAAAGAAGTAAAGAGAATGATTGTGTAGTTGTTATGTGAATGTTTAGTTGAATGCTGCTATTTTTAATTAAGATGTTTAAATTAAATGAAGTTATTTTTATTTTTTCCTTTTTTTTTTTTTGATACGTAGTCTCGCTCTGTCGCCAGGCTGGAGTGCAGTGGTGCGATCTTGGCTTACCACAACCTCCGCCTCCTGGGTTCGAGCGATTTTCCTGCTTCAGCCTCCCGAGTAGCTGGGACTACAGGAATGCGCCACCATGCCCAGCTAATTTTTGTATTTTTAGTAGAGATGGGGTTTCACCACGTTGGCCAGGATGGTCTTGATCTCTTGACCTTGCGATCCACCTGCCTTGGCCTCCCAAGGTGCTAGGATTACAGGCATGAGCCACCACGCCTGGCCTGAAGTTATTTTTCTATACAGTTCTTAGAGGAAGTGTTTGGGTCACCTACATAGGCATGTAGTTCTCGACACTGGTTACTAGAGAATTTATAGAGGATGTTCATATATTCAACAAGCATTTGTTGAATACCTACTATGTGCTAGCCATGGAAATATAGGATTGAAAAAAACAGACAAAAATCCCTAATCTGTCTTATAATCTAGGGAGGACAATCAGACAGTAAACAAAATAAGCAAAATATATAGTAATCATGTGGTGGTAAGTTCTATAGAGCAAAAACAAGTTTAAAGAAGGAGGTTGGGGGGGGTCTTGAGATGCATAAGTTTTGCAGTTATAAATGAGGTGGTTAGGGGATCATTTGCTGAAAAATGAACACTGGGCAAAAACCTGAAGGAGGTTAAAGGAATAAGATACATGGAATCTAGGTGAAAATTTTTTTGGATAAAGGAAAGAGCAATTGCTAAATCCCTGAGGTAAGAGTGGGCTGTTCATAAAATAGCAAAGCACTGGCCAGGGTAGCTGGAACTGAGTCATTGAGAGCAGAAGATGGAAAATGGGGAATAGTTGGTGTAGGACCCAGTTGTAAGGATATTGACTATTTTTTTTTTTCCAAGACATAGTCTTGCTCTGTCGCCCAGGCTAGAGTGCAGTGGCGTGATCTTGGCTCACTGCAACCTCTGCCTCCTGGGTTCAAGCAATTCTCCTGCCTCAGCCTCCCAAGTAGCTGGGACTACAGGCGCCCACCACCATGCCCAGTTAATTTTTGTATTTTTAGTAGAGATGGAGTTTTGCCATGTTAGCCAGGTTGATCTTGAACTCCTGACCTCAAGTGATCCACCCGTCTCAGCCTCCCAAAGTGCTGGGATTACAGGCGTGAGCCACCATGCCCAGCCTAGGATATTGACTTTTATTTTGAATAAGAATGCCACTGGAGGCTGGACATGGTGGCTCACGCCTGTAATCCCAGCACTTTGGGAGGCTGAGGCGGGTGGATCACGAGGTCAGGAGATCGAGACCATCCTGGCCAACATGGTGAAACCCCGTCTCTACTAAAAAAAAAAAAAAAAAAAAAAAAAAGGATGCCACTGGAGAGCTTTGAGGAAAGGATCAGTCTGGCTACTGAGTTGAGAATTAATCATAGAGGGCAAAGGCAAAAGAGGTGAGGTTAGTTAGGAGCCTTTACAACAACCCAGATGAGAGATGGGAGGTTTTAGCCAGGGAGATGGAGATGTTGAGGAAGTAGCTGGACTTGGGATTGTGACAATGGACTGCGGGAAAAGCAGGTTTTGTGGGGAAGATTGCATTTGTCCCTTCAACTTCAGTTATGTAGATTACCCATATGCCACACAACTGCAACTTTGTAACAGCCAATTTTTAGCTTCCTCCTTATCTAAGCCATCCTGTAGGCCATAGGAATTAAAACTAGGTTGGATCAAGGAAAAGTGAATGCAAGATCCATACAAAACTATTTGGATATTTGCCTTTGTATTTTATTGTTTTGAAATTATTTTTAATGCTTCAATAAACTCTTAATAGAACTACAAGCAATATTAACTATTTCCTCTGCTTTGTTAGAAATGTTTTTGTAATCATGTTAATTATATTACTTTTAACTATATAAGGCTTGTGTCTCTTTTTTATAAATTGATGTTTATATCCTTTGTAAGATAAATATAAAGCCTTTTTGTTCATATGAGGATGTGCTGTAAGATTGCAGGGAGTATAAAAATTGGCAGTGGAGTAGATGACTTGTATTATTAGTCTGATCTTAATGTTGTAACATACTGATCATGCAAAATATATAATTTGTTTTTGCTATTTAATACGTGTAGGACTAAAACAGACTAGAGAAGATGACATAAGGTACAAGAAAGCAAGTAAATTACTATCTAATTAAAGTACTTAATTCTAATATTAGCAGAGTTCTGTCTAGAAAATAAATTAACTTTCTCTATGCTTTTTTTGTCTCAGTTTTCCAATAATTTCCCTCAACTCTGATATGTGTCTGTTGAATAATATTTCTGATGTTAAGAATTAAAGGGGATGTAGTTCAGTGGTAGAGTGCATGCTTAGCATGCATGGGGCCCTCAGTTCAATCCCCAGCACCTCCACAAAGGTTTTCTTTCTGGACATGGTAGCTCACACCTGTAATCTCAGCATTTTGGGAAGCTGAGGTGGGCAGATCACTAGAGGTCAGGAGTTTGAGACCAGCGTGGCTAACATGGTGAAACCCTGTTTCTACTAAAAATACAAAAAAATTAGCTGGTCACAGTGGCACACACCTGTAATCTCAGCTACTCAGGAGGCTGAGGCACGACAATCGCTTGAACCAGGAAGGCGGGGGTTGTGGTGAGGTGAGATCATGCCACCGCACTCCAGCCTGGGTGACAGTGCGAGAAAAAAAAAAAAAAAATTAGTTTAAGAACGAATAATATTGTTTATTTTCACATGGGAATTGAAATCTGAATCTAATAATTCTTGGTATTATTACTAATTCCCTTGCACCACTGAACAATTTTCTGTTTGGGGACATTGGCTATAACAAGTATATAGACATAATGATATATAATTTTTCTGTTTTAAAACTGAGTTTCTTTTTTTCCCCTGCCAATTTAAAGACACACGATCGGAGAGCTATTTTCACAGGTAACTATGAAATCTTGTCTCTGCTTCATATTTTAAACTTTTATTTTTTACCCTTATGAAGTTGGAAGGAGTAGATGTGTTTATTTTATAGACAGACTGTAATATTGGGTTGTTGTAACTAATTTTCTTTGCTACATATCCTTGAACTTCATTTTTATTAATTATTATTATTATTTTGAGATGGAATCTTGCTCTGTTGCCCAGGCTGGAGTGCAGTGGTGTGATCTCGGCTCACTGCAACCTCTGCCTCCTGGGTTCAAGCGATTCTCCTTCCTCAGCCTCCCAAGTAGCTGGGACTACAGGCGTGCACCACGACCCCAGGTGGTAGGCTCATGCCTGTAATGTAACAGGTGGCTCATGCCTGTAATCCCAGCACTTTGAGAGGTTGAGGCAGATGGGTCACTTGAAGTCAGGAGTTCGAGACCAGCCTGGCCAACATGGTGAAACCCCATCTCTACTAAAAATACAAAAATTAGTCAGGCATTGTGGAATGCACCTATAATACCAACTACTTGGGAGGTTGAGGCAGGAGAACCACTTGAGCCTGGGAGGCGAAGATTGCAGTGACCCAAGATCATGCCACCACACTCCAGCCTGGGCTGGACAGAGTGAGACTCTGTCTCAAAAAATAAAAAAATAAAATAAACCTTTAAAAACTCTTAAATTTGAAAAAAACATCGTGTGATATTTTATTTACTCAGACCAGTTTTTATTTTAGTTTATTTTATTATGTTTTTGAGATAGAGTCTTGCCCAGGCTTGAGTGTAGTGACCCTATCATGGCTTACTGCAGCTTTGACCTCCTAGGTTCAAGAGGTCCTCCTACCTCAGCCTCCTAAGTAGCTGGGACTACAGGCACATGCCATCATACTTGAATAATTTTTTAAAATTTGTAGGGGAGGGGTGTCTCTATGTTTCCCAGGCTGGTCTTGAACTCCTGGGCTCAAGTGATCTTGTAATCCTTTAGCCTCAACCTTTCAAAGTGCTGGGATTACAGGTGTGAGCTATGGTGTCCAGCCTCAGGCCAGTTTTTATGTACATTGTGTTAAATCACTAAATGTGTCTGCATCCTTGACTATGAGGAAATGAACTTCTAGTATCACCTGAAAAATGTTATAATAATTGTAACCCATATTGAACTCATGTTCCTAAAATTAGAGAATCTTAAGAATCCTGAGTTGGAAAGGAATGTAGCGATCAACTAAAGTTTGATGTAAAAGTCCCTCTTCAACATCTCTGGCATAAAGTCATTCATCATCTGCTTGACTATGTCCAAATAGGGGTGAACTCACGAATTCACAGTAAGTCTATTCCATTTTTGAAGAGCTCGAATTGTTGGAAATCTTTTCCTTACATTAAAGCCAAAATCTATCTCCTTCTAATTTCTACCCTTTGAATTTACCCTCCAAAAGCTGTATGGAATAAATCTAAAGTATTTTTTACATCAGTGGCATCTCTCATGTTCTGCCAACCAATTCTTTTTGTTTGTTTGTTTTTAGTACTAAATAGCTTAGGTTCCTTTAAAATTCTTTATATGACATGGGTCCTAATGCCTTTCTACCTAGTTGACCTGCTCTGTACTTAACTGAAGCGTATCAGGGTATCATTTAGAGAAATAGTTGTCAAACTTCACTGTGCTAGAATAAACTCATCTTGGGGGTGCTTGTTAAAAATGGAGATCCCTGAGCCCTCCCCCTAGAGATTCTGACTTAATAGATCTGAGATGGGGCTCAGTATGTACACTTATAATAGTACCACTGGCGATTCTGGTGCAAAGGTCTCTGGACTTTGCTTTGACAATCGTTGTTTGAAATGTATCTCTGAATACATTTCTGAATGTATTTTATGTGAAGAATTTAGTTTAAGAACAAATAATGTTATCTATTTTAATATGAGATTTGAAATCTGAACCTGGAAATCCTAGATATTCTTACTAATTCCTTTGCACCATTGGACAATTTTGTTTAGGGACATTGGCTATAACTACTATATAGACATAGTGATATATATTTTTTCTGTTTTAAAACTGAGTTTCTTACATTTCTGAATGTGAATTATTCAGAGATACATTCTGAATTCCTTACCTTAGGGCCTTAATGAGTGGGAAAGATCTCTAAATTCCTTACCTTAGGGCCTCAGCTAAGTGGGAAAGACAAATGTGTAAAATGACTCTTACAAGAAGGAGCAGGGTGAAATGAGGGCATGCTGCTCATTAGCCCAGTGGATGGGGCCAGTCTTGGGAGTCTCAGCCCTGAAGTGGAGGACTAGTTCTCTGGATGGAAATGAGTGTAAAGGGAGGAGTAGGAGGAAAAAAATATGTATAATGCCAACAGGTAGCTAAAAAGGTAACTATCCGCTTGTAAGGTAAAAAGAACTCTTGGGGTCGGGTGCGGTGGCTCAAACCTGTAATCCCAGCACTTTGGGAGGCTGATGGGGGGGCAGATCACCTTAGGGTCAAGAGTTTGAGACCAGCCTGGCCAACATGGTGAAACCCCATGTCTACTAAAAATACAAAAACTAGCTGGGTGTGGTGGTGGGCGCTGTAATCTCAGCTACTCAGGAGACTGAGGCACAAGAATTGCTTGAATCTGGGAGATGGAGGTTGCAGTGAGTCGAGTCCACGCCACTGCATTCCAGCCTGGGTGACAGAGTGAGACTCTGTCTGAAAGAAAGAAAAGGAAGGAAGGAAGGAAGGAAGGAAGGAAGGAAGGAAGGAAGGAAGGAAGGAAGGAAGGGAAAGAACTCTTGAGTTAAAGGGTAAATCACAATGGAAATTAAAGACAATACTGAAAACATTACAAAGCAAAACCTATAGTGTACAGAAAGTGACATTCAAAAGAAAATGTATAGCTTTAGAAATGCACTCAACATAAAAGATTGAAAATCAATGAACCAAACATTAAACTCAATAAGCTAGGCAAAGAACATCACAAACAACTCTTTTAAAAGTTGGGGGATGGAATTAAAAGACATAAAAGCAGAAATTAATGAAATAAACAAACAATAAAAAGCACACTCATCTAGTGTACTAAAAATCTGATTCTTTGATAACCAATAAAATAGACCAATCTTTGGTAAGTCTGATTTAAAAAAGAAAGATGGAGAAGGAGAGAAAATATAAAAATAGCATCGGGGCCAGGTGCAGTGGCTCACTCCTGTTTTCCCAGCACTTTGGGAGGCGGAAGTGGATGGATCACTTGAGGCCAGGAGTTTGAGACCAGCCTAGCCAACACTGTGAAACCCCATCTCTACTAAAAATACAAAAAATTAGCCGGGTGTGGTGGCGTGTGCCTGTAATCCTAGCTACTCTGGAAGCTGAGGCATGAGAATCACTTGAACCTGGGAGGTGGAGGATGCAGTGAGCTGTTTTGTTCTGTCTCAAAACAAACAAACAAAAACAACAACAACAAACCATTGGAATGAAAAGGAGATATAATCACAAATAGTGAAGATGTTAAAAGCATACTAATGTATTGCATATTACTTTATAGCAATGCATTTAAAATTTAGGTGAAATGTGTCTAAGTATATACAAACCAAAATTGACTCAAAAAGAGGTGGGGAATCTAAGATAATAAAAGAAAATATATTGAAGAAGAAATAGAGCACAATATAGTTAACATGACTGAACTGTACACTTAAAAATTGTTAAGATGGTAAATTGTATGTGTTTTTTTAACCACAATTAAACAAATTTTTTTAATTAAAAAAAGGAAAAGAGGCCGGGAACTGTGGCTAACGCCTATAATCCCAGCACTTTGGGAGGCCAAGGAGGGCAGATCTCTTGAGGTCACAAATTTGAGACCAGCCTGGTCAACATGGTGAAACCCAGTCTCTACTAAAAATACAAAAATTATCTGGGCGTGGTGGCGGGCGCCTGTAATCCCAGCTATTTGGGAGGCTGAGGCAGGAGAATGGCTTAAACCCGGGAGGCAGAGGTTGCAGTGAGCAGTGACTGCACCATTGCACTCCAGCCTGGGTTACAGAGTGAGACTCCATCTCAAAAAAAAAAAAAAAAAAAAGGAAAAGAAAAGGTCTTAAATCTAGGTGATTTTATAGGCAAGTTATAGATAATCTCTAAAGAAGAGATAAATTCGTTTGCTACTTTCACATTTCCATAGCATAGAAAATAATAAGACATTTGCAATATATTTCTGTAAGGTATACCTTAATAAGAGAAGTAAACAAGTATGGCACAAAATAAATACTTGTATCAATCTCATTTATAAATGTAAATATAAAAATATTAAATCAAAATTGCAATTTTAATTCAACAACAGGTTAAAAGAAATATAGATCATGGATATCTACTAGAATATAAGCTCCATGAGGGTAGGAATCATTGTGAGTTCCTTTAATAGAAGCTAAGTGGTCAGAAAGCTGCCTGGCATATATTAAGTACATGAATATTTGTTGAATTGAAGGAACTGAATTAACCAAGTAGGTTTGATCCAACTGTGGTTGACATTAAGAATATGTTCAGTATACTGAAAGAAAAATAATAAAAAAGATCATCTTTCTAAGATACTGAAAACCCTTTTGATAAAATTTAACTCCCATTCCTGATAAGAGCTATTGTAAACTAGGAAAAGGAAATTTCCATAATTTGATGCAGGAGGTCTGTTTAAAAACTTAAACATCACAGTTTATTATGAAACATTAGAAGCCTTTTCATGAATAACACAAAAAATGCCTGCTATAACTGCTGCTATTCAACAGTGTTCTAGAGGTCTTGGCCAATGGAAAAGAAAGACAGAAATGAGTTAAATACTGGAAAGGAAGAGACAAAAATCATTATACCGGCTGGGCGCGGTGGCTCATGCCTGTAATCCCAGCACTTTGGGAGGCCGAGGCGGGCGGATCACGAGGTCAGGAGATCAAGACCATCCTGGCTAATATGGTGAAACCCCGTCTCTACTAAAAATACAAAAAAAAAAAAAAAAAAAATTTGCCGGGTGTGGTGGCGGGCGCCTGTAGTCCCAGCTACACGGGAGGCTGAGGCAGGAGAATGACTTAAACCTGGGAGGCAGAGCTTACAGTAAGCCGAGATCACGCCACTGCACTCCAGCCTGGGTGACAGAGCAAGACTCCGTCTCAAAAGAAAAACAAAACTTTTTTTGAATAAATGAAGAGATAATATAATTTAGGATAATATTCAATCTTATAATTATGGTAATCTCTCAATTAATCATTAAATTCAATGTAATCTCAATAAAAACCTTGATAGGAATTGTTGGGAGGACAGGAACTTGACATATGAAGAGAGAATATAGACAAGAATAGACGATTGTAAAAGATTTTTCTTTTCTTTTTTTAAAGAGCAATGGATAGCATATAGGGCTGAAGAACTTGCCCTATTAGATGTTAGAAAGACAAGAGTAATTAAGATAGTTTAGTAATGGCAAAGGAAAGCTAAATAGATTGGAATGAAGTAGAATGTATCAAAATAGATCCATATATATGGAAATTTACTTAATATTAAAGATTACATTTCAAATCAGTGGAGAAGAAAAGGACAGTATAAGAGGTATTGAGACCATTAGTTATTTATTTGGACACTAAATAAAGGTAGATTCCCTTCCTGAAACCCTACACAGAAAGAATTATAGATGAGTTAAGTATTAAAATATACAGCTAAAAGTTATAAAAGTACTACAAGAAAATAAAAATAATTTTTATTCTTGAAACTGAGATTAGCTTTTCTAAGCAAAACATAAAACTCGAAAATCATGAAGTGCCTTAATTTTAGACTTCATAATTGAAGAATGCATAATAAAAATTAAGAATAACAATTTAGGCTGGGCGAGGTGGCTCATGCCTGTAATCCCAGCACTTTGGGAGGCTAAGTTGGGTGAATCATTTGAGCTCAGGAGTTCAAGACCAGCCTGGGCAACATGGCGAAATCCCGTCTCTACTGAAAATACAAAAATTAGCCAGGTGTGGTGATGCGCGCCTGTGGTCCCAGCTACTCAGGAGGCTGAGGTGGGAGAATCAACTTGAACCCGGGAGGCAGAGATTGCAGTGAGCTGAGATCATGCCACAGCACTCCAGCCTGGGCAACACAGTGAGACACTGCCTCAAAAAAGTAAAAATAAATAAATAAACAATTTAAAGAATGAAAATAAAATGTAAAACTTGGATACTAAGTAGAAGAAAGAAAGAATAAAGAAAATGTAGTCAATCCAATAGAAAGCAGGAAGTGAAGAGAAAAGGGTATGGAAAAGAAATCTAAAAAGCAAAAAATAAAGTAGTGGAAAATAACTTATTTAAATGTATCAGTAATCCCAATAATTAGGATATATGGATTACAGCACCAGTTTAGCTGGGCCCATGCGTGGTTCACGCCTGCAATCCCAGCACTTTGGGAGTCTGAGGTGGGTGGACTGCTTGAGCCTAGGAGTTTGAGACCAGCCTGGGCAACATAGCAAGACCCTGTCACTACAAAACAAATACAAAAATTAGGGTGTGAAGGCGTGCCCATAGTCCCAGCTACTTGGGAGGCTGAGGTGGGAGGATCACCTGAGCCTGGGGAGGTGGAGGCTGCAGTGAACTATGATTGCATTACTGCACTCCAGCCTGGACAACAGAATGGTACTCCATCTGAAAAAAACAAAGCCACTAGTTTATAAATATATTCATTTGTTAGATTTAAAAAGAGATATAAAATAAATATTTTATTTAAAAGACAGCAGAATGATTGAAACTCCGTCTCTACTAAAAATACAAAAATTAGCTGGGCATGGTGGCATGCTACTGTAATCCCAGCTACGCGGGAGGCTGAGGCACCAGAATCACTTGAACCCAGGAGGTGGAGGTTGCAGTGAGCCGAGATCACAGCACTGCACTCCATCCTGGGAGACAGACTAAGACTCGATCTAGAAAATAAAAAAAGAAAAGTGATACAAACTTAATTTGTAGCGAGAGAACAATACTGCTCAGATTATACCAGAGTCTTGAATTTTTCATAATTAGCAATTTGTAATAAAAAAGTAAAATACGGGCTGGGTGCGGTGGCTCACGCCTGTAATCCCAGCACTTTGGGAGGCCGAGGCGGGCGGATCACAGGGTCAGGAGATTGAGACCATCCTGGCTAACACAGGGAAATCCCGTCTCTACAAAAAATACAAAAAATTAGCCGGGCATGGTGGCAGGCGCCTGTAGTCCCAGCTACTCGGGAGGCTGAGGCAGGAGAATGGCGTGAACCCGGGAAGCGGAGCTTGCAATGAGCCGAGATTGTGCCACTGCACTCCAGTCTGGGCCACACAGCGAGACTCCGTCTAGGAAAATATATGAAGAGGCTTGAAATTTATATGATAAGGTGTCATCTGCTAAAATAGATACTTATTACCCAACTTTCAAATTGTTGTGTATCTTTTCTCCCATTCTCTTTGTTCTTGGAGCTATATGACTTTACTGCCATTTTAGTGGGGTTTATACAAGGCAAATGCTTGTATTTGATTCACTATAAATAGTCCTTTTCTTCAGACTAAAGAATGGACAATAAAATAAAAAGCTTTTACTTTAAAAAAAAAAAAAAAAAGAGGGTATTTTGTGCTGTTTCTTGAACATTTTGTGATCTCTCCTATCAAGGACAGCCAGCATGCTTTCTTAGGATTTGATCTTCGGCATCACTTCCATTAGATAGAATGCTGAGGTGACCGGACTGTATCTGATCTAATTTTTGCTAGCTCTTATTTTCTCATATATGCTTGAAAATTGCCCTAAATAAAGGGCATGCTGTATTTAAAAATTAACAATTGTAGTTTTTGTCTATAGGATGAATAGGAACAGTAAAAGAGCAGTTTACCATTATTTTAAAAGGGCTAGACAGCTGAGTACTTATACATTGCTTCCATTTAGATCTTACCAGATGAATAATTCACTTCTACGAATGAGTTAATGACATACATGAGCTTACATTATTCAGTTTTGTGTGTGTGTGTGTGTTGTTATTAAGCTGTTGTGGAACAAAGATTTTTTTCATTAAGTAAGAAAAACTAATGATTTTAATGAATATGGAAATGATTTTAAAGTATATCTTAATTTTCATAATTTCATGATGTTTATTTCTAGATCCACTCCTTTGTGGATCATTCTATTAAAACAAATTTTCCATATTCACTGTAGCTTTATTTATGATCATAAAAATTTCAGCAATGGGAAAATGATTGATCACATAATAATGATAACTTCACTCCTTGGAATGTTGAACTTCAAAAAAGTTACAATGGGCCAAGTGTGGTGGCTCAACCTATAATCCCAGCACTTTGGGAAACTGAGGTGGGCGATCATTTGATGCCAGGGTTTGAGACCAGACTGGCCAACATGACAAAACCCCATCTCTACCAAAAATACAAAAATTAGTTGAGTGTGGTGGCACGTGCCTGTAACCCCAGCTACTTGAGAGGCTGAGGCAGGAGGATCACTTGATCAGGGAGGTGGAGGTTGCAGTCAGCCCAGCTCGTGCCACTGTACTCCAGCCTGGGCAACAGAGCAAGGCTCTGTTTCAAAAAAAAAAAAATTACAATGAGCTGGGCACGGTGGCTCTTGCCAGTAATCCCAGCACTTTGGGATGCCCAGGCAGGAGGATTGCTTCAGCCCAGGAGTTCAAGACCAGCCTGGGCAACATGGCAATACCCCATCTCTACAAAAAAAAAAAAAAATACATAAATTAACCAGGTGTGGTGGCACATGCCTGTGGTCCCAGTTACTTGGAAGGCTGAGGCGGGAAGAGTGCTTAAGCCTGGGAAGGAGAGGTTGGGTGAGCCGAGTTTGCACCATTGCACTCCAGCCTGGACGGCAGAGAGAGAATGTCTCAAAAAAGAAAAGTTACAATGGTGAAGACCACCTAGTAACATGGTAAAGTCTCACCAAAGAGCAATGTATGCATAAGTAGCAGGCAAAGATATTTTATGGGAGAGACAGTTGTGATGTCTTTAAAAGATGCTGACTTTAAATCCAAAGCAACAGGGTCCCAATCTTAGCTTTACCCCCTCACCAGTTGTGTGGCTTGACTCTCTGGGCATCAGTGTCCTCATCTGTCCCATGAGGATATTGTTAGCTACTCTGCAGGTTTGGTGTGAAAATAAGGATTAACCCCCTGCCTAGCACTGTCCTTGGCACACAGTGCTAATATTAACTGAGTATCTACTATTATTGCAACTGTAAAAATGATGTAAGCCTAAGGAAGACAATAGAAACATACACGTATGGTAACCCTTGCATTAGGGTTATGGTTGGCATATTGTTTTTCTCTTTCTAGAGACTGGAACCCAAATAGCCGATGGTTCTGTGTTAGAGGACATTAGATGCTCTAAATAGCATTGTATTTTGTCAGTGAAGGCATCCATGCCACTCATACCTGAACCCTGTGTTCCCCTCTCTGTCTCTGAGGCTTCGGCCTCCCGGACTCAGGCTGCCTTTTTCTCCGCTGCTGTTATGCCCACTTGTTTCTTGGGCTCAATTTCTCCCAAGCCTAGCTCTGGATTGGATTACTGTATTACCAATATATCAATCATTAGAAAATATTTAAGTATTGGGAAACTGTCAAGTGTTGGTCTTATGAAAAAAGCTGTTAAAATCAGTTATGCAGCGCACTGTATTAGTACTCTAAATCATACTGACCTTTTTTTTTTTTTTTTGAGATGGAGTTTCGCTCTTGTTGCCCAAGCTGTAGTGCAATGGTGCGATCTCGGCTCACTGCAACCTCTGACTCCTGGGTTCAAGCTATTCTCCTGTCTCAGCCTCCTGAGTGGCTGGGATTACTGGTGCGCCCCATCATGCCTGGCTAATTTTTTTTATTTTTAGTAGAAATGGGGTTTCACCATGTTAGCCAGGCTGGTCTTGAACTCCTGACCTCAGGTGATCTGCCCGCCTTGGCCTCCCAAAGTGTTGGGATTATAGGTGTGAGCCACTGCACCCAGCCCCTGAGGCCTATCTTATACTTTATCTTCTCTAACTCAGTTTGGGTAAGATTGTGGTGGGTTTTTTTGTTTGTTTTGTTATGTTTTTGTTTTTGTTTTTGAGATAGAGTCTCGCTCTGTCACCCAAGCTGGAGCGCAATGGCACGATCTCGGCTCACTGCAACCTCTGCCTCCTGGGTTCAAGCGATTCTCCTGCCTCAGCTCCTGAGTAGCTGGGATTATGGGTGCACACCACCATGCCTGGCTAATTTTTTGTATTTTTAGTAAAAACGGGGTTTCACCATGTTAGCCAGGCTGGTCTCGAACGCCTGACCTCAAGTGATCTGCCTGCCTCGGCCTCTCAAAGTGCTGGGATTATAGGTGTGAGCCACTGTGCCTGGCTCATAATGACATTTTTAAAGGCCCATAAGTAAACATAAAATAATAAAACTGCAATGTTCAAAATATGCTATTTTGAACAAGTCAAAACCTATGCATATATTTATATTTTTGGACAAATCTAATGGCATAACAACACCAAAAACAAAAATACTAAAAACGCAGGCATTTTAATTCTAGCATCAGAAAACAGATTTCTAGATTATTCTGACAGAGTCCTATTCTGCTAAATGCCAGAGGGTTGAGCTGCTTCAAATGTTTGCAGAAACGATTTCTTTTTTTAAAGTAGCTCTGTCAGCTGGGAGCAGAAACAGAGAAAGAACAAGCTTGCTGAACGAGGATGGGTTGGAGTTGGCCAGAACTCCTGTCATAATTCTGTCATTGGCATTCTTGCTGCAGCTAGCAGAAACTATGTGTGTGTGATATCTATAGGGCTGTCATCTACATCTAACTTAAAGTGCTTATGTGAGTAATTTTTGAGTTCTAACTGCAGGTATGGTGCTGGTTATGACCCTAATAGGCAGCAATGGACATGTGAGATTTTGTGTTTATTATTATATTGGAGCAGACTTTGCCTTAGTTCCCTAATCTAGAATTGATCCCAATACCTTTAATTATATCTCACAGACTTATTAGGGCCAAACTATGTATATGAAAGTCTTTTGAGAAATTAAAAGTACTAAATGAAATAGATTTATTAGTAATAACATGCTTAGAGACATTCTAATGTCATGGTTTTGGAGTTAAACTAGCTTGGGCTTGAATCCTGGCTTTGCCACTTATCATGTAACTTTAAACAAATCTCCTTAACCTGTGTGATCCTCAGTGTTGTCCTTATAATAATATTATTAGGCCAGGCATGGTGGCTCACGCCTGTAATCCCAGCACTTTGGGAGGCCGAGGCGGGTGGATCACAAGGTCAAGAGATTGAGACCATCCTGGCCAACATGGTGAAACCCCATCTCTACTAAAAATACAAACATTAGCTGGGCATGGTGGCGCACGCCTGTAGTCCCAGCTACTTGGGAGGCTAAGGCAGGAGAATCGCTTAAACCTGGGAGGTGGAGGTTGCAGTGAGCTGAGATCGCGCCACTATACTCCAGTCTGGTGACAGAGCGAGATTCCGTCTCAAAAAAAAAAAAAAAAAAATTGTTACTATGTATAATACATACTAATATTGATAATACGTCATAATATTAGTATGCATTATTGTGAGGATTAATGAAGGCAAAATGCTTGCTACAGTGCTTAAACATAGTAAAGTGAGCAGTAGATGATAACTACTGCTACTATTATTAACACTACATGGTAGAGATTAGCAGAGACTAAAAATATCCCATATTTTAACTCCTCTTTTTTACTACTGGCAAGTTCTTTGCGACATAAAGACACTGGATAATATTGAAGTGTTGATGTTAAGGATAATATTGATGGCTATAGCTAGGATTCTTGCCTTCCTCCAACTATTTCACTTAGTTGTCTGGGCAGCAGGGAAAAGAATGAGTTTGGGAGGCTGGAGGGAAGACTATTTTGTCCTCAAAAGGCCATATTTAAAAGATGTATATTAGTTTATTATTAGATTTTTGGGGGCAAAAGTTTTAAAAGTGACAATACAGGTATAAGTAACCAGAAAAATGGGCTGGTGGAAATGTACAGCAGTACAACTTTTTTATAAGGTAATTGAGCAATACATATTAAAGGTCTTCCCCACATTCAAACTTTGACCTAGCATTTTTATTTTTAGGAAAAAGATGTAGAAAATATGTATAACAAAGATTTATAGATGTTCTTCCCAGCATTATTTATAATAGTCAACAAAAGTTAAATGTCTAACAATGGAAACTGAGTAATTACAGAATGTCCTAGTCATGTAATAAAATAATATGCAGTTACTAAAAATTATGTTGGGGGTTAAAAAACTCAAATGCCGGCTGGGCGCGGTAGCTCAAGCCTGTAATCCCAGCACTTTGGGAGGCCGAGACGGGCGGATCAGGAGGTCAGGAGATCGAGACTATCCTGGCTAACCCGGTGAAACCCCATCTCTATTAAAAAATACAAAAAACTAGCCGGGTGAGATGGTGGGCGCCTGTAGTCCCAGCTACTCGGGAGGCTGAGGCAGGAGAATGGCATAAACCCGGGAGGCGGAGCTTGCAGTGAGCTGAGATCCGGCCACTGCACTCCAGCCTGGGCAACAGAGCCAGACTCCGTCTCAGAAAAAAAAAAAACTCAAATGCCTTCAGTTGTTTAGTAAGTAAAGTATATGTGTGAAGACACTAGGGATTGCTGAGGATGGTGGTGAACTGGAGAGTTTATACTCCTCCTGGAGGCATTAATTTACATTATAAAAGAATACTGTTTTGGCCAATAAAAGACACAGGTTAAATTCTATCCACAGGTTTACCAGTTTGAAACATCTACTGTTGAAGAATTTTAAAATGTAGGAAGATACTCATGGTATACTTTCTTCTTTCTTCTTCTTCTTCTTCTCCTTCTCCTTCTCCTTCTCCTTCTCTTTCTTCTTCCTCTTCCTCTTCTCTCTTCTTCTTCTTCCTCTTCTTCCTCTTCTTTTCTTCTTTTGACAGGAGTTTGCTCTGTCACCCAGGCTAGAGTACAGTGGCAAGATCATGGCTCACTGCAGCCTTAAACTCCTGGTCTCAATCAATCCTCCCACCTCAATTTACCAAGTAGCTGGGACTACAAGTACCACCATACCTGGCTAATTTTTTTTTTTTTTTTTTTTTGACTTTTGTAGACAGGTTCTTGCTATGTTGCCCAAGTTAGTCTCAGAACTCCTGGGCTGAAGCAGACCTCCCACTTTAGCCTCCAAAAGTGCTGGGACTACAGGCATGAGCCACCATGCCTGGCCTCATGGTGTGCTTTTTTTTTTCTTTCTTTTTTTTTCTGAGACAGAATTTCACTCTTATCGCCCAGGCTGGAGTGCAATGGCACGATTTCGGCTCACTGCAACCTCCACCTCCCGGATTCAAGCGATTCTCCTGCCTCAGCCTCTTGAGTAGCTGGAATTACAGGTGTGCGCCACCACACCTGGCTAATTTTTTTGCATTTTTAGTAGAGACGGGGTTTCACCATGTTGGCCAGGCTGGTCTCAAACTCCTGACCTCAAGTGATCCACCCACCTCAGCCTCCCAAAGTGCTGGGGTTACAGGCATGAGCCACAGCGCCTGGCCTTATGTTGTGCTTTTAAGTGACAAAAGCAAATAAGAAAATATAGGTAAAGAATTATTCCAATGCTTTTTAAAGTACGTGTGTTTATAGTTGTATCTCTTCTCTGTCTTATCTATCTGGAAGGATATTTGCCAAAACAATAATAGCAAATACTTTACATAGACCTTATTATGTGCCAGGGAGTGTTTTCAGCACTTCACATATGTTAGCTCATTTAATTCTCATAGCAGTAATAGGTACTGTCACTATCTCTGCTTTATAGATGATAAAGCTGAGACATAGACAGGTTAAGTAACTTGCCCAAGGTCAAAGAGCTGGAAGGTGGTAGATGTGGGATTCAAGCTTAGACAGCAGAGTCTGGGCTCTTAACTCCTATGCTATGTTAAAACCAAAATGTTATGACTTGTCTGATTTTTGTGTGTGTGTGCTTTTTATTTTCTATATTTTGGTGCTTAAATTTTGTTCTATAATAAAAAATGTATTTTATAATTAGAAAAAGCACAGTATTTTATTAAAAATGCACATTTATTGCCTAGGCATGTGCTCCTTTTGGCTTCTCCAATTACTGTTCTCTATTAATGAAAATTAGTTTGTCTGTCTTGCTGGCTGAAATCTTAGACCCTGAGGAAATAAAAAATAGGACAGGTAAATTTTATGGCAGTAGAAGGGAAAGTAACAGGCTCTGTGGGACAGCAGAAGAGTACTGAGCCAGAAACAGCAAGATGAGGTTAATGAGGAGTATAATGCAGGTGGTTGTCACCAGAGAAAGGTTTTGTTTAGGCCAAGCCTTGTGCCTCATCTAAAATATGGTGGCATCGTGCTCTTTCATGTTACTTAAATTTTTCTTTAATTTATTTAACAGATATTCATTAGATTTCTTCTTGCTGGGCACAATCAAGAATACAGTGAAAAATCAGATAAGGAGATAAAATAAAAATAAAAAAATATAGTCCAGGTGCCATGGCTCACGCCTGTAATCTCAGCACTTTGAGAGGCCAAGGCAGGTGAATCACCTGAAGTCAGGAGTTGGAGGACCCAGCCCGGCCAACATAGTGAAACCCTGGCTCTTCTAAAAATACAAAATTAGCCAGTGTGGTGGCGGGCCTGGGCAACAAGAGCAAAACTCTGTCTCAAAAAACAAACACAAAAACAAAAAACTGCAGTAACTGCACAGACAAAAATTCAAAGCTATATTCAATGAAAAAACAATGAATAGGTAAACAGTAGTAATCATGAAAGGGTGACAAGTACAGCTGCTACAGACATTTGCTAGAACAGTTTCAGTGAACTGGTGGAAATGGAAGCCCAATTCAAATGGTTTGAAGAGCAAATGGGAGTTGAGGAAGTAGAGAGGAGAGATTTGGTGTACATTTCAAGAAGCTCGTTTGTGAGGAAGCTCAGTAGTTTAAAGGAGATACAGGTTGCAATGACTGTTTTATGAAGCTGGCTTTTGTTTTATTTGTTTTAAAATGAGGGTGCTGTGGGCTGCAGAAGGAATCCAGCAGAGAAAGAGAAATGGAAAATAGAAGATAAATGAAACATTAATGGCACAAATTCCCTGAGGAAGCAGAAGGGGATGGAACTATGTACAATAACGGGGAAAGTTAACCTTGAATAGAAGGGGCATTTACTCTATGCTAGAGGGAAGAGCTTTTGTTCAGAAACTTGTGTGAGGTAAGGATAGATTCAGCTGTGCACAGGCTTATAAATGTAGGGCCTGGAGGGTAAGGAAATTCCTTCCCATCCATACCAAGGCCTCAATTTTCTAAGTGAACTGGGAGATTAGGTCATCTTTTGAGAAGGAGCAAGGTGACAGTCATAAAGGAAGATGGTGGTGAAAGTTTAGAATAGAGACTGAAGGAATGAGAGAAGCGTTTTCTAACTGAAATTTGATATTTAAAATTTTGTATTATTATCAGTCCACAGGTGTAATTTCCCCCAGCTATACTTAGAATGTAGTAGCAGAGAAATCAGTTTCACTGATCCAACATTTAGGAGTTCCTGAATTATTTATGTAAGGACTAGAGAGAACCAGTGCACGAACAGTTTGACTATGGGACCTGGGCTCTGCTAGATAGACTCAGAGAAAATGAAGACATCAAGAACTTGAGCTGGCTGTGGTGCTGAAAGAGGAGTGTGGGGAGTATGAGGGGTAAACAGATAGAGGGATAAGAGATTCATATAGGTTGTGGATTACTGGACTTTTAAGATTTCAGAGACAACAGCATCTTTGGAGAACCCATTGCAACTTCCCTGCTATATGACCTAGGGGGAGTTACTGAAATATTTTGGATCCTCTGTTTCTTATATGAAAAATGGGAAGCCAAGAGAATGCAACCACCAAATTGCTTGTCCTGGAGACTGTGGACCCTGAGAGAATGAACAACCTCTACTGGAGACAGTGGGAAATAAATGCTTTCCTAGAGCTTTCTTTGAGCTAAATTGTTGAAACTTCTCCTGGACCCTCCAGTAAGTTCATTCTTGAGCTATTGCTAGTACAAATCTAAAACATCCTTAAGCAATAGGGTCATAAATGCGGTTACTTACTATAGTTACTTATGTGCCAAAAATAAGTTTTCTAAGTATCAAGAATGGCCTTGCTTGAATCACAATTCAAATATAGATAGAACTGTTGGTGTTCCATAGCCTGCTGATGTCAGAACCTTGGACAATGGGTTTAATCAAGCAACAGTTTGTGGATGGATGGGTCCTACTGTCAACATACCACAGTACGGGTTGTTGTTTTATCACTGAAACTTTCCTATTAAACGTATAACAATTTTGACAAAAATTATTCATCTAATTAACTGTATGGATAAATATAGTCCCTCTGGCATATTTTTGAGATTTGGAAACAAAACTGAATTTCCTAACTCACGATAAATTCAACTATTTTTCTAGTGTATTTATTGAATATAGCTGATACTAGAGATTATAAATATATAATTATAATTCATAAAAACAGTATAGTTCACCAAATGTCCATCAGCATATGAATTGATAAATAAAATATGTTATATATACACAATGGAAAATTTTTCAGCCTTAAAAAGGAAGGAAATTCTGACATATGCTACAATATGGATGAACCTTGAGGACATTATGCTAGGTAAAATAAGCCAGTCACAAAAAAAGACACATACTGTATGTGTGATTTCAAAGTACCTAGAGCAACCGGGCGTGGTGGCTCACGCCTGTAATCGCAGCTACTTGGGAGGCTGAGGCAGGAGAATTGCTTGAACCTGGGAGGCAGAGGTTGCAGGGAGCTGAGACCGTGCCAGTGCACTCCAGCCTGTGCGACAAGAGCGAAACCCCGTCTCAAAAAACACAAAAGTACCTAGAGCAATCAAAAACATAGAGACAGAAAGTAGAATGGTGGTTGCCAAGGACTGGGGGGAGCAGGGAGAATGGAGACTTACTGTGTAATTAATATAGTGTTTCAGTTTTGCAAAGTGAAAAGAATTCTGGAGTTGGATGGTGGTGATGATTGCACAACAATATTGATGTGCTTAATACCATTGAACTATATATGGTACTTAAAAATGACTAAGATACTGTAGTACATTTGTATTATGTGTATTTTACCATAATAAAAAAATGGAAAAAAACCCCACAGTGAAGTGTTTAATTTTTCTTTCACATTGCCTTTTCTCTTAATTTGGCTTTGCCCAGGTTCTCTTGAGAATCCCAAACCTTTTATTAGGCCAAATGATCTTGATTGGATTGAATCCAATGATCTCTTTAGCTTGAGCTGGGTTCTACAGAACTTGTTAATCCTTGCTTGGTTCTATGTGTTTGGTTTCATGGTATCTGTTGTATTAAGGATACTATTGACAACTGCATCCTAGAGCCTTGTCAAACCTGTTTGATTTAAATAAATAACTATTTTGAGAAAAATATGTACAGATGATCTAGTGAAAACATGAGTGTTATTGAACACCACCTACTATCTAAAGAGTTAATTTTCCTATTTAAGGGAATTCAGCCTAAAATTATGGTTTTGTGATTCAGATAGTGATATATTATTTTGGATACTTCAGGAAGCTTTTTTATTGTATCTTTTCCTAGTCTTAAAAATGTCTGAGAAATTCATATGGTCTTGACTCATTAATCATCTCAATAATTTGAACTCACCAAATTAGTACGATTTTTTTTTACTATTCTACTTAAAATCTCTCAGGATAAAACAGAATAGAATTTAATTATTTCATAGGGAAATAATAAAGAAAAGGAATATTTCCAATTTGGAATTTTAAGAAAATATACTTTTTTTGTAGCAGTTATCCTTTTAGCACTAAAGGATATGAGCAGATTAATTATTACGAGAAATCTTCTTTGACTGATGAAGTTAGAAATGTCAAGTTGATCACTTCTGCTTTTGTGCCATTGCTTACCTTATTTATTTATTTATTTTATTTTTTTGAGACAGAATCTCACTCTATTGCCCAGGTTGGAGTGCAGCGACCTGATCTCAGCTCACTGTAGCCTCTGCCTCCCAGGTTCAACCAATTCTCCTGCTTCAGCCTTTCGAGTAGCTGGGACTACAGGCGTGCACTACCACACCCAGCTAATTTTTTGTAGTTTTAGTAGACACAGGGTTTCACTATGTTGGCCAGGCTGGTCTCGAACTCCTAACCTCAGGTGATCCACCCACCTCAGCCTCCCAAAGTGCTGGGATAACAGACGTGAGCCACTGTGCTCGGCTTTACCTTTTATATTTCTGCATAGTATTATAATTATGTATTACCTCTCTGTGTCCCCTATAGAAGATGAGGACCTTGAAGATAGGGATAGTGCTATAATCTTATAACCCTAGAGCCTAGTTAACAAGTGCTAGGTTCGGTAGGTGATTGTTCAGGATCACCTAATACAACACAGCCCAATATAACACAACAGAACACAACACATTACAATACAATGTAATACCTTTGATTTATGTTATCTGAAGGCTGAAAGTTAGAGACTAGTTAACAGGAACACATCACATGATTAATGGCTTCCACTGATTATGAATGTAGTATAACTTTAACTGTTTAGAAATTTAATTTCTAAGTATTTCTACAATTTATATAAATTTTAAATATAAATATACTTTTGATTGCAAATTACAGAATCCTGGATGGAATGGGCTTAAGCAATAATCGGAGACATATTGGTGTATATGGCCAATCTGCAGAAAGGGTAAGGGTGGATTTGTTTTTATGGATGACTGGCACCAAGAGCTTGGATATTATCCAGAAATTTCTCATTTCTCTCTCTTCACTTTTCACTTTTCTCTTTCTGTATTGGCTTTAGTCTTTTAAGTTGCTGTCACCATATCTCAACTATAGCCTTAAGTAGCCCTGGGCTTACATATTTATGACCTTGTAACCGAAGAAAAATTCAGTTAGAAAATCCCAGGAAAGGGCTCTGATAGGTCAAATTTGGACTATGTGTTACCTTTGCACAAATCACCGAGGACAAGGCAGATGGGGATATTATGCTTGAAACAAGCTGGGTTGGGAACTTATCTTTACCATCAGGGAAGCGGGATACTGTTATAGGCAAGTCTCTTCAAAATCACATGGTTGCAGTAGGAGAGAATCACTCTCTCCAAAGAAGAAAAGTACTTTTATGATGAGACAAAGTAATAAATATTCATTGCATGGTCTGTGACATATGTTGCTGGTTTTCTTCTAATTTCCATCTGGCCTTCTTTCTTAGTAAAAGAATTTTTAATTTGAACTTGGCAAATGGCCACCCAGAATAAATAATACTTATATCAGCTTCCTTTGCAGCTGAGTGTGATCATGTGACCAAATTCTGGCCAATGGATGTAAGCAAAATGTTGTATGCGCCTTCCAGGAAGTGTTCTTAAACTGAAGGGACATGCACTTTCTCAGTCCTTCCTGCTCCCTTTGGAAAACACTGGAAGGTCTATTTCTCCATAAAATTCTAGGAATCTCCAAGGAATGCTTGTATTTTCTAAAATCCATATTGGTAGTCACTTGTCCTGTTCTCCAAGTTGCCCTCACTCAAGGCCATTCATGCTCCAGAGCTCTGCAGATCCTTCTTGCAATCCGATAAACAGACTCACAGCAGTGTCTCCTCTGCTCTTTTGTCTCAAGTATGAACACAAGCACCTGACCACATCTACTTTTTCAGTTGTGTAGTTCGTGTGGGGGCTTACTTCCCTGCCACAATAATTGGTCTAGGGCTAGAAAATCGACCCAAACTATTTCACTATCCCCTATATTAGACATAATGTATTTGTCTGAGGATGGTCACCTGACCCAATATGGTCTGATCAGAGCCTTTCCATCTGATTTTTGAATTTGCACAGAGAAAAGTAGTCTTAGGTCCTCTCTGGCGGTGAGCACTGTGAGATGTGAGGCTCTGGAGTTGATATTCCCCTCTTGTGTGGAAGAAGTCAGTCTGTAGTGGGAGAGAAGAATGCTCACATGCAGAAAGAAATTGTAATAGAGGCCACAGAGAATTCTGGAAACATTTTAGCCCTGTGTTTCAGTCTTTCCTGAGGTCTATCTTTTTTTAAAAAAATGGAGTTTTGCTCTTGTTGCCGAGGCTGGAGTGCAATGGCGTGATCTCGGCTCACTGCAACCTCCACCTCCTGGGTTCAAGCGATTCTCCTGCCTCAGCCTCCCAAGTAGCTGGGATTACAGGCATGTGCCACCACACCCAGTTGTATTTTTAGTAGAGACAGGGTTTCTTCATGTTGGTCAGGCTAGTCTTGAACTCCGACCTCAGGTGATCCACCTGCCTCAGTCTCCAAAAGTGCTGGGATTACAGGCATGAGCCACTGTGCCCAGTCCCTGGGGCCTGTCTTATACTTTATCTTCTCTAACTCAGTTCAGATAAGGTTGTGGTGGGTTTTTTTGTTTGTTTTTTGTCCTTGAGACAGAGTCTCACTCTGTCACCCAGGCTGGAGTGCAATGGTGTGATCTCAGCTCACTGCAACCTCTGCCTCCTGGGTTCAAGTGATTCTCCTTTCTCAGCCTCCTGAGTAGCTGGGACTACAGATGTGTGCCACCACACCCTGCTAATTTTTGTAGTTTTAGTTGAGATGGGGTTTCACCATGTTGGCCAGGCTGGTCTCGAACTCCTGACCTTAAGTGATCCACCTGCCTTGGCCTCCCAAAGTGCTGGGATTACAGGCGTGAGGCACCACGCCCGGCTAATTGCAGTGTTTTCTAAAACTTCACTGAAGACTTTTAAAGAAAGCGTTGTTGAGAGAAATGAGTTAGAAACCATCAATTCTTTATCGTTCCATGTGCTATACATACACCACACTCTAAAACAGCAGCTGCTATTAGTTCTATTTATTGAGGCATTTGTTCTCCAATATCTGTATTTATATCTTTACAATTCATGTCGTATATCTTAGGCTCAACTCCTAAAATATTAATTCCTCCAGTTTTTGAGAAGGACACTAAAAATAGCATGCAGATCAATATCTTTAACCCTATTTAACATTCTTCATCAAGCCATCTGTTCCTTGGCTTTATCACCTTGTACTCAAATCCCTTATCCTCTTTATTGCTCTCTTCCTATTTAAGCTAATGTCGCCTCATAAGCCTGTGAGATCCTTCATTCCCGAGTGCAGAGGCAATAATCAGGAACAAGCTCCTGCCAGAAAAACTGTTACCTTGACATTATTATTTGCCCTGGTCTCATTCTTAACACAAAATGAAAACAGCTTTATTTGAAAGGACTTAAGAGTTAGTGACCTAAAACAGATCACAGGCTCTTAGAAAAGCTAAGCAGGAACTAGATTTAACTTGTGGAATGGAATATTTATTCCACCTTGTGCAGATAAGTGCTCGGAAATTGTTTTTGTTGATACACTAAATAGTGGCACTCTATTGAGAAATAATTGTCTCTCATGTCCTTAGCACTGGCCACTATCTGATGTGTCAAAATGAGGAAAGAAATAGTTCTGCTGCCAATTAAAGTGCTCATTCAATGTGTCATCACTCATTAACACGTGTAAGAGGAAGCTGGAATACCTTTAAAAATTTTTAAATTGACAAATAATAATTATATATTTATGAGGGTAAAATGTGATGTTTTTATATATGTATACATGTAGAAAGATTAAATCAAGCTAACTAACATATCCATCACCTAACCTACTTTTTTTGTGTGGCGAGAACATTTGAAATCTACTCTTTTAGCAACTTTGAAATATATAAAACCTTATTATTAACTATGGTCACCATGCTGCACAAGAGATCTCTAAAACTTACTTTTTTTGTGTAACTGAAACTTTGTATCCTTTGACCAACATCTCTGCTTTCTCTATCCCTGCACCACAGCCTCTGGTAACCACCATTCTACTCTCTGTGTCTATGAATTCCACTTTTTTAGATTCCACATATAAGTGAGACTATACAGTATCTGTCTTTCTGTACGTGACTCACTTCACTTAGCCTATGTCCTTCAGGTTCATTCATGTTGTAATTAAGATTTCCTTCTTCTTCAATGCTCTCTGGTATTCCACTGAGTATATATACCACATTTTCTGTGTCTGTTTATATGCTGATGGATATTTAGGTTGCTTCTATATCTTGGCTATTGTGAATAATGCTGCAGTAAACATGGGAGTGTGTATATCTCTTTGATGCACTGATTTTGATTTCTTTGGATACGTACTCAGAAGTTGAATTGCTGGATTTTATGGTAATTCTATATTTAATTTTTGAGGAAACTCTACACTGTTTTTCAAAATGGTTGTACAAATTTACATTCCCACAAACAGTGGCCTGGGTTCCCTTTTCTCCATGTTCTTGGAAACACCTTTCATGTTTTTCATAAAAGCCATTCTGGATAGTCTAGTGACTAAGATTCACCTTTGTGCATCTGAAGTCAGTACTTCTTAATTCTGCTTTCACAACATATACCAGGTGAGAGGGATTTCTCTGTTTTTTCTAGTACCCAGTTCCCCACTGCCAACAATCATTTAATTGTGATAAATCTCTTGCCACAATGGTGGCAAACACTATGACCTTATTGGATGCTAACGCTGTTTGTTGCTGTGGTTGCTATGGCTGCTGTTGAGTAAAGAGACTCCTTGGGGCCGGGCGCGGTGGCTCACGCCTGTAATCCCAGCACTTTGGGAGGCTGAGACGGGTGGATCACGAGGTCAGGAGATCGAGACCATCCTGGCTGACACGGTGAAACCCCGTCTCTACTAAAAATACAAAAAATTAGCTGGGCGTGGTGGCGGGCGCCTGTAGTCCCAGCTACTCGGGAGGCCGAGGCAGGAGAATGGTGTGAAGCCGGGAGGCGGAGCTTGCAGTGACCCGAGATTACCCCACTGCACTCCAGCCTGGCCAGAGAGCGAGACTCCGTCTCAACAACAAAAAAAACAGACTCCTTGGCCTCTTTAGTAAATAGGGCACTTTGAGATGTTTCTTTTTTCTCTTGGGTTCTTAAAAATACGTCTCATTGGATATAAGATAAATCTGGTGGGATAAGAGTTAAATAAAAGTGAGGGTAAATGGAGAGTGACTCTTAACTGATCGGCCCAGGTAGACTTCCATCTGTTGTAGCGGCTTGCAGAAGACTGTTTTAGAGATACAGTGATAAGATGTCATTAGATGGCCTGTGGTGTCTCTTGATGCCCATTAGTCTCCTGTCTGCATTTCCAATGAGCTCCTAGTTAAGGCACTACTGCTAGGCTGGGAAACACACCCTGAAGCCATGAAGTGTGTGCTCTGCATGTGCGATCACGTGTGGTTGCGGCTCTTTTCAACAAACCCAGTTACCAAGGGCTGGAGTTGCGCTCTCAGCCAGATCAGCTGCCTCAGACCTTGAGCATGAGATTTTTTTTTTTTTTTTTGAGACAGAGTTTCACTCTGTCACCCAGGCTGGAGGGCAAGGGTGTGATCTTGGCTCAGCACAACCTCCGCTTCCTGGGTTCAAGTGATTCTCCTGCCTCAGGCTCCTGAGTAGCTTGGATTACAGGCATGTGCCACCATGCCTGGCTAATCTTTGTATTTTTAGTAGAGACGGGGTTTCACCATGTTGGCCAGGCTGGTCTCGAACTCCCGACCTCAGGTGATCCACCTGCCTCGGCCTCCCAAAGTGCTGGGATTACAGGTGTGAGCCGCCGCGCCTGGCCCCGCGTGAGATTTTACAGTATCTGTCATAGCTAAAGACTGTGAAACTAGTCTTGACCTGACCCATTACTTACATTAAAAGTTCCAGGCTCAGGCTGGGAAGCAGAAATAATGATTAACGAGAGAGAGAAAGAGAGAGTTTAGATTATTCTTCATTTTGGAATAAGAAGCTGTGTTCTAAATGACTGGATTAGATGTTGTTTGGGTGGCAAGAGAAAGTCTGGAGTAACCACTGGATCTGTAATGTTAGTGAATTTTAAATGTTAACATTCACACCTTTTTTCTCCCTTCCACCTCTCTTTAGGAAAGCTGCTAAATTTGCTGGCGATATGTACATTTTAATGAATCTTATTTATGCTTCATAAATCTTGTTGACTAATTAGTAAACCCATTTCATCATGCAAGAAGGATTCACTGAGCACTAGAACTTGGATTCCACTGGGCTGGTGCTGTTGTGTCTTCTCTCATTAAATCCAACCTGGACTTAGCTCAGGTTCACCCATCCAGTAACAGGGAGGTCTGGGGCTCCACCTGTTTCACTCTGTAGCGCTGGTTCTTTTCACCTCATACCTGCTTTAACTACTAGACTTGGGTTTACTGAGTTCCTGATCTCTGACTTCATCTCCTATTATTGGCTCTGAATTTGACCCTTGAACTTGGTAAGATGACAAGATCTCGTTTTTCCAGATTAATATTAACCTTTGCCACACCTCCCCAAATATAGCTTTACATTCACCCTCTGGCTTTGTTCCCTCCCAGCTGCTGTGTGTGAAAACCTGACTCCAGTCCTCCCAGCCTCTAGGACCCTGCCCAGACCTGGCCTGCCTTCTTCCTCACTGCCACTGGAAAAAAACAGACATCAAAAGCCTTAACAAAATACTGTCTGATATAGCAAAATGGAACATGTTTCCCACTAGAAGTATATGACGAAGGAGGAAAAATCTGACTCATTTTAAAAACAAGTGTTAGGGGTGTGTGTGTCATATGTGCATGTTTTTAGAGAAAGAAATATAAAAGGGCCTATGTATTTGCTATTTAAAAAAAAAAACCCTCAAAATAACAGAAAAAATTTAAAACTATGTACTCAAAAAATGAATTGCTTTTGTTTTATTAGAAGTCTAGCCAACAGAAGTAGGGGGATGGAGACTGAACCAACCAGAGGAGAAAAGGTGGAAGGCGCTGCCGCCCCAGCAGAGAAGAGAACAGGGTCAGATAAAGTTAGGGGCAAAGATCCACACCCTGTTTGGAAACTAAGCAATCAACAAGTGTCAATCGTTATCTAGATGCACCAAACGTTTTGGGGGGAAATGTGATTTTAGACACAGATAATTACATGATAGGCGCCTATTTGGCTTTCAGAGAAAAATTTCAAGATAAATCAGTAACTTTAAATAAAAATCTAAGTTTGTAATCAAAGTTTTCAGAAATAGTAGAGAAACATATTTTCCTTTAAGTAGTTCTCTGTTAATAGTCTCTAGTCTCAAGCAGTTTTAATTTAAAATAGGCCTACCCCTAACTTTGTGGGGCCTGGGGCAAGGGTACAAATAGAGGTCCATACGGCATTTGCCTAGATATTTAATTATTATTACTATTTTTTTGAGACAGAGTCTTGCTCTGTCACCCAGGCTGAAGTGCAGTGGCACAATCTTGGCTCACTGCAACCTCCACCTCCCTTGTTCAAGCGATTCTCCTGCCTCAGCCTCCTGAGTAGCTGGGACTACAGGTACGTGCCACCACGTCTGGCTAATTCTTTGTATTTTTAGTAGAGACGGGGTTTTGCCATGTTGTTCAGGCTGGTCTCGAAGTCCTGACCTCAAATGATCCACCTGCCTCAGCCTCCCAAAGTGCTGGGGTTACAGGTGTGATACACTGCGCCTGGCCTGCCATTCCCTTCTTCCAATTCTATTAGGAGGCGGTGTGAAGAGTTCTTTCCTTGCTGTATGAATTACATCACTTACCTTAAAAGTAGGCAGCTACAGTTGGGGTTGATTTTGTTGTTTTGTTTTTGAGACAGGATTTCATTCCGTCACCCAGGTTGGAATGCAATCTCAGTTCACTGCAGCCTCAAACTTCCTGGCTCAAGTGATCCTCTCACCTCAGCCTTCTGAGTAGCCAGGACTACAGGCACATACTTGGCTAATTTAAAAAATTTTGTAGAGACAGTGTCTCACTACATTGCCCAGGCTGGTCTTGAACTCCTAGGCTCAAGTAAACCTCCTGCCTTGACTTCCCAAAGTATTGGGATTACAGGCACGAGCCACTGCACCTGATTGGCTTTTAGATAACAAGTTTTTCTTTCTCAGTTACACAATGATCCCAGTGCAGTCTATGAGCTCTCTGAAATCATTTAGTCCCCTAGGGATAGATCGTTCCAACCACATGAATAATGATAACAAAGACAACAATATTTACTATTATTTTTATTATTGGGAGTAGATAAATTTCCCTTTAAGCACAATTGGGCCAGGACGCCAGTGGCTCATGCCTGTAATCCCAACACTTTGGGAGGCTGAGTTGGGTAGATTACCAAGATCAGGAGTTTGAGGCCAACCTGCCCAAAATGGTGAAACACCATTTCTACTAAAAATACAAAAATTAGCCAGGTATGGTGCCCATGCCTGTAATTCCAGTTACTCAAGAGGCTGAGGCAGGAGGATCGCTTGAACCTGGGAGGTGGAGGTTGCAGTGAGCCGAGATTGTGCCATTGACCTCCAGCCTGGGCAACAGGGCGAGACCTTGTCTCCAAACAAACAAACAAACAAACAAACCAACCAACCAAAGACAATTGGGGGCTTTTGAGCTGGGAAATGATGTGACCAGATCTTAGTTTCAGGCAGGGTGTGAAGAGTAGTTAGGAGAAGAGAGACAGGAAAGGCAAGAGAGAGTTGTAGAGTTATTTTACAATAGTTTAGGTCAGAGGTAATGAGTTAGGGGATTGTAGCAATGAGAATTGAGAAAGGAATAGATACAATGATTCAAGGTAGAGGTATTGACAATGGATTCAAACCTTAAAACAAAAATGCTAACCTAGATTCTGAGCAGGGCCACTAGTAACAACTGTGTCCACAGTGTAACCTAATTATTGTAGATGTGTGTATGTCTAGCATTGGGGTATTCCATAGGAATAGGCCAGAGAAACCTCAACTCACTAGACAGTGCTTTAAAATTTAGGAGTAGCCACAATACTCTTGCTGAGTGTTAGAAGCTGTTTGCTGCATAAAGGCCTGAAGATATCGTTCATATAGAGAAAGAGAGGAGGAGGAAACTAAAGAACAAAAGGAAAGTCTTGTAGGAAGCAGGAAACCAAGAACAGAATATGCTGTGGGGGCAGTAAGACTCAGCCCTTTCAGCTCCTTTCAGGGATGAATGTTTGCAGTTACAGTCCTTCTTAAGGACAATGATTGCATCTTTGCATGCTTTACACATAGTGGGTGTTTATATACATCAATAGAATTCATGTAAGTGTCATTAATTCTCATTTTACTGAGTGTTTTTTGCTCATGTAGAGAGTCTAGATAAGGAGGCAGTCAGAATGACGCTAGATGCAGCATCATATACTGGCAAGTAAGAGGGGAAATGCCACTTGTGTGTGATCTGCAGCCCGGGGAAGGAATGGAAGGGCACTGGTTGGGGGCAGCTAGTCTGCTTAAAAGGTGTTGCAGGTCCAGCATCCTTGATTAGCACTTGGGACCTCTTTCTGCCCATTTTCATTATTTGGCCTCTCAGTTTCCCTTCCTCTTTCCTACTAAAGGCGGTGTTTTATTTTTAAATGTAGCTCAGTTCTTATGTTTTCCCCTTGGGTGCTTCTAGAGTACTTTACTCGTATCCATGGATCCCTTTGTAGTTTTTGGTCTCGTTTCACTAATTTCTTTGGACCTCAGGATTTTATCTTTTTTTAAACTAGGAAGGTTATCTACGTAATGGTGACACTTCAATTCTAAATTTTTTTCCAACTGAAAAGAATGACTTCCATTGACATCTCTATGAGTTGTTGCTATGATCTGCAGGCTTGTCCATAGACCATAAGCAACATGGGAACAGCCACAGTGCTGATCAGTACAGTCATATGGAAACGGAGGGCACATCAGTGAGAGATTCTAGTAGATGCCAATTAGATATAGTCACTCAACCTCAAAGCTCCCTGATGCGGGGGAAAAAAAACATGTCTTTATAATTTAGGAAACTTTCTTAGTATGTGGTACCTGTTGAGGTCAACTTGGGCCATTAGTACAAAGAAAAAAGAGGAGTTAATGAGAGTGTCAAGTGAATGCCCCAAAGCAATAACCAAAGCCTGATGTAGTGTCAATCTTCTATCCCCTGAATGCTCTGTCAGTTTCCAGTAGCCTGAGTTTGGCCTCCCTCCCAGTGCTGACCTAGTCCGGGGCAGAGTGACTTCGTCATTCCATTCCCAGGCCTCTCCTCATTGCCTGAGCTAAAGTGTTAGTAGTCTTAAGTACATGCTTCCTCCAAGCCTGGGGTGTGTCACCTGTGAGGTGGAGATGAAGCTGACCCACCTGACCTGCATTCCAATTAGGTAAGGTAGCACTTGCTCTCCTCACAGCCTAAGGAACTGGCTTCTTTTCTTTACCTATTTGTTGCTAGGCCTGTAATGGCCTTAGAAGCCCATTCTTACATCCTCAGGGGATTTGTCAGGACCAGACTAGAAACACACCCAATCTTGCCAAGGGCCCTTTTTTAATCTCTTAACCCAGCTCTCCTGGAAACTATTACTTGCAATAATTGGGAGCTGATAAGTCTTATTTACAATAAAGTACCTCCAGTGATTTTAGGGCCTGGAGGCAGAGATTTTCTTCTTAGGAGTTCTCCTAATGCCTAATTCTAGGAACACTTCAGGGAGTGCAGGAAGGTAAGATGGTGTCACTAAACTCCTCTCTTTTGACATTTTTATTATTGCGAAGTGTTTTTAATTAATTGATTAAGTGGTTCACTTATGAGCAAATACTTGTGAAAATTAACAATTCAAGGCAATTGCTAAATTCCAGTTGATTGATAAAGACATTTATAGTTTAGGATTTAACATGAAGTATTTAAAAGGAGGTGATATAGTTTGGGCCTTGAACCTCTATCCAGAGAGAAAACTTAGAGACAGGGGAGACAGTTGGGTGGTAACGTGGTGGTTTGCTGGAGTTAGCTCAAGCTGTCTCTTACTGACTTGCTAGAGCTGATTGCACATTTCCCAGCTCCTTGTTCAGCAGCATCATATTGGTAGCATGAAATTATCAGTGGTAGAAATATTTGCACCATGAAAATTAGTAACTGCTGGCTGGGCACGGTGGCTCACTCCTGTAATCCCAGCACTTTGGGAGGCCAAGGTGGGCAGATCACCTGGGGTCACGAGTTCAAGACCAGCCTGGCCAACATGGTGAAACCCCGTCTCTATTAAAAATACAAAATTAGCTGGGTATGGTGGTGGGTTCCTGTAATCGCAGCTACTCAGGAGGCTGAGGCAGGAGAAGCTTGAACCCAGAAAGCAGAGGTTGCAGTGAGCCAAGATTGCACCACTGCACTCCAGCCAGGGCGACAAGAGCGAGATTCTGTCTCAAAAAAAAAAAAAAAAAAAAGAAAGAAAAGAAAAAGAAAATTAGTAAATGCTACAAATCAGGGCTTTTTCACCCTGGAGAACTGGTTGTTAATATTTACTAGCACACCACTGGTGGCCAAGGAAGTAGAACACAAATGTAGAAATGGAAGTGTAGAAATGGAGTTAAGACCACGCTGGGCTCTCTCTTACAAAGGAGATTAAGGAATTTTCAGTTTATCCACAGACATTGAGGTATTGTTGATGACATTTTATTAGTTGAGATTATTTTGGTTATAAGTAATAGAAAAACTAAACTTGAAATGGCTCAAAAATTAAGAAAGATGCATTTATCTCATATAACAAGAATTTCAAGTTGGACCAGTCTGGGATTGGTTAATTCAGCAGGGTACCGAAGACCCAGATTCTTCTAATATTTTTGCTCTGTCATCCTTAGCATGTCAGTCTGGCCTCTGACCAGCACAACATTTCCAAATCCAACTTTCAGCAGCAGAGGAAAATAATTTATTCTTTCTTTTCATCTCTTTGTAAGAGCAAAGAAGTCTTTCCCAAAAACCTCCAGCAGATTTTCTCACATCTCGCATTGGTCAGAACTCTATCACATGCCTAGATCAAGCACTGGCAAGGGGAATGGAGCCCCATGATCCATTAGTGTTTCACCCGTGTTCCTCCCACTCAGCCCCGACCCCCTACACTGAGGCTAATCTCCCTTGAAGCCGTGTACAGCAGGCTGGTTACCTGAACCTAATCAAGGTTCTGTAGGCATGGAGGAAGAAGGAGGATGGACATTGGTTAAGCAACTAACATGGTTGCTAGAGTTTTTGAAAAGAGAGAAAACATCCATGATATAATTTAGGAAGCGGCCGGGCATGGTGGCTCACGCTTGTAATCTGAGCACTTTGGGATGCCGAGGCAGGTGGATCACTTGAGGTCAGGAGTTCAAGACCAGCCTGGCCAACATCTCTACTAAAAATACAAAAATTACCTGTGCGTGGTGGCACATGCCTGTAATCCCGGGTACTCCGGAGGCTGAGGCACGAGAATTGCTTGAACCCGGGAGGCAGAGGTTGCAGTGAGCCGAGATTGCACTACTGCACTCCAGCCTGGGTGACAGAGCCAGACTCCATCTCAAAAAAAAAAAAAAAAGAGAGAAAGAAAAAAAAGAATTTAGGAACCATAATCTTAGCAATGGTGTGCAAGCAGATAGAGGGCCTGGGATTAGGGAGGCTCAGCTATACTATTACAAGGTGCTAAATATGAAATAACAATCTGCCAAAACAATGCTTTCAATTGCCAATTGGCTGCCAATTCATTCATTCATTCATTCATTCATTCATTCACTTAACAGATATTTAATAAATGACTGTCGTGGGTCAGATACTATGCTAGGTACTATATATAAAATGGTAAACTTAGCTAATGGAGCTTCAGAATCTAATGGGTGAAGCAAATATTAATCAAATAATCCACAAGTAAATGTAAATGTTTAACCTGGTTAAATGTTACCAAGAAACCCTAGAGTTTTTTTAAAAAATTGAGGTAAAATTCACGTATAGTAATCTTAGGTATACAATTTGATGTCTGTGTGTAACAGCCATCCTGATCAAGACACAGAACATTCTCATCACCTCAGAAAGTTCCCTCATGTCCCTTCCTATTTGATCTTCACCTCCCCCTAATAGGTAACCACAGTTCTGATTTTTATCTTCAGTATTATGTTTGCCTGTTCTTGAATTTCACGTAAGTCGCTTTTTTTTGCACCACAAATGAGTCCAAGATTCATTCATATTGTTGTGTTTAACGATCATTCATGTTTTAAAATTGTACTCCATTGTAAGAACAATATAAGTAACAAATTTTCTGTTGGTGAACATTTGAAGTGTTTCTAGTTTGGAGCTATTATGAATAAAGCTGTAATGAACATTCACATATAAGTTTTTTGTGTACACATATATTTCATTTCTATTGGGTAAATTCCTAGGGAGTGGAATTACTAGGTTATAGGGTAGGAATGTGTTTAACCTTATGAAACTTCTCCCTTACCTGGCTTTTTTTTTTTTTTAAGACACATCTCGCTCTGTCACCCAGGCTGGAGTGGTGCAGTGGTGCAATCATGGTTCCCTGAGCCTCAATCTCCCAGACTCAAGTGATCCTCCCACTTTAGCCTCCCTAGTAGCTGGGACCACAGGCATGCACCACCATACCTGACTAATTTTTTTATTTTTATAGAAATGGGATCTCCCTATATTGCCCAGGCTGGTCTCAAACTCCTGGGCTCAAGCCATTCTCCTGCCTTGGCCTCCCAAAGTGCTGGGATTTCAGGCAGGATCCACCATGCCTGGTTGAGCCCTAGATATTTTTTTTAAAAAAAGTATAGATTCATGGTCTTCAGTTCCAAGAAAGAATTCTGAGTCAGTCTGAGGTTCCTAGGCATGTATAATATGTAGTTTTTAAAAACTCCCCAGAACCAATGGTCTAAATTATATTGGTGGCAGTGGAAAGGAAGTTATTTTAGTCTAGTTTTCTTTTCCACCACAAAAGCATATAAATGTAAATAATTTTTTTCCCTGCCCAGCTACAAGCTTTCTCTGAACATTTTCCCCAACTCTAGCCATTAGCCCCAGTATTGAAATAGTCTCTCTTTTTAGTTTCTCTGGCGAAATGCAAAGCTCTGGTTTTTCTGCTCTTGCTTAAAGTGATATAAAAGCTCAGGGAGCTCCTTGAAGCAGCCCTTAGAATTGCTAAGATGACTTAAAAAAAAAAAACAAAAAAAACCTGATCTCTAGGGTGGAAAATAACTTTGGACAGAATAACAGTTGAGGGTGTGTGGCCCTGTGTACACTGGTAGGATTTTCTCTGGTGCTTTTACCTTTTTTCCGCTTACTATTCTACCTAGCAGCAAAAAAATAGTCAACTGTGTTCTGGCTGCTGCCAACGTCTATGTTAAACAACTGTCTCTGAGTATCCAACCTAGTGCCAGCCTAAATGGCTGCATATCACTAGAGAAGAAGCCTCTAGTTTCTAGGCAGAGAAACCGACACATAGGAATGGGAAGGGAGTCACTTAATGGATTAGGGGCTGGTTGAGCTGGGACCAGAACCCAGGTGGCCTGGCTCCCAGCCCAGCTGACCACACTGCTATCCACACAGCTTGGGCTGACCAAAGACAAGCAGCCCATTGAGCAACTGCACAAACAACAATGAATGATGGATGGCCAGAGCAAGAAACAGGCACAAAGCAACTGCGACCCCATCACTTCCTGGCCTCTAAATTTCCAGGCAAGCCTATAAAGTGTGGTCACTTAAATGACTTTGACCAGCAACTTGGCCCAGATTTCAAATCTGGAGACTTTTTATGGTCACTGCCAAAAGAAAAAGTCTATCTTATATTGAGGGTAGAGTGCCTTTGAGCTCCATGTCTTGTTCTGTTAAGTCTGTGGCAGTGGCATTAAGACTAGAAAGACATATTTATATGGGTATGACCTGGTTCTGGACAACTGTGGTGAAACAAGGCAACTTTCAGATTCTGAGGCTCCTCTTCTACAGATCTGTGCTCCCACGTCAGATTTAACTAGCAAAGGGTAGGTGTGGTCAGTGATTGTTGTCACAATCATTCCAGAATGCTTGTGTAGAGTTACTAGAATTTCAGTCATTTCATTCTAAAGTATTTTCATCCCTCTCACCTTTCCAGAACAACACCCCTTTCAGCTCCCTTTCAACTGCTGTAGCCAACTGATTCTACCCCAGGGTCCCAAGCATCCACCCCACACCCCTCCAGTTCAGTTCAGTTAGAGTCAATTTAGGTGACCAAATTTCATCCTGCTCTCCTCCTTAAATTTGCCACTAAATGGTAGCTAAAATTTGTGGTCCCTATATGCTTGAAGCCCAGGCCAAATGGCTTTACTTGTCAATCTGTATTGTACGTCTTGGATATACCCCCATGCAAGGCACTCTGACTGGTTTGGTCTTAGTATGTATAGATGGCCTTGGGCCCAGCCCTAAATTTTCAATTCTAAACCCAGGTGTATCCCTAAGAGATATAGCTGTCTAGGAAATTTCCCTGTTTCAGGTGTCAGTTTCCGATTCTGAGCTAGACAATTCTAAAATGTCTATGCCCTACGCCTCCCCTTTAGAAACTGAGGAAGAAGTGAGGGGAAAAAAACGTTGACTGGACTATTTGTTTTTACATAGGCATAACGGGCACAATTAGACAATAAGCATTATTTTGAATATGCAGACCAGGTGCTACAATGTTAGGAATCTGAATTAAAATTTCAGATGTCTTTGGTTAGAGTATAGCCAGGGCTGGCATCGTTTTGTGTTTGTCATAAAGAGGTATTTATTAAATGGCCTTTCTTTCTTGAAACAGTCCACACAGGCCTAATACTTATTCATTCATTCAACAAATATGTAAGGTCTACTATGTGGCAGGGATGGCTTATTATGTTCTCATAGCCATAGCTCATTGTCACTCATGTAGGACATATACAAGTTCTGCTACATATAATACAGTTTTATGTATTTTACTAAATTGTAAAACCTTTGATGTCTGGGATTATATCTTGTTAAATTTTGTATCCCCCTGTATCACTGAGCACAGTGATACACATCACAGGGATACATGTTTGAATTACGCCACAATGTTTTAAAAGACATAACAAACGCACTATATAACTTTTTTTTACTGTTAGGAGTCTAAAGCAGATGTATCAACAGGGTATCACTGTTATGCAAGTAAATAAATACTAAGTGTTCACAGAGAAGGGTATGTTCACTTCAAGAGTGAATGAACAAGAGAAATCCATACTTGGGTGGAGACTGGTCTGGAAGAAGCTAATTTTCCTCCGGTCAATCCAGAATAATTGTGTAGACTTACCAGAATTTCAGTCCTTTCATTCTGAAGTATTTACATCCCTCTCACCTTTCTACAACTACTCCACCCCTTTCAGCTCCTTCCTAACAGCTGTAGCCAACTGATTCTACCCCAGAGTCCTAAGAGTCCACTCTGTACTCCTCTAGCTCCGGTTCAAGAATGCTCCAGACCAGGAGCTTTAGGGACGCGGGTCAGGAAAACACGGGGTCACGCGCGGGGCAAGCGCCAAACTGGCCGCAGCCTGGGGAGCGGCGCTAAAGGCGGGGCTGCGACGGGGCGGAGCGGGAGGAGGCCTGGGGGCGGCCTGGGTGTCACCACCAACCCGCTCCGGCCGGAAACTGGCGCCTGTTTCCGGCCGGACAGCCGAAAGCCACCGATCCTGAACCAGCCGCCGGAGTCGGAGTGGCGACCGGGGTGTGGAGCGGGCAAAAAGCCACTGGGGGAGGCCAGTCCCGATCAGTGCCTTCTGGCTCCAGCTCCAGATCCTGTGCGGAGCAACAGCTGCAGTCGCCGTCTCCACCACCGCCTCCGCCTCCATCGCCGTCGGGGGAGGGGCCGGCCGGACCCCGGGGTCACTGCCGAGGAATGAGGAGAGGCGGTTGGGCCCCGCGCTCCGCCCCGGCCTAGGGCCTTGCCCCGGGAGCCGCGAGGGTAACGGAGCCCCCAGCCCTGACACCGTTCCCCGTCTGCTCCCGCCCCTCCCGGCTTCTCAGACTCGCAAACTCTGCTCCTCAGATCGCCACTGTCCCCTTTCTCCTTTCTGATTCTGTTTCACCCGAAGCCACCTCCCCTCGGCACTCCTTTCTCGCCCTGACTGCTCCTTGCTTCGTCCCAACCTTTCCTCCTTCCTTTCACCTGCGTCCTGCGTTCCTACCCCGCGCTCTCCAGCTCCCGGCCTCCCTTCCTGAGCTGTGCTGGGCAGTTTGGACGGTCCCCCCTTGTCAGCTAGACTTTCGGGAGGGATGGTGGAGTTTTAAGGTGATTAAGATGCAGTCTATTACCCCCACAGTAGGATAAAGTTCATTTAAAATCTCAATATGAAACTAAAATGAAAAGCAAATAAGCTAATTCTCCCTATTGATAGCCTCCCTAAGGTGCATACAGTAATGGAGGAAAGGCGAGAAAAAGGTGTATGTGTATGTGTGAGAGAGAGACGGAGGCTGACGGATTCTAGGGCAATCTTAAGTAAGAACTTTAGAAAAAAGAAAAGTTGCTATGAGCCGATGGAAACTTTAGAAGCTGATGATGAGTAAGTAAGCCGGGGGCTGCGTGATCTCACTCTTCTCATAATTACTAGGTTAACGGTGTGGCTCGGGTCGGGATGGAATGGGATTTGTTTACTGGGCCGGCGTATTTTTAGCTTGTCGGCTCACAAGGTCCAGCGCTCAGAGTCTCTCTCTCCCTCCTCGTGGTAGTCTTTCTGTCTAACCTAGGTGGCTTCTCTGGGCACAATACAGCTGTAAAAATTTGAAAGTAGAAACTGACCGGTGGAATTTTATGGAAGAAGTTCCCTACAAACTTTTCAGGCAGCTTTTCGTGAATGCAAAGCCAAGAATTAGCAGGACGTTGCCTTTTATTTTCCTTATCTTTTTATACGTACTACGTAACTCTTTACTTAGAAATTCACAGGCTGCTAATTTTTCAGTCTTTGGCCTCTAGTACTGTATATTTAGGAGATTTTTGAGGAGGCTGGATCCCTTTGTCTTTCAGAATCTATTTCAAAGGTGGAAAAGGACAGAGTAGAGAAAGAGGTGGCGGTAAGACTGGCTCCAAAGAGTTGCTAACCCCTAAATATTTAAAAAACAGTTTCGGTGCTATGTAACTTCTGAAAACATTTGGAAAATTTTCTTCCTCCTAAATGAGATTGCATTCCTGATGGGGAGAAGACTTCAGGGACAGAAGCTGGGTGGCTAGGGAGAATCGGAGGTAGTTAAGTATTTGCCGTGTATAACTTACAAATACATTATGCGCAAACAATGAATTAATTATACTCTTTGTCTTCATTGTTTTTCAAGTAGTTCTTTTAACGTTTAGTAACCAACCTGCTGTGCTAGTCTACTGGTATTTTGAAGGCTGAACAAAACTGTAAAATAAATGAACTTGATGTTGCTCCTCTGCAGGCTGAATACCGGACCGTTCTAATTTCCGCTATTGACCCAGCTTGCCTCAGAGCACCTCCTTGACAAAGTGGCCAGTTACTATGTACTTAGAGATTGCAAATGAATGCAAGTATTAGCTCACAATAGGCATAATTAAGAAGGTAAATATGCTGAAAACATATATTCCAAAACCAAAATAGATTTTTTCGATTTTACCCCCATTTTTGATTATCAGCACCTTTCTGCCAATAATTATACGTTAACATGAATAATTTAGAATTGAACAGGTATCTGCTTTGGACATTACACTTTCAAGATACAAGGAAAGATGGAAGGAAGATAGTTTCCAAACTAATTTTTTATTGTCGTTGCCTTATTTGACTTATTCCTTGCCTTTAATACCGAAGACTCCCTCAGAAAAAAAAATGTAAAACTGCCAAAGCAAGAGCTTGCTATCTACTGACTTGTATAAGGCAGGGTAACTGGTAATGAATGCTAATCGTTAGGTGGCCTTTAGTGGCCTTATGTTGCCAGCAACTTGGAAAATTTCCCAAAGCTTTGTTTAATCTTTCTTTTGAGACCCCTATTTAAAAAAAGATTTAATTTGGAGATGAAAATCTAATTTTTAAAAACCACATACACCTTTCCCAGAATCTGTTGACGATCAATAATTGTTTTGATCTGTGTGAGTTGATTGGTGCCAATATTAATGATGATATCTGGGTAAATTCTATTTATATCTGCATCTGGCAACTCCCCTAAGTTGAACTGCATACTTTATTCCAGGGCATGGGGATCAAAGGGGTTGAAGAAGCCTAGGAATGAGTGGAGAGCTGCCTGGTAGTCCACCACTATTTCTAGTTCTCAGAAGGCTTTATTTGCATTTTTGAGATTCAATGTATGTAACCAAAATAAATATTCTGATTGTTATGAGGGCACTAAGTGCCACTTGTCAAAGTTTTGGATCTCTTGAATATCTTAAGCATGCTAAAGACACTGGCCATTATAGTGCGCGCGTGTGTGTGTGTGTGTGCGCGCGTGTATGTGCGTATGAGTAGCCCTCTCCTTACCCTAAACATCCCACCAAAGGGAAAATCCTTAAACAGCGCTTTGAAATGTGACCTCAGCAGTGTCTTTCCTATGGAAACTTAGGAGCTGTGGAATAGCAGACTGTGGAATCTTTTCTGTAGCCTCTGATAAATTCAGGTAATTAAAAATTTGTGTAACTGGAAGACAGATACAGGGCAGTTTTTCTCATGAATGCCTGAATTCAGTTGACTTCTTAATATAATAGAAGGGAGTTGTTTGTTTTTAAATAAGCCATCCTTGCTGAGTAACGATTGAACACTGCTGTGGATAAAGCAGTCTCCATGCTCCAGTGACAGGCTTTAGGGAGATATAAAAGATGTAAAGACATGTGTCCTTGCTCTTGGGGTTGAGGGTGGATGGGAAAGGTGGTATATAAATGGGAAGGCAGACTATTATAAGCTTTAACATTTAGGAAACAACATACAGACAAAAGCAAATTTAACGTGCTGATAAGTATGTAAGGGCTGAGAAGACTTGAAGTAACAAAGAAAGAATCAGTGAAATAAATTAGGGGAGATTTCTGAGTCAATAAATTTTGAAATGGACTTGGGAGGCTATGGATGAGTCATAAAGAGGTATGGGCTATTGAGTTAGATGGGTCTTCGTTCAGACCTTGGGTCTACTTTTTACCATGTGACCTTGGACAAGTTAACTTCTCTTCCTTATCTGTAAAATGTGAGCATTCAAGTAAATGAAATAGTTATTGGGTTGGGAATAAAAGAAAAGAAAGGATCTTCCAAACAGAAAGTATAGAATGTACAGTGTGCAATGATGGTATGAATGACTAAGTTGTGAGTGGGGGGAATATATGAGAGTGACTGTAGAGAATGTGGGTTGGGCAAGTCATGGGTAGAGCAGGCAAGAGGGTGGAGGGGACTCAGAAGCCAGACTCTGTTGGGTGTTGATAGAAGGGTCAATAGAATCATTGTAGGTCCTTGAACAAAGGACGGATTTAATGAGAAATATTGAGCTCTTTGGTTCAGGGACTCAGGGACAAGGAGTCAGGCAGGCATCCATACATTGTGACTCTTATTTTCTTTACCATCCTGGCCTGAAGGGATACAGCCAGGAGGCCTAAGATTCCTTGTAGAAGTTGTTGTGTTTACACACCTTACTATGCTGAGCCTGCTTGTGCCTGTCTCATAGTGCACCATCCTGTGGGGAAGTCTCAAGACTATGGCCGGATTCTCTTCAAGAGCTTATAGTAAGGACAGCATTATGTTTCAAGTGCATTTAACTCTCAGTTATCTCTGCTAATGTAGGTAGCACTGTTGTAGGTAATTCAGAACTTAATAAAGACATTTCTTGGTTATTTTCAACTGTGTTTTTTTAGGATTGTATCTTATCCCTTTATTTCCTCTAAGAAATAGTTTTAGATAAGAAAAATTACTAAACTGTTATTTGTAGTGACCCACTATGAGTTTAATTCTTTGCTAGGTGCTATGGAGGACTAGGAAAAATGACAACTTTGTGCCCTTGAAAATACATTTTTTTTTTTTTGAGTCAGAGTCTTGCTCAGTTGCCCAGGCTGGAGTGCAGTGGCGCGATCTCAGCTCACTGCAAGCTCCACCTCCCGGGTTCACGCCATTCTCCTGCCTCAGCCTCCCAAGTAGCTGGGACTACAGGCGCCTGCCGCCACGCCCGGCTAATTTTTTTGCATTTTTAGTAGAGACGGGGTTTCACCATGTTAGCCAGGATGGTCTCGATCTCCTGACCTCGTGATCCACCTGCCTCGGCCTCCCAAAGTGCTGGGATTACAGGCGTGAGCCACCGCGCCCGGCCAATACATTATTTTTTAAACCAGATTTATCTTCATTTTTTGGGGATCATACTGATACTGAAATAAACTTACATTTCTAAGCTTGTATTACCTGATGGCCAGGAGAGTACACTGATGATAATGAACAGTCAATCTTGTATTAAAGGTTTGGCCTTAGAACTCCATAAAATGAATAATCCATTTGTGCATAATTAAGACTAGACTACACTGAATATGTTGATAGACCAATTTCTTTTCAAAATCTGTATGGATTCAATGTGGCCTCCAAGGCTGGCTGTCTTATGTCTGAGAATGACTGGCAGGTGATGCTTGTGTTCCAGCCAGAACGAGCCTTCACTCACAGTATCTGGACGAATGCCACTGCATTATGTTGTGTTGCTGAAGATTAAACCGGCTTTCTCAAAGGACTTGTGCTTTGTAGAGGCTCTTCCAGATATCAGCTTCATTGAAAATCTGTCAGACTTTTCCTCCTGTAAGAAAGTCATTTGAAAAATATGTCCAATTAAAAAAAACAAAAAAAAAAAGAATGGGCTGAAGTGTCCACATTTGAGAAGTAAACAAAATCACATGCCATTCTTTCATTCTTTTTTTTTCCTCCAGTTGACTTGCTTTCCTCTATCCCTGCCACCCTCCCCCACCTCTTTATAATCATTAGCAAACTGTGATGTCACTAGCACAGGATTATTATTTACTTCTTGAATCAGGAGATTGTAGTATTTCTGAGCTAGAAATCAGGTGGAAAAGTCAGGAATCTTATTTTATACAACTAGATAGGGATTATTTTCGACTTTTTTTTTTTTTTAGGATTATACTTTATCCCTTTATTTCCTCTAAGAGACAGCTTTAGATAAGAGAACTACTAAACTCTTATTTGTAGTGACCTGCTACAAGTTTAATTCTTCGCTAGGTGCTACGGAGGATTAGGAAAAATGACAACTTTGTGTCCTTGAAGAGTTTACAGTCCAGTTGGGAGTAAGGAGAATAAGAAGGAATGAATACTTGCTGAGCCTCTTAATATGCCAGACAAAATTTTAAAATGTAAAACTATATTGTTAGTTGCATAGTACAGACCTAATACCGTAGGTATTTGGGGAGAAGAATACTCAGGTAGTTATGTCACAGATGAATTATAACTCATTTCAGATCTTAATAAATAGGCCAGATATGGTGGCTCATGCCTGTAATCCTAGCTACTCAGGAGGCTGAGGCAGGAGAATCACTTGAATCCAGGAAGTGGAGGTTGCAATGAGCTGAGATGGCACCACTGCGCTCTAGCCTGGGTGACAGAGCAAGACTCTGTCTCAAAAATAAATAAACAAAAGATAAATAAAAGTGTATTAGGTACAAGGGATGAAGATGAAGAGGATAACAAAACATTTCATATTGGAGCTGAAAGGGATCAAGCAAAAGCCTGGAAACAGGACTATACCTGAGATGTTCTTGGGGCAGTGAGGAGACTAACTTGAGTGGCAGTGAGCAGTAGTGAAATGAAGGTGGGTAGGTTGGTTTGGAGCTATGTTTATAGAGGGTGTTAAAAAGCCAGGCATATATATATATATATATATATATATATAAAATTATTATTTTTTTGAGACAGGGTCTTGCTCTGTTGTCCAGCTCAGACTGGAGTGCAGTGACTCAGTCTTGGCTCACTGCAGTCTCCGCCTCCTGGGTTCAAGCGATTCTCGTGCCTCAGCTTCCCGAGTAGCTGGGATTATAGGCGTGCACCACCGTGCCCAGCTAATTTTTGTATTTTTAGTAGAGACAGGATTTCACCATGTTGGCCAGGCTGGTCTCAAACTCCTGACCTCAAGTGATCCACCCACCTCAGCCTCCCAAAGTGCTGGGATGACAGGCATGAGCCACCATGCCCGGTCAACTTTATATTTTAAATGATAGAAGATTTTTGAACAGAATAGCGGTATGATGATACTAATACACAGGCTGCCTTGGAGGGAACGGAGACTGACACTGGGGGTGTGTGAAATGAGGAGGCCCGAGTTAGAGTTGTGGAGGGTAGGCTAAGGAGAGGAAAGAGTGAAAAAGAGACTGTGAAGGAAAAATGGAAATTAATGAGGACTGGATGTGGGAGATGAAGAAGGGTGATGAGTCAACTACGATTGTGACACATTATGGCTGGGTGTCTGAGACATTGACTGAAAAAAGTTAGGATGCTTTCCTCATTTTAGGGAAATAGATGAGTATAATTTGGGATGTGTTGGATTTAAAGTGGCAATGAAATGTCCACATGAAGGCCATCCTGGGTGTGAGCTGGGGTAGAGATGGGGGTAGGTTTGGAAATGCAGTTTTGCAATTCATGGCCTAGATGTGGTAGCTGTAGCCAAGACAATTAATAAGCTCTCTGAGGACTAGAGTTTAGGGAAAGAGCAGAAGGGCAAAGAAAATGGTACTGATAAACTTAAACACATCTAAACCTAAACACGTCTCCTATCTTGTAAACACTGTCCTAGGCTCTGAGATGGAGGTAAGGCAGACAAGGAACCCACGAGGAGCGTATGGGTCTAGTGGGAGGAGACAGATATGTAAATATATAAATGGAATGAAGTGTGATAGATGCTGTGATAGAAGTATGTAGCAGGGAGAGTGGGAGCCCAAGGGTCAGTTCTCTTTTGGGCACACAGAGGTTGGAAAGAGCCTCACCGAGGAGTTAGCATTTGAGTTGAGCCTTGAAAGATTAATTAAGGATGTACTCTACAGATGACAAGAATTACATTCCAGTCTCAGAAAATACCATGAACAAAAGCTTAAAGGAATGAAAGCCAGACTTTTTCAGGTAACTTTTACTTAATCATTATGACTGGAGGATGGGACGGAGGAGGGCAGGCTGAAGAGGTAGGCAATGCTGGATCATACAGAGCTTTATCTTACACTGCAGTATATGATGAACCATTTAATAAGTTTCACATCCTAGAAAGATCATGTCAGTGGTGTGTAGGGTGGATTGGAGATGGAGAAAGCAAAAGTCCTTTCAGTAACTTCATTACGCTGAACACATTTATTGAGAGTGATCGTATTTACAGAATCCTGGAATCAGACAACTGGAGGGACTGCTATGCTTTCTTAGTTTTCCTCATTCACTTTCAAATAGAATACCTGAGGTTTACGCAGGATCACAGAAGTGGGTCTGTGATAGCTTGGTCTAGAATTCAGTCTTCAATATGTACTAGGTGATTAATAAAGGTGAGTTCACCTCTCTGTTCTCTCCCAAGTCCCATTTCAGTGTTTGTGTCATTCTGCCACATTGCATTGTACTAGAAGATAGAAGGACTCAATGTCATTCCATTCTACTGTCTTTTTTTAACCAGTCCAGACTGAATAGAGGTATTTTCTTAGGTCTGACTGAGAAAGATGTGCCCTGAGAGTACCATTGGGAAGAGGGGCAGTTCAGTGCCCTGAACTGGGCTGAATAAGGTGTTAGGATTTTTTTGCTGTAGTGATTCAGATGTAGGAGAATGTCAAGGTATTTGTTCTGTTGAGTGTCTTTATCTCTGCCACTAAGCTCCCTTTAAGTTGTTTTCTTTTAAACTTAGTTTTAATTTGTGCCACTGAAACTTGTTAAATAAGCTATAATAAATTGGGCACTGATTAGAAGTATATTTATCAAAAAAAAAAAAAGAATATTTATCTAAACAAAGTAGAGAAAAGTTCAGGGAAAAAACCCAAACAGACACAATTTTGAGCCTATAACCCAAATTTGATGGACTTTAACATTTTGTCTTATTTGTTTTATATTTCTTTCTTTAAAATATTAAATACCCAGATTCTGCATCTTCCCTGTATTTTTATTTTCATTGGATTTTTATGGAGGGAAATTGTTTGGTTTTAATGTGCTAAGCAAGAGTTTGGATTTTGTGTTTTAGTCACTTTTGCTGGAGGAGAACAGAACAGGGTAGAGGGCATCATCTAAGTCCTTAGGTACCCCTGGGAGAAGTTGGCACTTAAGGACGTGTGGAAGGATGGATACC